>NC_050075.1:48313804-48638709 GCF_009764565.3 Dermochelys coriacea | reverse complement strand
TCTCAGAGATATCCCAATAAACTTCTTTCACGGATTAGACTTCTTCCTAGTCTGGGCCCAATCCTTTTCAGACCAACGTTGTGGTTTATGGCCTGGGTCCAGCAATCACTTACACCCCCGTAGTTACAGGCCTTTGTCCCAGTTTCTTTCAGGCATCTCTTTGGGGTGGAGAGGCCATCTCTTGAGCCAGCTGAAGACAAAATGGAGGGGGTTCTGGGGCCTTTTATATTCTCTCTCTTGTGGGCGGAAACCCCTTTGTTCTTCTGTGCAAAGTCACAGCAACAAGATGGAGTTTGTAACCACCTGGGCAAATCACACGTCCATGAATTATTCAGCTTTTTGCAGGCTGATGCCATTGTTTACATGTTAGCTTGAATGTTCTCAGGAAAGCTCAGATATGGATTGGTGTCTCCCAAAGTCCATTGTCAGTTAAGTGTCTCTTGATTGGGCACTTACTGAGAATAGTCCTTTCTCAAGAAGCTGACCAAATGCTTCACTGAGGCTACTTAGTATCAAACACATTGAGATACAAGTACATAGCCAATATTCATAACTTCAAATACAAAAATGATACACACATACAAACAGCATAATCATAACCAGCAAATTACAACCTTTCTACAGACACTTTACTCGACCTCCTTTGTACAAGATTTGGTGCAACTACAGGACCTTGGTTGCAACAATGATCTATACGGTCACAGTTCATGTCAATAATGTCACACTCACTCAATGCAAAGAGGGAAAATACAATCTGAGCTGTCTGAGCTCTGACAGGAAAGTGGCTCTGCATTGGGAGTAGTCTGACTGGAGTGTTTTTCAGAGTCCTTTAGAGGGAAGGTGGTCAGAATATTTGGTGATATTAAAGGGTCCACCCCTTTGGGGAAGGGAAAGAAAGGCTACATTTGCTGCTGGGTTTCCAGTCAACATGGTCAGAGATTATTCCAGCTCTTTAGGCAAAGGGGTTGGCACAGGAGGGGAGGGAAGGTGAGGCAGCAAAGGCTGGGGAAATGCAGTTTTTTGTCTGGGGTTGTCCCAAGAATCAGTGCAGGCAGGGCAGCTCCAGACAGGTTCAGCGGTGGCATGTCTGGCTTGCAGAGCTTGAGATGGTGTCTTGGCCTGTCATGATGGTGCAATGTGGTTCAGTCAGCCTCAGAGTTGGTTGGATGGTAACTGAGGAGGAGCATAGAATCAGGCAGCGGGGACAGGTGAGAGAGAAACCAACAGAAATCTTCAGGCTCCCATCCCCTAAACAGTCTGGGATCCAGTGGTCCCGTGATGGGGCCCAAAGTCCTCACCAGTCTGGGTGAAGCCTGGATGTCCTCAGAGTAATTCCCAGAGCCCACAAACAAAGATAAAATCCTCACAGTAAAGCATAGGCTTTCTGGAATAACCCCCCAGCCATCTAGTGCCAGTGGCTCCTACACCTCTTCTCAACATGTCCCACAGGGGGCAAGTGGTGACGTACCCACCCATCTGTCTTTATTATTCCAGCCAGCTGAACACAGCTGCCAGTACCTCAAATTTGGGCAACTCATTCCAGTTTTAGACTCTTTCTGCCTATTGCTATACCCATTTGTGACCTGCCGAGAGTCCTTAGGGTTGTATCAGCAGTTCCCTTTTTGCTTAAGTAAAACCCAGTTTATACTAGGCTTCCATCTTCAGTTTTATAAACAGACTTAGCTAATGTCTATCTCCAGGTTGCCCTTTCACCTATTCAAATTGCAAGGCTAAAAATGCATTAAGCCTTATTTGATACCTGCCTTCCGCTAAAAGCAATCAACTAAAAAAAACCCTGCACAGTGCATTCTAAAATGTTATCATTGGTTTTTTCATTTTACTTCCATTTTTCCGTATTTTCTAAGATACTAAAGATATATTTTTCTAAGATACTAAAGCTAAGCATGGTACGAAAACACTGGATGTTTTTTTCTAAAAGATATGCTCTAGTTCCAACAGGGGGAGGGATAGCTCAGTGGTTTGAGCATTGGCCTGCTAAACTTAGGGTTGTGAGTTCAATCCTTGAGGGGGCCATTTAGGGATCTGGGCCAAAAAATGGGGATTGGTTCTGCTTTGAGCAGGGGCTTGGACTAGATGACCTCCTGAGGTCCCTTCCAATCCTGATATTCTATGAATTATTTCAGGGAAATTCTATGTCCTGTGTTACACTGGCAGTGCAACTAGCTGATCAGAGTGGTTTCTTCTGACCTTAGAATCTGTGAATCGATGAAACATCAGGTAATGAGCAGACTTTGGGGATATTGTGCCATAGGAAGCTTTACTGACGTGTTGAGTCTTTGCAATTCAAGTTTCAGAGTAGCAGCCGTGTTAGTCTGTATTCGCAAAAAGAAAAGGAGTACCGGTGGCACCTTAGAGACTAACAAATTTATTAGAGCATAAGCTTTCGTGATGCATCCGATGAAGTGAGCTGTAGCTCACGAAAGCTTATGCTCTAATAAATTTGTTAGTCTCTAAGGTGCCACCGGTACTCCTTTTCTTTTTGCAATTCAAGTGGCTGAAAGGCGGCAAATGTCATAGCAACTGGTCAATGGATATTGGCCGAACTGTTTATAACATTGCAAACAAAAAGCCTGGTATAAAATGGAGAGATTTTCAAAAGAGCAACCGGAAGTTAGATGTCTAATTGCTGTATGTGCCTAAGTGAATCTCCTTACCCTCCTCCTGGTTTGGATATGTAGAAGGAACCCTTAAAATAACTCCAAGGACTCCTATGAGATCCCCACACTGGTGTAACCATAGGATCCTAGATTCCCTTGTGTGCATTGAGTGAAGCAAGGAGTCCCATGGGGGAGCAGGGGACAGTAATTAATTAAAGATTGAATCAGTGTGTGTATGCACAATTAAAGTTGCATGATTGAAGTCAATGGGAGCTGCTGGGTGCTCAGCACTTTTGAAAAAATCAGGCAATTTATGTAAGTGCCCAAATGTGGATTTAAGATCCTCACTCTAAGCTCCCATTTTTGAAAATCTTGGCATTTATTTATATTATGGTAACACCTAAGGGTGCCAGTCAGGATGAGGGCTCCAGTGTCCCTGCCCTGAAAACACTGAGACTGTATGTTACAACACGTAGCCAAAGAGTGTGGTTGGGTGGGAATGGGAGGGGTGAGAGTCAAACAAGTACATTTTAGCACAATGAACAGTGTTTATGGCTCGCAGATGGCCTAGCCAATGTGAGCTGGCAGTGTCTTGCAGGCATAAAGGCAGAGGTGACTTTTAAGGAGGGATTTGAAGAAGGAAAAGGTGGGGACTAGATGGACTTTGCCAGGGAGCTTTTCCTGTGACTGATGGGGCTTTATGGGAGAAAGGAAGAAGGTGTTTGAGGAAGAGACTGGCTGTGACGGGTTGGAACTCTGCAGGAAGGTGGTGCCACCTATGTGAGGAGTTAGCAGAGAATATTTAGGCTTGACATGGATGGGTCCAGTTTTAGTAATCTAGTTGCTATTAGTAACATTTAAAAAAGAACATGGGGCCAGATCCTCAGCTGTTGTAAACATCCATAGCTACGTTAAATGCTGATTTACACCTGACTGTCATTTGAACATTGAGATACTTTCTTAAGAGCCTGACCCCCTGCCCTGATGCTCATTCACCCCACGACACACTCTGTATCTTCAGTACGGCTTATACTCTGTACTTGTAGCAGCCCTGCAATCTACCACATAGCAGGTGTACAGGACACTTGGTGCGTGCTCATTCACCCCACGACACACTCTGTATCTTCAGTACGGCTTATACTCTGTACTTGTAGCAGCCCTGCAATCTACCACATAGCAGGTGTACAGGACACTTGGTGCGGCCTCGTCCATTTCAACTGCAACCTTAGGTGTTTTGAAGGCACCTGTCACCATGGCGTCTATGTAGCTACCATTTCCATCATCGCCTGAGGAGCATCGCAGTCCCTCATTTTAATGGTAGTGATAGTTTTGCCTCTCTTTAGGTTCTTGATACAGAGAAGCCATGGCATCCCATTTTACTGCGAGGAGCTGCTGCGGAACCTCCATTTAAACAACATGCTCATCTTCCATCTGTGGGAGGAGGAGGAGGAAGTAGATGATGAGTGGGAGATCCTTTTCAGTAAGCTACTTGTCATTAATTCATCATCACTTGATTACCTGCTCTGTTCATTCCCTTTGAAGCACCTGGCATTGGCCACTGTTGGAAGACAGGATACTGGGCTAGATGGACCTTTGGTCTTACCTGGCATGGCCATTCTTACATTCTTAAATGCCACTGCCCACTGTATACTGTTCGCAGGAGAGTGAATCACCCTCCCAGGCAGTTCTCATCTTTTCTGGGAATGTTTGTCAGCCTGGCACTGGTTGCTGGAATTCAGGGAAGGAAGGAGCGTGCAAGGGGCAAGGAAGAGACATGCTGAGAGGAATGGAAAGAGTAGCTGCACAGGCTAGGAAAGGAGGAGAGACAAGGGTCGGGGGAGGCAGCAGAGGGTAAGCGGTGTACATTGAGCAGCACTTTGATAGGCAGCAGTAGAATGCTGGGTGGCAGGGTTCTATTCCTGGCTCCAGGAGGGGAGTAAGGTTGACTGGTTAAAGCATGGGACTGAGTTAAAACCCTTAGATGCTATTTGTCCCTGACAAATTTCTATTCCAGCTCCAAATCTTTGGGATACTAAAGCTGCTCAAAAAGGAGGTATGGGAGAGGAAGGGGGAAAATATGCATTTTTTTTAACATTAATAAAACTGCGGAACCATTTTAAGTCTTAACTTTTCAAAAAAAACAATCTGAGGCAGAGACCAAGCATGGAAAATTTCAGTCCCAAAGCTTAATGCCTAACAAAGCTATAAATCACAGAAAAAGAGGGTTATAATGCAATTTGTTAGCAACCTTAAAAGGTTTCAGCTATGTACTACCCCCTAATAGTGAATTGTTATAGTTTCCCACAATAGACTATGCTGCCATCCAGTGAAATGAAAAAGCAACATATTTAAAATACTAAAGGAAACACTTTCCTACTCAGCACACAGTTAATCTGTGGACTAATTGATATAAGATATTATGGAAGCAAATATCTTCGAAAAGATTTTGATATTTATGGGAATGGTAGTTGCAGTTATACTACAACTTGCAGTTATACTAGCTAAGATATGAGAAATGTAGGGGATAGATTCTTAGATATGTTGTTCAATATTCAGACAAAGTACATTTGCCTCAAAACCAAACCAAACCCAGCACATCTGTCCGTGTTTTTGATTATTAACATTTGATGGATATGCCTGGCTTGATAAATGGGTAATCAGAATAATACAATCACCAGAAACAAAACGTCTTGCGTAGTGAAAAGGTAACACACCCTGTTAAACAGAGAGATCTGATTATACTGAATAATGTTTCTTTAAATAAAAGCTGTTGTAAATATCAAAAACAAAATGATAATAATTCCATGACAATGATTTTGTAAGCCTTTTAAAACTTCCTAAATAAATAAGTGGGAAGAGAAAAATAGCAGCCCAGCTCCTTCAGGCCATAAACCAGCCATTTACTTTCTGGGATTAGGATGGTACTTCCCCACATATTAGTTCCAAATTTCCATAAGGGAAGAAGAGTTACGGCTTCCTTCTAAGCAGCTAGTGGGGCTGGGATACTGGCCTGGATGGGCCATTGATCTGATTAGTCTGGAAAATCTAGGAGATCCCTTTGGGCAGGGGACCAAATACGAAAGCTTTGGCCCCCAGAAGAGCCGGCCTTGGAATGTTGTGATTAAGTAGAAATGCAATGGAACCCGTTTTGCGTGCTGGGTGATAGAGTTTACTCTCACACCAAACTGGCTATAAAGGCTATTCCCATCAGATCTTGCCAAGTATTGTTTTGCTTTGGTTATATTTAAAAAGCAAACAAATTAAAATGTGAGTTCTTGTAATTGTTTTTTCTCCTCTTTCTCTCCATGCAGCCAATGCAATCAAGGTCATCCCCTCCAAAACAGAATCACTTTCCAGCTTAGACAATGACTTGTACATTTGCACCATTCGCCAGAACGTTAAGTTGCAAAATATTATGCTGCCCCCTACGTTAAAAGGTAAGGGTCTGATCCTGATGTCTCCAGCCAGTGGGGACACAATGTTTCTGTTCCTTAAGAGCAGCAGTTAAAGAGGGCCTGGGAGCTTGAATGCGGCAGACAGAGCAGGTCTGAACTTTGGAGCAAAGCGGAGAAGGACGAGTCTGAGCTTTGCAGAATAGGCCAGACCTTCCAATTAGGCAAGAAGTCTGTATTGTGGTCCCTCACTCTCAAGTGGGGATGGAGGCTACTCTGCCTCACTACAGGTAGGTAGTAATCAATAGTCTATGGGGAAGCTCTGGCCCTCGGGGGGGGGGGGGGGAGGTGAGGGGGGGGCAGAGCACAGGCAGTCTATGGCTCACAGCCTCCTGACTGGGGCAGAGCAAAAGCAGGCAAGTAGACCATCTGGCCTAAGGTGGGTAGATTGCCACCCCAGGGGTGGGGTTGGCAGCAGCGGATAGGGAGACCTAGGCCCACCCTACTCCACCGGGTCCTAGCCCAGGGCCCTAACAGTGGTGGGGAATCTTTGGGGATTCTCGTCTGTCTCCTCCGACCGCAGGGCACAACTCCACTCAGGGCCTAGTCTGCAGGGCTGTCCTTAGGATTTATGGGGCCAAATGCAGTATTATTAAACTGGTGCCCCATGCCTGACGGCAGCCCAGGCTCACTGCCTGGGGTGGGGGAAAGGTGTGGGGGGGAAGGGACGAGGCAGCAAAGGCTACCGAGCCCCACGGCACACCTCACAGCGGCTGAGAGTCACAGTTCCTCCTAGAGACCCCCGTACCCTCTCCCTAACGCAGAATGTGCGGCGCCGGCGCATTCAGCTCTGTGAATACAACCCCTGCCTAAGGAGACTGCAGTGTGCGCTCGGTGTGCAGGAGCCAGCCTGCTCTTACCTGCTGTCATTGGCTGTGGGTGAAGCGGCTGCTTGGGGAGGCTAGCTCCCCAGCCCACCTCTTCTGCCTGTGTCCCCACACATACTCCACCCCTGCTCCGCCCCAGGCCCCACCCCACTCTGCCCAGACCTCGCCCTCTCCCCACTATCTCCCTCCTTTCTTCCCTCCCCCATCCTGCTCACCCCCTTCCGGCCAAATCCCTGAACCCAAATGAAGCAAATTACATTTGAAAAAACCACTCTTCTGCAATTTCTTTCTAAAGAAAATGGGGCATGTTTTACATTGCATGCCAGATGATGGTAGAAGGTACCTAATTAAAAGCACTAAACTTGGGAATAAAAAATGTCCGCCACAGGTTTTTTGATATACCCTGAAGTTTGTCAGAGATTTATTTGCAAAAACTTTGTAGCAAGGGCAAGTCAGCTGTCTTGCTGAATACAATATCAAATATTATGGAATACATGATGCAGCTCTTCTCTGTTTTACATTTTCTTAAAATCAGCTTAGAAATACTGATTATATTTTAAACGTATTCTTTAGCTTTCATAAAGTAATACTTCCAGAATACTACATATTTAACTCACTGAAAAAAGACATTATTTTAAATTAATCAGTCACAGAGGTTTAGTGTGTTCATAATAATGTTCATTGCTTTAAGAAAAAGGGAACACTAATTTACTTTGTGTGATCTCCATAACAATAGACATGTTTATGAAATTTCACCATTTTAAAAAATATGTTTCCAAAGATTTTAGGCATAACAAAGGATTTTATATCTTACTAGGTACTGATTTTGCTGGAGAGTTCTCTTAAAACTAGTTAATCATATAGTCAGAAGTAAAGAAAGGGAAACTCTTTGTCCAGCTATCTGGAAGGAAAGGTGTGTTGTCCCTTTAAGGGCTCTCTTCAACAGGGGTGGGAGGGTGGGTGGAATTTGAAGGGAGAAAGGGATGGATAGAAAGGACAGGAAGACTTTGGAAGCAAGTTTTGTTTACTATAGTAATTAAAATTAAAATGTGTATTTTAGATAAGGGTGGTCTTTTGAAGGATCTGTTTAAAAAAACTGTATTTCTGAAGATCCAAGCATTTAAGGCTAAAGATGATTGTGCATCTAAAAATCTATGCAAGGATTTTTTAGAGATGTGATTTTATAATCTTCACCAACTCACTAATGAAATATTTTTAAAGCAAATTTTAAATTAAGGTCCTGAAGACTAACATGTTCTGAGTAAATATTACAATAATGCACAACTGTTTTTGTCAGTAAATTCAGAAACTGACAGTATATATCTTGGGGTTGGCAAATGTCTGTTAAATGGCTTCATTACCCCTTGAATGTCTCTTTAACAGTTTCAATGTTGTGCTAATAGGGATGGCAGGCTTTTTCACTTTTAAGTTACTAGATCCCCTCCAGAGTAAGTTTCAGAGTAGCAGCCGTGTTAGTCTGTATTCGCAAAAAGAAAAGGAGTACTTGTGGCACCTTAGAGACTAACAAATTTATTAGAGCATAAGCTTTCGTGAGCTACAGCTCACTTCATCGGATGCATCCGATGAAGTGAGCTGTAGCTCACGAAAGCTTATGCTCTAATAAATTTGTTAGTCTCTAAGGTGCCACAAGTACTCCTTTTCTTTTTCCTCCAGAGTAAGAGTCACCAGGCTGCAGCAGCCAGCTGTGGGAGCCTGCAGGAAGGGTCAGAACAGGGATAGGAAGAGGCAGGAGGGTGGACACTAAGACTCAGTGGTGCCCCAAATTTTCAGGTGCCCTACGCAACCTCATATGCCTAAGGATGGCCCTGCTAGTCACAACTGAGCTCTGGGGTTCTCCTTTTATACTTTTTGTCCCACCCCAGGACTTCCAGTGAGGGGGGAATGGCAGATTTAGCTCTGCCCACCAGGGGGAGTATAGAGGTCCCTCGCTCTCCAGCTTGGAGGCAGGCCACTCACTCGCTTACTCAGCCTCACTACAGTCTGCTGAACAGGTATTCTTCTGGCGTTTGTATTGTAAAAGGTTCTCCCCTCCTTTTGCCCCAGTCTAATCCCTGAATACGCTGGTCTGCTCTTGGAGTCATGCCAAGCTTCCAGTCCAGTAGTCGGCACTCTAGCTCGGTGCTGCAGAGTCCTGATGCTGTTCTGGGAAGCCGCTTTAAAACTCATTTAAATGACAAACTATTAAGAATTAATATAAACACAGCCCTCCTTATACATTCTACAAATCAAGCTACTGAGCAGTTATGGTGGATCCTGGATCAACTCATGGTCAATACAAAAATCCAGTGGGTGAATTCCCCGTGACTGGCCATTATCAGTAGTTGCTGGTGAAGGCAGCTTCCAGAAGAGATAATTGAGGTGTTGGCTTTCTCAGGTCAGTTTATTTGTAGGGTAAAAAGGACAGGATCCAGATAGGACGTCCATCCTCCTCTCACCCCCAACGCTAAAGCTAACCACTGTAATCTTACTGTCTTGGTCTCTCAGGAGCACCCAGCATGGAGAAGTGGTGATTTACTGGATGATTTGTTTTCGGTAGGCATTGCACTGGCTGAGTTAGACAACATGAGCCCTTCAGAGCAGATGGTAGTGAAGTGTGCGGCTATCATCGGGCTGACTTTCACGACTGAGCTGCTGCTCCACATCCTTCCTGAATGGACCAAGAGGAAGATGAACCAGACACTTGCAGCCCTGGTGGATTCCCATATCTTCAAGTGTTTTAATAAAAGAAAGGACTCCCAGAATGCACAATCACAGGATATGCCCTCCATAGAATTACTTGTTTGCCCAGGGATGGTCAGATCAACTGGACAAGAGTCAGGTACGTGGAGCTGGCCAAGGACTGGTGGCATCAGAGTGTGCTGAAATCCCACAGCTCCTTGTCTGTGTTCTTGATGATCTTTCCAGAGTGCTGTGTGAATCCATCTTGTTAACATGCATAAAGTGCAGGGTTATTTCTAGTAGGGAGGGAATGTACAGATCATTAGATTTTTTTTGCCGGTAGCTTTTAGTACTTGCTTGCATCTTAAATGTATCTACTGACAGTCACAGCCTACACAACAGAATCTTGCATCACACTTTTGAAATAAACTCCTGAGAAGCATCTGTTTCAGGGTAATTGTCAATGCCTTTTTTCTTTAAAAAAAGAAAGGAAAATTCTATTAAAAAACCTCAGCTGTTGCAGCATTAGGAATGCTATTGTAAATGCATTCAAGTCACTCCTGCGGTACCTAGAGAGAGACAGTTGGGTGCAGGGGATAGGAAACTGACCTGGCACACACAGGAAACCTAATCTCTACTTCTGGCTCTGTGTTTCAGTTTTCCATTCCCAACTTTGTCTGATTCGTATGTAGATTATAAACTCATCGGTGCAGGGATTGTCTTTTATTATGCGTTTATACAGTGCCCAGGACAATGTAACCCTCAGCTCAGTTGAGATTTCTGTTGAGTTATTTTAATACAAACAATAATAACCATGATGTGGCAGCATATACTTTAAAGCACTAAATTATAGTAATTCCAAACCCCCTAACATACTGTGAGGATGAATAGAGGTCAAAATGGGCTGGTATGAGCTAATATGTCTTACCCTTGAATTTATTTTGTTCTGTTCTCCTCCTACCTCACCTAGATTCCACTAAACCCTCCCTATGGTGTCTAAGGGCTTGTCTACACACAGATTGGCACAGAAATCACCATACATCTTTTGTTATTTCACATCTTTTGTTATTTCAGTGCAAGTTTGGCACCAACAAAAGCAACATGAGTGAATTAAAGTGGATGAGGTTATTTCGGAGTCTGCTGGTGTATAACCAAGTGGTGATAATCCATGTAGTGTGGAACTCTGGCCCAAATGTGGAGGTTGAGGAGCCTACTACATCCGTGGCTAAGGACTGCATTTTTTAACTCAGGCAGTAATGTCTCATGCTTTCAGATCTGGTGGTTCTGGGTTTGATCCCTACCACCCACCCCCCAGGACAGTGTTACACCTTCAGTGTGGACAGTTCCATCAGTGGCTGCAGCAGAAACAGAGCCCTGCATGAGAGCTGGCCTAGCTGACAGCTTATGGATAAATCCACGTTGTCTTTCAGATATCCGCTCTTCTGTTTATAACCGAATCAAGCAAGAACAGCTGGTGATGCAAAGCAGCATCATGGCGTTCTGCACACCACTGCTGCAGGAAGCAGCCTATGAGGTCTGGCTGAAGAGCCAGAAGAAAGCCTTACATCTCAAGTGCGTGAACTATCTAGAAGGGCAGGCTCACAAATGCAGACGCTGCGGAGAAGGGGACTTCATTTCATTTCACCGTCACACCGTGGAGATGATGCTGGTGAACACTGAGTCTCAGGAAGACATTTCTGAGCAGCACAAGGAATACCCGTTCAGTGAAGCAGCCTCACTGATCATTAATACAACCCTGAAAAAGCTTCAGGCACCCTCATTTGAAGGTAAATGGAAGCCCTGGTTTCTACTGTGCTCCCCAAGGGACCATGCTGCTGGGAGGGGGCAGAATCTTACAGGGAAGGCTTTGCTCACTGCTGCAGAGACTAAGGCTATGCAGACATTGCACAATCCTCAACGCATCTGCACGGGAATGTATTGAGTCTCAGCATTCTCTGAGACCTGGGGCCTGGTGGGTGTGACTAAGTGTACTTCTGGGCAACTTCTGCTCCTAGCTGGTGGGATGCACCAGACACCTTTGCCAAGTCCCTCTCTCCCTTCTCCTTCACCTCCAGTAGCCCCGTTTGCTCCATATCCCCTCCCGCCCTAGGGGAAATGTGGAGAGGCATCCTGGCCCTCTTTCCATGCCCTCACAATCCCCTTATTTTCCCCTATATCCCCACTTTACTCAAGCCCCACATATGCTGTAACCTTTGCATGCCCCCTCACATTTCTGCTCAGCCTTTAGGTCTGGTGTCAGGATCTGAAGGGTAGGGGAAAGTCCAGGGCTGTGGTGGGGGCAGCGTGGGGCTGTGAAGGTGTAGCGGGAAGCAGGCAGAGGTGTGGAGTGGAAGGACTGTGTGCAGGGAAGGAGGCTATGTTAGCTGGGCTGGTGATATGTGAAGGGGGTACCTAGGCTGGGCCAAATTCTGCCTTCAGCTACACCTAGACACAGGGCCTAGAGTACTCCACACTTCCATGGCTGCTGGGGAACTGAGTCCTTGCCCCAGAATTGTTCTTCATAATCTGAGCTCTCTTGTTGGGACAGATATGTTTATAGGCTTTATGATGGTGGAGAAAATGGAAACAGATGCAGTATCACCTGCCTGAAACAATGGCTTTGAGGAAAAATGGCTGTGAGAGGTGTGACCCATCCCATTCATCTTAATCAGGGCCCTGTGGACTCTGTTTCAGCAGCCATAGAATTTTCCAAAGAATTCACCCTGTTGGTAGAATTTAGGAGTTCTGCTGCAGGATTTGGTCCACTGCAAGCTCTTTGAGGCAGGGACCTTTTGTTCTGTGCTTGTTCAGCCCCTAGCACAGTGGGGTCCTGATCTCTGACTGGGTCTCCTGGGCACTATGGCAATCAAATAATAAATAACAGTTGTTCCACAGAGCACAGCAGGCCCTGGCTGTGTAACCCCCACCAGTAGGGACCTACCAAATTCACGGTCCATTTTGGTCAATTTTGTGGTCATGAGATTTTAAAAATCATTAATTTCATGATTTCAGATATTTAAATCTGAAATTTCATGGTGTTGTAACTGCAAGGGTCCTGACCCAAAAGAGGGTTGTGTAGGAGTCACAAGGTTATTGTAGGGGGGGGACGCAGTATTGCCACCTTTACTTCTGCGCTGGTGCTGGTGGGACACTGCCTTCAGAGCTGGGTACCTGGCCAGCAGCTGCTGCTTTCTGACCACCCAGCTCTGAAGGCAAGACAGAAGTAAGGATGGCAATACTGTGACCCCCCCACAGCCCTCTTTTGGGTTGGGACCCCAGGTTTGAGAAACGTTGGTCTCCCCTGTAAAATTTGTGTGTTTTTACCCTATACTATACAGAAGACCAGATTTCATGGAAGATACCAGATTTCACGGTCAGTGAGGCATGGTTCACGGCCATGAATTTGGTAGGGCCCTACCCCTGGGCAGTTGGTGGGGTTGAGTGGGTCTAACTGAGGACAGAACTTACCCTTTGTCTTTTAAATGTTTAGATTGTAAGTGTTTTTGGAGAGGGACCATCTTTGTATTCTGAGTCAGTATAGCACCTAGCACAATGGCCCACTGGCTTCCGCTGGCTACTACCATGCAAATAGCGATGAGGAGTTGTTCTACAGCTCTTTATTAACATCTGTTTCTCCCTCTGATTTTGCAGGGATGGAAGGAAAAGCTGTGACAGCTGAGGCTTCCCTAGCCACCACATGCTTCCCTGAAAGTGTCCAGAGGACAAGTGAAGGTAAAATGTCCCATCAGATACAGGTTTCAGAAAATCACAGTAACCTGGAGAGAGCGAGGCAAGACCACCACGCTAAAATCCAGGGAGCTGTGGCGAGAAAGATTGGAGCAGTGGTTCCCAAACTTGTTCCACCGCTTGTGCAGGGAAAGCCCCTGCCGGGCCAGGCCGGTTTGTTTACCTGCCGCGTCCACAGTTTCGGCCGATCGCGGCTCCCAGTGGCTGTGGTTCACTGCTCCAGGCCAATGGGAGCTGCTTGAAGCGGTGCGGGCTGAGGGACGTACTGGCCGCCACTTCCAGCAGCTCCCGTTGGCCTGGAGCAGCAAACTGCGGCCACTGGGAGCCACGATTGGCTGAACCTGAGGACGCAGCAGGTAAACAAACTGTCCTGGCCTGCCAGGGGCTTTCCCTGCACAAGCAGTGGAATAAGTTTGGGAACCACTGGTATGGAGAGTGGAGAAGGATTCAGGGGCAGTGTAGTACTAGTAGCACATCCTCACCTTGTGGGCACCCCTCATGCTGCCTTGCACAGGGTCCTTGTCTCCTGCCTCACCTACTGGGGTCATTCTCTGCCCTTCGGTGGCCTTTCTCAGGCTTCCTCTTTGCCCCTTCTGGGGGTGCTGTGGCATGGCCATAAGGCCAAGGCACATGGAAATTTAAACCCCTTTCAGGGATAACATGAAGAAGTCCAAATGAAAGTCCAATCAGATCATCAAACTAATACCTCTTCTGCAGCATCAGGGTCCACTATAGTTCCTTTGCTGGCCCTCCCTCAGGGTTTCTCCTGCAGGGCCCCAATCCACTCCTGTAGAGTTCTTCCTCTGGTGTTTCCTGTCTGTTAAACCCGCTGTCAAGGCTTTGCTCCATCAGAAATCTGTGTGCTCTGTAGTCTGTCCCCACCTGAGCACCCTCAGTCTATTTAAAATGCCTTGCTCTGTTTCCTTTGGCCAGGAGGCAATTAGTTAATCACTTCCCAAGTGTGGAATATGACTAATTGGGTTCTTTCCCTTGCCTTGCAGGTGATGGGAAGAAAGCCCCATCACAGGGAGCAATTGACTATGGTCCAGCCCCTCAAAGGTATTTACGCATCTAACTCCCATTGATTTCAATGGAAGCTCGGCGCCTAAATACCTTTGAGGCCTAGTCCCCTGAGTCAGTACTGACCTAGTGACCTACTATGGTGCTAGGGAGTGCTGCCTGGCTGGAGACTTCCCATTGTTCAGATGAAATGTAAAATTGAGCTCCGTAAGATCCTATGGCAAATGAGGCAACAAGAAGGATCCAAGCCCAGGTGTTCTGATCAAGTTCTAGTTTGGGTCATTCCTTTCTGCCTGCTTCTGTTCAGACAGCCTGAAGGTTGAAACATTGGCTCTCTCTAAAGAATGCTGCTGTTCACAGTATGAGTAGGAAAATATGTGCAATATGTAACAAACCTATTGCCAAATAATTAAAGAGAAGAGTAAGCCTACTTCATTGGAGTTGGATTAAAGTGAATTTGACTTAGTATGTTAATGTATGAGAATGTACAGCTTTGCACAGACTCTGCGAAAGAACTGGGCATTTAGTTCTTAATGAAATGAGTTAGGTGGATTAGAGGTACCGTGTGTGGTGGTGTTTTGTGATAATAATTAAACCTCTCTCTCTATATATATATTCTCCCCTACACCACTGAGCTGTTCATCGCACCAGGTCTAAGAATGTAACAAATGGAGTAGGGGCATTACGCTTATTGTGGGAATAAAACATGGCCAAAGGGGGAACTGAAAATACAATAAAACTTCTTACAGTATTTATACAGTGTTTTTCAATGGCATCATGTTTTACAGTTTATTTAAACATGGAGTACTCTCCCACCAATGAAATGCAGCCATCTCTGGGGTGGAGAACTGCAACTACTCTGTATCAGCAACATTACCCAACAGGGTGTTTTAAGGAGTAGTAGGGAAGGAATAACTATTTCAAATGACACTCCGAAAGGTGTTTATGGAGCCGAATGTACATTTTCACAAAGAAATTAGGCCAGGACAACAGGGTTGCCATCTCTAACTTTTGAGAAAAGTGCTATGAAATCTTTCATGACCGTGAATGGTCAGTACCTGAGTTTGGCATGTCATACAAAAGACAGTCATACTATGCTGGTTGTGGTCCTTTTGCAGAAAGAAATGAATGGAGTGTTCAAGTCATCATGTACAAAAGAGTACAACAGAAAATGGCTAATGCTCAATGGCAAGTCTATTGGGATGGTAGTCACTTTCATAGATGCAGCACTCTCTTTCTCATCTGCAGGCTGCAGGCGGGGTCGCGATGAAAGCTCATCACACTCTCTTTCCAATAAGCAGAGGCAGGTGATGACTCTAAGATGGTTTTTCAGAGGAACTTTATTCTTTGATTCTTTTTCATGTTGAGCAGGTGTACCCTTGACTAGGATCTCTGTGTCCAGACAACCATCTCCTGAAATTTTCCAGATCCCCAATGCCAGTAAAGATTCTTCTCTATGTATGCAACCTGTACCAGAACCATTTGTCTTGAACAAAGGATGTGTGCGGCAGGCACCCTTAGATAATGCCTTCTCCCTTGTTCTTTGAATTTCAGACATCACTACTTCTACTGTCTCCAAGAAGTTAGAGTTATTACTTCCACAAGACATTGAGAAAGGTAAATTCAAGCTTATCTTCCTGGAATGTAACAGATCAGCCAGGGGTTCCTTTTAGACTCAGTCAGTGCAGCAATGAGAAATTAAAGACCAAATCCATGCTTGACTGTAACAGCTTCTAACTCAAACAGAACTGTGCTTGTCTAGCTCAAATCACAGATTTATTAGATATTGGACTTCCACTGATTTCAATGGGGGTTGCATCTTTGTAACGGAGAGCAGAATTTGGCTCCTCAGCATCATATATTAGCCTGAAAAATTCAGGAATGAAAAATATTGTTTAAAAGAACGCAACAAACAAAAATAGGTGGCTAGAGGGAACTGAATTTCTTCCCCTTCCCTCTGACTAAATAAGGCTATGTCTACACTACAGACCTTACAGCGGCACATCTGTAAGGTCTCATGTGTAGCTGCTCTATGCCGGCGGGAGAGAGCTCTCCTGTCTGCATATTTAAACCACCCCCAAGAAGCAGCGGTAGCTATGTTGGCAGGAGACACTTTCCCACTGACATAGCTGTGTCCACACTGGCGCTTTGTCAGTGAAACTTATGTCAGTCAGGGTGTGTTTTTTCACACACGCGCTGACCAACAAAAGTTTTGCCAACAAAAGTGCTAGTGTAGCCAAAGCCTAAAATGCTGCACTGAAAAGAACCTTTAACAGTTTGATGAAGAGCACTATGGACTAACAGGTTTGGGCAAAAAGCCCCACCCAGTGGTTCTCAACCTGCTGCCCACGGGCTGCTTATGGCCCAATCAGCACAGAGCTGCGGCCCGTGTGAAATCCTCAGGGCCATAGAGGTAGTATTGGATGCAGCCCACATAACACGTTGTGGGCCACATGTGCAGCCCACAATGGTAAATAGGTTGAAAACCACTGGGTTAGATCATATACTGGTGTAAGGGGGTGTAGCTGTGCTGACATCAATGGAGCTATGCTGATTTACACCAGCTAAAGATCTGGGCCATAAAGAACATTTTTGGGAGTAGTGGGTGTTTCTCCTCTTTAAGCCGTTGGCATTTGGAGGATTTTTGGGTGGGTGGGATTCTTCCCATTAACTGTGGCCTTTGGAGTTTCCTGCCCTGGTATGTCACACGCTAAGTCTGCAGTGAAGACATTTCCTATGTTATGGAATTTCATCTCATTACCTTAGTGTTAGAGAATGGTAAAAAGCGGCTCTTATTCCAGGACATATGATGTTGCATTGAACCCATGGTTGATTTTCTTTCCAGAGACTGTAAAGACACTAAAGAAACACAAGATGTTGCCAGAGGAAAATCTTAAGTACGGGAGCAAGGTTTTCATTCACCAGACCATTTTACAAAGAAATAGATTCCTATGGGCTCCAAAGGTTGTGAGTGGAATATATGGGTTTGGCTGCTACCTGTGGGGGAAGACATTATCTAATGGGGTGCGAGATACCCATGGAGACTGGGAGTTTGGAGGGTGTGAGGGATTCCCTTAGAATGGAACATCCCTACTGTCAAGGCCCCATGTATTCCATGGTAAAATGGGAATCCTACATTCTACAGCAGCATTAATTTACTCTCTCTCTCTCTCTCTTTCTGGGAAATGCCTTTCATTCCCACTGACTCTCCTTTCTATCCCCCCGTGGCTCATAACTAAACATTCTTGCAGTAGAATTTGTTTATTTTCAACAGTCCAAGAATGGATTTTTCATTACACCCTCTGGGTGGCCTGGCTCCACACCCCAAACCTTAGCTCCTGCCCCAGCCTGGCTCAGAGCCCTCTTCCCCCATGGATGCCAGGGAATTGGGAAGCTGGGAGCTGGCTTAGTGGCTCATCTTCTCAGACGTTGGCTGTTGTACCATTTTTCAGCCTGCTTAGCTCACCAGCCTGTGTTGTTCCATGGAATTGGCACTTTCCCCACTCCCTGGCTCCATGGAACTGTGCAGGGAGTGTGCACTGAAATAACTCTCTGTTGTGGGGAAATCCACAGAGCAAAAGGTAGCTGCAGGCAGGTCCTGGCAGGTTAGGAAGATAAAACGGTGAGTGCCTGAATGCAGCAAAACAGTGATTTCCATGGCAGAAATGGTGGTTTCTGTGGCATTCTGGAAAAATTGCAACTTGCACAGCCATGGAAGAGCAGAGTCGATGGAGCCCTGGTTGAGATGGATACGGTAGAACACACTCTCAGAATGATTGTTTCAGGCTCTCTGCAGACTCAGGCAGGCATCTCTCCATCTGTTTACACTCAGTTCACATTTTCAAGGTCCTGCTCGGGAAAGACAGATAGTCATGAAAGCTCCATACTGTACGGGCTATCTATGGTTCACAGTCCTGCTGCACATGAGCCAAGGGCAGGAGATACAGATTAAGCAAGCTTTTAGGTCACATTTCTTTTCTATCCAAGGTAAGGTACTCAGGCCTGCTTACAAAGTTCTCTTGTAGAGCCACTGTTCTGTCAGGTACATTTTAGCCAACTTTTGTGCTCTGCTTTCTCTCTGGTGTGTTAAGAAACAGGAAGATCTCCAAGCTGAAATGGTTTTGGTTGTTCTTTTTAGGAGGGATTAGGTGCTGGTGCTGTCAGAGACGATGTTGTTCTGTCTTCTCAAGCAAGGCAGAGAAAGGACTACCTGCATCCTGGCTAAAAGCACAGGGTGCCAGGGCTGGCTAACATCACAGGCTTGTGCTGTGGGCCTGGGCTCCCTCCAGGAATCCTGCAATGATGTCTGCATCTCAGCTTTCATTTTTAAGAAGTCTGTTTCCAGCCCTTGCAAAAAAAGAATTTGAAAAAACAGAAGAGAGAGAGTAATTGATTCAGGGATGTGATGTCTGCCTGAGTCTGAAGGGGAGCAGCAGCCACTGTAGCTAGGGAGGAAGCTGCTTGAGCCCACCCCACAGCAGACAGGGCATGGCCCAGGGAGAAGGGGGGCTCTGCCGTGCCTGTTGAAGGTGATGGTGGGGGAGCATTGCCACAGGTCCACCCTCTAGTGGCCAGGAGACCTCATGTGGGGGTGTGCAAAGAGCCGCAGATTGCCTTAAACTTGCCCTGCTTAAAGGAATACCATAGTCTTCCTATAGAACTGTGCCATAAAGGCCCAGGAGGGGCTAGGAGTTTAGGGACAGAGAGCACTGTCCCCTGGGTCATGAGAACAACATAAAAACAGCACCAGGGAATTAGAACTGTGAATTCTACCGAACCCCGTGCACACGGACACACAAGAAAGCCTTGTGACACGGGAATCCTGCCCCTTCTCTGCCATCTTGTCTCTGGCCAGAGCTGAAGAGATAGAGAAGGAGTTTCTGGAGAGGCTGGATGAGATCATTCAGCATTCTGACAGGGGCCAGGAGAAGATCAGGCACTTGGGATCCTGCGAATGTGAAGAGATCGTGGAGTCTGTCTTTGTGCCCCTGGCCCGGCACTGCATGGCGATGGGAGAATACGCCAGAGCCTTGTATTACTTGTTGGAGTGTGCAGCGGCTTACTTACATCTGTCAAACAACTACATGGTGAGCTGCTTTGCTCCCTTGATCCCATGCAAGTTCATGTCCTCTCCCTTGGTCTCCCTCTTACTTCTATCCACATTAACAGGCTAGCCCTGATTTCATCTAGGAACACGTTCTTTGGTTCTTTCAGAATGGTAGTGTTAGGCCCTACATTTACTTTGCCTCTCCTTCCTACTTTGCTAGAAACCCTGAGCTGTAGTGCAGGATTTTAATGTCACAGACACAGCACATGGGAGATTATAAGCATACATCCGGTTTAATATTATTACCCCTTTTGACCTGAGCTTTTAGTCAAAATTTGGGATTGTGTGGGTTTTTTCTATTAGAAGGAGAAACTGAGTCAGGCATTTCATTGATGCAATCCTCTTTATTTACAAGGAATGTACATAAAGTTCTGTTTCCCTGAACACTGTAGGATTCAAACAGTTGGAGACAGTTGATTGCTCACAGATCCAAACTTCTTTCCAGACACCACTCTGCCCAAATGCTCTCTCTCTCACCTTTTTCTCAGGGTCATGCTACAAGTCCTTCTGTGGCTGTCCTTGGCTTTCTTCTGCCTTCTCTGGGTCTTTCTGTGGTGTTTCTCACACCCACACACGCCTGTGCAATCCAGTCAATCCCCAGCCCTGTGTGTTATCAGACTCCAATGAAACCTCTTAGGTCACATGGATCAACTCCTGCTCCAGCTTTGCCTGTAGCCTGTGTTTTGGGGGGAGGCTCCTATTGCTTTGGCTGTCTGTTCCAGAAAAGAGCTGAGTGCCTTATATATTTGTCTGGAGTGAAGGCCGGCGCTAACACCCATTGACCTCAAGGCGGTTTCACCCATCCCCCCAGTATAGTGACTATAGTGGGGAGAGAGGGGTGAGGAATGTTCAAAGGCGTGGTGGTTTAGGGCACTAGCCTCAGTCCTCAAGAGGCTGGGGTATGGGGATGGGGGGTGGCAGGATAAGGAGATCATTAGGGACATGATTTTGGGAGGCCCATCATAGTCTCTGGGTGACATTTAGTCATATGACAAAACTCATCATATGAATTAGCAATCTCTACCATGGAGAGCTCATGGGCGAGATGGGGTGCTTGTAGTCAGGATTGGAGTATGTTACTAAGCTGTGGAAGGGGCCCTCGACTGGAATAGCCTGGAGGTGGTGCCAGGTCAGGAGTAAGGTGCATTGGCAGGGCTGTGTGTGTGGAGCAGGGTAGGGGGGTTGAAGGGTGACTGGGACTCAGTGCCATCAGTCCTTCACTACTACATTTCCTCTATACATTCAGCCAAAGAAACCCGTGGGTATTATGTCCCAGCTCTACAGGCAGCTCCAGCAGCTCCTAGGTTACTCCAAGGGGAAAGAAAGCAATGTTGCTGTCCTAGACAGGGTGAAGAGAGCTTCCTTTGCTTTGTGGCTTGATTCACCCCTGAGTGAGCACAGCTAGGGTGGTGAAGAGACGGGGTGCACAGCTGCAGCTCCATGATTCAGTGCCATGTTGCCCTGGTGTGAGATAGCTGCACAAGGGCAGCCCCTAGCTTAGGCTTCCACTAGTGGAAGATCAGGTGTAAAGCTTTGCCATGACCCCATTCTGCTCACACCTTGCCCTCAGAACACTCCCTCCTTCCCCTGCCACAGGGCATGGGAGAAGGGGGGCAGGAGACACAGAGCTGCCTCTACCTGCGCAGAGGAGATTCTCCATTGGCCATCTCTGGCTGCTTGCAATGGCCGTAGCAGATGGGAGAATCCAGCCCTCTCTCTTCAGCGGGTGGTGGGGTTGGAGAAAGTGTGCGGCACAGATGGTCACCCACCCTTCTCTGCGGTTTGCTTTTCTTTAGGCCTTTTGCAATTTGAATACAGCAGAGAATCTGATCAAATCGGTGGACTTCAGAGCGACTGTAATTAACCAGTTTGAGGAAGCTACCTTCTACAGCCTGAAGGGTGAGGTAAAGATATTGAGGAACCTCCTTATGTATCTGGTCGGGGCCATCCTGGAAGATGATTGGAGGTTTTCTGTGTCTCCCTGCTATGTCTGTACAACCTCATCCAAAACTAAAAGTCCAAAATACTGGATGGGCTTGCATGCCCCCTTTGCTTTAGGTGGGGCCACTGAGTTGTCTCTCACAGCTATCTTAAATGAGGGGTGGAGGTCACAATAGTTTCAATGAGGTTTAACCCAACCCACTCTCTACTCCCCACTTCCGCCCTTGGCTCCAGCATTGATGTCATTCTAGAAAATGGCAGTTGAGAGCCCGACCATTTTGGAACGTGCAGCTGGATGATAAAGTTACAAACAGTCTTTGTCTCCCTCTCCCTTCCCCTCTGCAGGTCTGTTATAACATGGGCCAAATGAATTTGGCAAAGAAATTTATCAGGAAGGCTTTGATTTTATTAAACAGAAGATTCCCATTTACCTTGATTGGAGTCTTTTTTAAGACTCTGGTGGAAGTGTCAAAGCATGCGTCTCACCAGAAGAAGCAGCAATTCTTGTATAGTCGCAGTAAAGGGTAGGAAGTAGAACTGGAGTAAAACCAAGTTGGGTGGATTTTACCTTAGTCCCTGGTTGTCATTTATACCTCAATCCTGCAAACATTTAAGCACATGCTTAATTGGAAGCGTGTAACTCGCATGCTTCAAATTAAGCACATGAAGAGTGGGGGTTTTAAATCGTGGTGTTTACATACTCTAGTAAAGGGGGAATTACAGGTATGTGCATTTCCAATGGTACAGTACTTTAAAGCAAGGCATTTATTTTGAAAAACAGGAATCGATTGCAAAGAAATGCATGTGCTTTTGAGAATATGTTTATACTCCCTGCTACTGCTAAAGGCATTATTTCCAAATGTTGGCCTCTCCTTGCTAACCAGTCTCGTCATGGGAATGCTCATATTTCAGTCTGGGGACAGTGCTTCAGTTTACCCGTTTGTGAGTAAAAATGGGTGAACATATGTAAACAAGTTTGTAAGGTTTTTATTTGCACTATAAATAATCTACCTGAACAGTGCCAGTGTTTTAACAGAATGTATTCTACTGCATGGCTGCATAATGTGTTTATGAGCATTCTTTTAGGTTGTGGAGCAAGAAGTCATCATCTTAGTGGTTCAGGGATGTCCTGGGTGAAAGGGCACCTGAGATTAGCAGAAACTCTGTTGGGAGCCATGGTCTTTGGGGGCAACAGGAGGAGAGGGAGCAAGGAAAAGCATCTGGTGTTATGAAGAGACCCTTTGGGCCATGCGGGATAGTGTTGTTGGGGATTCAAGCAGAGAGAGAGAGGTGAGGCAGTGAGGGTATCAGCATGAGGGGATGGAGGTACCACAGGAAGGGGAGATATCAGAGTGGGGTGCATAATGGAGGACATGCTGTGGAAAGGGAAGCAGGGGGAGATAAGGGAGCCCCAGTGGAGGGGAGGCAGTGGTGGAACAGAAGGGGAGGGGTTGGGGGAAGAGATCAATGAGGCAGCCTGGGGTACCGGCTGGTGAGGGTTAAGGCAGTAGAAAGGAGGAAGTGGCAGAAGTGAAGGGTTAAGGCAGGAGGGGAGAAGGGGAGTCAGAAGATGGGGTGCTTGGGGGTGAAGGTGAGGTAGTGAGGACAGAAGTGACAGAGAGTCCAGCAGGGGGATTTCAGGAGTGGGGGAAAAAGTGAGCAGGAAAAGGCTGGATTCCAGGAGGGGTAGGTGAGGCCCTGAGGGGTGGGATGACAGAGTTTGGGTTGAAGCACCAGGGGAGAGTCAGGCTGTCTCACCTCTCCCCCAGGAATCCCCAACACACCTCACTGTATCCCCCTGCTGCTGCCACCCTCCTCCTCTGCTCACCTTCTTCCCCATCTCTGCTGGAACCCCCTTCCGGCTGGCACAACTCCCCCCCCGCCCACATTACATTCACCTCTTGCCCTCACTGGTGGGGGAGATAGACAGTCATTCCCTGCCATGAAGCCACCCTCCTCCCTGGATCACCAAAATGTCCCAGCGCAACTGCCTTTCATCCAATACCCCTCAACAAAACACCCAACACCTACTTTGGCCTCCCCCTACAGTGTCCCCAGTGGGAGGCTCCCAGCCTACACTGCAGCAGTCTCCAGATGGTGAGCTGAGCTTCCACCCTCCTTCCCCCTCCAGACTTCTCTCCATGTGAAATCCATCCAGACTCCCCAACAGCTCCCCCTGAGCCAGCTGTGCTGCACCGCCTGCCAAGATTCTCCTCCATCAGTTCCCAGTCTCCCCTCTTGCTTTCCCCACACTCACTTCTTCTCTCCCTCTTGCCCCAGACTCCTCTTTCTCTCTGCCCCAAACAGCCTCCCATCCCAGTCAGTTTCTCTCCCCCTCTCAGCTCTTCTGGCTTCTCTTCCCTTCCCCAAGATCACCAGTCTCTCAAGCTTTTCTTCACAATATGAACCTTGTTCTTTTGAAATAATAAATGGCAGCCAAGGTTCTCCTGTGATCCCATGACTCCAGGAGCTGGGGCTTTAAGAAAAATGCCAACTATTGTGAGAGTTGACAGCATGGCTTTCCCCATATCCCTGTCACAGCTGTCCCCTCTGATCCTCCCCATAACTGTACTCCCCCATGGTTGCCGGATGGTGGGGGAGAAGCATCTACCCCAGCCAGTGGTGCTTCCTCATGCCCTGGCCAAGCCCGTCCTGCTCCCCTCTGCTGACAGAGCAACCCCTGCTGGCACAGGGCTACAATTGCTAATCCCCACTGGCTGGAACCTAATAGTTGATCTGTAGTGGCCAGGGAAGGGGGAGGGTTCTCAGCATTGCTGCATAAAGCAGCCTCAGGTTCCTCTGTGCTGCTCCCTTCTGCAGCCAGCCAAAGTTGGGGAGCAGAGTTCCCCTTCCTTCCCAATGCCCACAGTTACTCCCAACCTCCTGCTTCTACATCCACTTCCCCCACAATGCCATCCCTCCACTGACTGACCCTCCCCCAACTGGTACCCCATCATCTGATTGCTACTTCTTCCTTTCCCCCTTCCTGCTCCTGGAATCCTCCATGTCTCCTCTCCTAGGAAGAGGAGGAAAAGTCCAGTTCAGGATCCCACCTCTTCCTCCTCCCACCCTGGCTCTCTGTTTAATTAGTAGCGATAGTGAGATCTTTGTGCTGCTGTGATCTGCTCTGGCTAAAGATGTCTCTTGTGTGATAGGGAGAAGAAATTAGCTTTCCTGCACCAACAGGGCCACTGCCTTTCCTTATTGTGGCAACTCTTCAGCCTGGACACTGCTACAAACAGCAAGAAGTTCTGTCGCCTGGCAGCGCTTATGAAGGTGAACTCAGCAGAGAAATCGGAGGATGAGAGCCAGGTGGGTCCACCCTTGCCGCTGGGAACCCTCTCCTTCTGCCCCCAAAGAAGAGGAAGTAACTAGCAGCATTGGAAGTAACTGTAATGACAGGACACACCCTGCAATTGGGGCGTCCTGGCTGTTATGGAGCAGATGTCTGATTTCAATGAGCAATGGGTTGACCTGTAAAAGTTTTGCTTTGGATAATCATCCCAATGTTCTGATGTTTTTCTGAACCTCATTCACACTGTCTAAGCCTCTGGGGCTGGAAATCTCATGGAAAACCAGATTTCTTGTCAGATTTCCAGCATGCTTGCTTCTTTCTGTCTTGGCTGGTAAAACATGCCCATGGTCTTCCTTGTAATGTTGCAGCACTTCTGTCTCTGGTAAGAACTGCGGAGGCAGAGATGTGGTGAAATGACAAACAATTACAGTTCACCGAGCTTTTTTAAACCTCCCAAAAGAGTTGATCTGAGGTTTAGTTTCATTTTTTTATTGTAACAGTTTAGCTTGGTTTTGATTTTTAAGCTATTGCTAATTTCATGTACACTAGTTTATATTCTTTGCCTTAGCACCTAGCACGGTGGGCAGGATCCTGAATGGAGCCTTTAGACATGAGCATAATAAATGTTAGTATTAATAATCCTAATTTTTTTTAATGGTCAATATTGTAAGAGAAAAAGGAACAAAGAAATATGGGGGCTTCTGGTTTGTCCATGTGTCCCTTTTGAACCTACACAAGGTAACGATTCAGTCAACAGTTTCAGGCTCTTGTTTTTTCTTGTTTGGAACGTTTAGATTATTTCATCCTATACGGAATTCTCACTCTGCTGCCAGATGATGGGTTACCAAGATGAATGGATGAAATATGAGCTGATGGCCATCCAGCGTAGCTCTCACCTCCAGGTTATTGGAGGAGGGCTATTAACAACAGTTAAATTAGCACAGTCATTGGCCTATATGAAGCTCTGCTTGGGTAACCTGCCCCTATCTATTCAATTAGGTAAGTCTGCTTTCATCATATACTGTGAAGAGAAGGTGTCAGTATTAAGGGAGAGACACTTAATACATTTGTTTTTTCCACAGGCTATCGAGCCCATGAAATGTGTGTGCGTCTAAAGAAACCCAAGCTAGATTATCTGGTTCTCTGCATGCTCTTCAAAGCTCTCTTTCTGAGCATCAGGTATGATGCAAATTTATGTTTCCATATGGATGGGCTAAGGAGAATGGTGTGTGGAGAAGAAATCCAATAGGGAACTGTGGGAGGTCGATGGAGACCCAAGTATAGTAAAAGTAAAGAAATCCCAATGACTTCAGTGGGCAGGGCATGTGGCTACAATGACAGAAGACAGACCAGGTAAGATAGTGTCTCTAGGAAGGACATCCTTATGTTTAAGGCCCTGTATAAATCACCTTTTTTTTTTTTTTTTTAGAAAATTCCCAACAGTTTGCAAGGAATGAATTACAAGTAAATGTAGTTAACTGTAAGGAAAAATATGTCAAAGACCACAGTTTGGGGGCATTTTCCGTTCCCTTCCATGAAAATGCTATTTACACAGTGCCCTATTTATGGTGTCAGGCCTGACGGCTGACCAAGGAGGAGATGGAGGGATAATACTGAGCAATATATAACAGCTCTTAATGTGAATTACTATCGATGAGAACAATGTGTCCTTGACAGAAAGAGGTGGGAGCAAGGACATCCCTGGTCTATAGAGCCAGGAAGTAAGGAAATATGGACAGGCTAAGTTTGGCTTTTTGCTTTGGTTGGCTTGTACTTTTCTTCTGAAGTGAATTTCTTCCTCACTAGGAGGCAGTTTGGATCCCCATACTTGGGATACAGGTACCTCGGTCACATAGCTCAGAAGTGTCAATTGGAGTCATGTGGCACCCTTATTTCCTCCCACCCCCAGCAGATGAGAAGACTGGTCTGCTTCTTATTAGACATCCATCTATAATGACTCTCTCTGAGCCACAATGGCTTCCTGAAAACACTTGTTCTTACAACTGTTCCTTCTCCCGGGGCATGTTTGTCTGTGGAGATAGGTTGGCCACCTGGCTTCTATATGCACCGCTCCTGGTGCTTTTCCTTGTCAATGACCAGCTGGAAAGGCAACTAGATAGTCACAGTGGACCTTGCAGACACTTATATGCACATTGGGATACTTGGCGCACCTGGGAAGGATCACAGTGGAACATCTCTATCCACTCGCTGTCTTGTTGGGCATCCTTGAAGCCCTTCTCCATAAGCTTGTTTGCCAAAGATCCTTGGAGAGAAAAATAAGATAGATACATGAGTGGAATGATGGATGGGAGCATAGAGGATGAGACATGGAAAGAGGAAAAGAAACGAAGGGATAGTGGAGAAATACCCCAGAATAAAATGAGTCATGCAATAATTCTCCATGGTGTCTAGGTACCAAGATTGTGTGCGAGTGCTGAGTTGGATGGAGGAGTTGGCCGTTAAGGAGGAGAGAATCATTGGGATGGCTTATTTCTTTTCTTACTGTTTAGAACTCTTGCTTTATGCTGGTAAGTACTCTGTGATGAGGACAACAGATAATGGCGTGCTTTGCAAAAACGCTCCTGGACAGGGACGGTCACCATGTCAACACTGTCAAAAAATGGTGGTGCCATTCTGACATCTTGTTTGTGGTTACACTGCAATTGACATGCTTTTAAAGAAGAGAGCTAAAAGGTTTAACAGAAAAGGGGTGGTAGTTCCGATGAGGGGATGTTGATATCTGTGTGAACGTTGAAGCTTTTGGGATATTCTCATACAAATCTGGAGCCTTATACTGGGAGGTGTGAGGTTGTAAAGTTGGCTAACAAACCTCCTAAGGTTAACTGGGGTTTTGCAGACTTCACTCGGCCGGCATGGAGGAATTCCCCTGATCTCAACCCCAATCACCCTGCTCCTTTTAGCTTTGCCCATCCCTGCATTGCATCCATTGTGGAGAACAAATGTAATCCACACACCTCCTGAGTGTAGTGTTCTGTCCCATCTAATGGCCACTTAGAGAGAGGTTGTAAGTCCACTAAGAGAGAGGTTCTGAGTCTGCTCTACAGCCTTAGCTAACAGCTTGTTGGCTTTTAGCTCATGTAGTAGAGGCTCATGCACTAAGCTCCCGAAGTCCCAGATTCAGTGATGACCGGGGTTTGTCAGTGTTACAAGTGGGGGCTTGTCTGGGATTTCAACTGGGAAATCTCTGAAGCTTGGGACACGCCCCATCACCTAGGGGAAGTATGTAACCCACACACCTCCTGGGTGTGGTGTTCAGTCCGATCTAGTGGCACCAAGACCCTCAGAGAAAGATTATGAGTCTGCTCTACAGCCTTAGCTAATAGCCAGTTGGCTTTTAGCTTATGCAGTAGAGGGTCATGCACTAAGCTCCAGAGGTCCCAGGTTCGATCCTGGCTGCCAATGACCAGGGTCTCTCGGTGTTACAGAAACATGGGCAGTTTAAAAGCGGATTGCATGCTTGGGTAAAAGGTTATTGATGCTTTCATTTTTTTTGCCCAGTACGGGGTTTCTCCCCTTGCACTAGAGACCACTGATACAGAGCCTATGACGGCCCCAAGGAGCTCAGTTAAAACCCCAAATCTTGCAGCTTTTCTTTTCGATTTCCATTGAGATCTGAGAATTTTTTCTGCCAGGTGATTCAGCTACTTCCAAGATCCCTCTTGACTATCTTTGTACCTATTGAAGTTTTAGAATAGGGAAACACACTCCCACCAGAAGGGGAAACGGCTTCTTTAATGCAAATTTCTTTTACAGGATTTTCATTTAAGTCATTTAAAGAGTGCCTGGAATTCATACAGCACAATGAAAAAAACTGCATCCTTATGTCTCAGAACAGCATCATGCTGGGGCTGTATTCATCCCTGGCCATTTGGTAATATACAAAGTCTCCTCAAAATTACTTTGCTGTGTTACTAGTTTAGTCTTTATTTAGCCAGATGGTGGCTTGGAACTTGGAAACTTTGGGCTGGATTCTGCCATCTGTACTCATGTTGAATAGCTCCTTATCCATGAGTCCTGCTGAAATCAGAGTAACTACTTGGCTGATCAATGTGAGTAAGGGTGGCAGAATTGGGCCAGTTCTATTAGAGGACTGAATGGGGTATTGATGAACCTTAAGGCCACCTTATCTAGGGAAGCAGGGTGGGTTGCTGAAAAGTTTTTGTCATCATGTCACATACCTTGGATGGATAATTTTAGGTTCAGTAAAAACATCTTTATTTTGCACTAAACTATTATAATCAACATCATTGTGACTAGGAGCCCTAGTCATGAACCAGGACCCTGCTGTGCTCGGCGCTGTACAAACACAGAACGAGACAGTCACTGCCCCCAAAGTACAATCTAAGTTGGTGGTAATCATATCTCATGCTTTGCTGATTGCATTAGGAAGAATTCCTCTCCCCATTGTATAACACTGTGCAGGTATCTAGATGCAGCATGAGTTTTCCATTTTCCTCTAGATTGGTGCCATTGGCCAGTCCAATAGTCTAATCCCCTGCAGCAGATCTTATGTGGATCTCTTGCTTGGTGATCTAGGTTTGCCAGACTTCATCAGTGGGGAAACTTCAAGGAGCCTTTTGAAAAGGCCAGAAGGTTGCTGAGGAGAACTAGCGCCTCATTCTTTGCTATCAGTGGATTCTGTAGATTCTTGGAGTGTGAGGTCCTTGTGCTACGGAAACACATTGAGGAAAAGCCTGAAAGTGTCCGGGAGACTCGTACTAAGACGCTAAAGGTGAGAACAGGAGAAGTTCACGTTGTGTGGAAAGACTGTAAAATGCAATACCTCTGCAACTGGAGGACTGATATCTCCTGATGGCTGCTAGTCATGGAGAGTCATGATCCAAAGCCCATGATGTCAGTAGGAGTCTTTCCAGGGGTTTCAACAAGCTTTGAATCAGGCCCATTGAGAGCAGCCATCTGTCAAGTTTCCCGACACCTCCCTTTCTGCGACTGGGCATTATGGTAGGTCAGGATGGGAAGCAGACTAGGGGCAGTCCAGAGTCATGGCCAGATAGTATATGGGTGGTCTGGTAACTGGGAGGACAATTGGTATTACAGGCAGTCCTGGGAGGACAATTGGTATTACAGGCAGTCCCGGGCAATGGTCAGAGTTCTCGCAGGGGGTCTGTAGCCAGGAGATCCAATCCAAGGGTGTGAGTTGGCAAGATAGGGTAGGTGAGGTCAGGCAAGACAGAGTCAGGTGAGACAGTGGGGCAGCAAGGCAAGGTCAGGCAAAATAGCAGGGCAGCAAGGTGGTCCAGGTACCAACCAGCAGACAATGGCTTGCTGCTCAGACAGATTCCTCTGCCTGTCGGGGTTTTTATATAGTCCAGGTGCCCAATGAGAATGCTGTCAGTCCAGCCAATCAGGAACCTACCTGCTGTGGGGTTGTAGGCCTTTAGCACTAAGACTGCCGGTCGTGGGTAGTGGCTCAGCATGCTGCAATGGCATGGAGGCTGGGGGTACCGTTGAGGAATCCAATGGACTTGGATTCAATACCAGGGTCCTGACACCTGCAGCACTCCAGTCCTGTGTATGTACTCAGCTCTACTAGCCTTGGTCTCCTCCTTTGAATTGCCTAGTTCCCTATTCGGGCCCCTGTGGTTTTAATGGCTGTTCAGGTGGTGGTTTGGTTTTGAAATCCCTTCTGTGTTGCACTACAGCTCAGCATGAGCAATAACTAATGCAAAGCCTATTACAAGTGGAGGGGGAGGTTGATCTTAATTTTGCTTCTTTCCAGTTGATTCATCCAAAAATTGATGGTAAGAATTGCAAAAACTCTTTTTTCCCCATAATACACTACAATGGAGAGGGGGAAAAATCCCTAGACAAAACAAATTGCCCCCAAAGCACACATACACACTTCTACTTTTGGCATGGAACATGGAAACTGGTCAAAAGTGATGTTCTATATTTGTATGTGTACAGCTGTGCAAGGGAGGAGGGGAGAAGGCATTGATATTTTTGTACTGTGCAGCTAGGTTTATGTCTACATTGTAGAGCTTTGTAGAGGAGACAGAGAAACTTGAATTTGATGCAATAAGAGGCAGGAAGCCAGTGGAAGGTCTCAGAAAGTGGGGGCAACCTTGATCAAACAGCAGTATTTCATTATCATAGCCCTTCAACTTCCAGGGCCAGTACTTTGTGGGGTGAGAGAACCATGACAGATTATTCTGATGTTGTGAGGATGTGGAAGAAGATGCTATTAAGACTTTGACAGATGACTCCTCGTTCCCATCCCACTCACTTTCAACAAACATATCTTTAGGATCCTCTCAGAGTGGCCTCTGGACAGGAGGTAGAAGAGAAATCAGCCACACAGAGTGCACAGTTCCCAAAGAGGAATTGTCCTGTAGGCTGGATAAGAGACTAGTGCAAAGCCAAGTTAGTGAGTGCTGCCTAAGTGCATGATCAAGACAAGTTCATACAGTCTGAATCTTCTTGGATTTTATCTCACCCCTGCTACTTTTTATCTCTCTGCAGGTTTCCTGTTTCTTTCTAGCTGGCTCTTCTCCTCAGGCATATTGTATTCCTGCAAAGGGATCTCAAAGCTCTGGGATGTCATCCTGACATGAATCTCAATTGTTCTCTTGTTAGGACTTGGACCAGGTTATCTCTCGATGCTCCACAAGCCCTATCTATTACCCTAGGGTTTACCACCTGAAAGCCTATATCTTCCTGGTGTTGGGCAATGAAGAACATAGCCAAATCTACCTATCCAAAGCATTCAAACTCTGTGACATATATGGAAACCTCCTGGAGAAATCCTGGCTGGAGATCAGCAATGTAAGTCCCGAGAGCTGGTAATCTGAAAGTTCTTTCCTTTGAGCACCAGATGAGCTGGTCTCTGGGAAGGGATTTAGGATTCCCTAGAAGAAAGTGGAGCTGGCTGCAGGTCAATGGCTGCAATATAGATAAAGTCGAGAGAGGTTGTGAAGGCAAATGATCAAAATCCTGGATGGAGCTGGTGGGTGCCTGCAGTAGGCTATACCTCTCTAGCACCCCTTGGGGGAGAGGGTGGGCACTGTTTCTGTGGCAGAGTCCAGTGCTGTTCAAGGCCTCTGCCCCCTTGCCCAGGGTGGGGGGAATTAAAGTAGCCCAAACAAAAAGTTTGGGAAGCCAAAGTAAAAGAAAGCAAAAAAAAAGACAAAAGTACCTGCCCTTCTCCTTTCTTTGAGGGCCTGGGTGGGCAAGGCTCTCTAGCTGTTTCCCGTCAGCAACCCCTGCTTCTGGGAGTCAGGGACCGCTGCACTGCAGTCCTGCTCCTTCAGAGTGCTGCCCCAAACTGAGTTGGGATCCTCCTTTTTCAGGCCCCCACCCCCATACTTAGGTTGGACAAGCCATACAGCTGCACTAGCTTGAGGCTGGTTGTGCCAGAAGAGCTCTTTAACTCCTTTCTGACAGGGGTGGGGAACTGCCCCACCACTGTGACATACACCCCAAGCCCACCTAACTGCTAACTTCTGCTAACATTTGTGGTATATTCTCAGACAGCCTGGGGCTGGTATGATATTCGGGGACAAGGCTTGGGGGAGGAGCATGCGCAGCACCTGATCCTTCACCCTGCTGTGTACACGCACACCCACTCACATCATCAGGACTCTTCTCCAACAGAATGAAACAGAATCTCTCAAGGACTCTATTAACTGTGCTATTGCTTACCCTGCAGTGGTGACTATTTACAAAACCCAACAAATAGGTCCCCAAGCCTTGCCAGGGTTACTCTGCAGTACTCCTTGTCTACACTACAGGGAAAAGTCAATTAAGCTATGGAAGTTGAGTTACATGAACAGCATAACTCAAGTTGATGTAGTTTAGATCTATTTACTGTGGGGTCCACACTATGCAATGTTTATTGGGAGACACTCTCCTGTCAACTCCCCGCACTCTTCTTAATCTGGTGGAGTATAGGAGTTGACAGGAGAGCAATCTGCAGTTGATTTAGTGAGTCTTGACCTGCAAAAATGACCACTGATGTATCGATCGTCGTGCGTCAATCCCCCGGTAAGTGTAGACAAGCCCACCTCTGCCAAGCTGGGGAGTGAGATTCAGCCTGAGATTTCAACCCAAGTGTCTCACTCAGCACTGTGTGCACAGCACTTACCTTGACATCACAGGACTGGTTCTCAGGACTATGGTTTAAGAAGCATAAAATCCCATTCAAAACATTTAACAGGTTTAGGACCATTTCTAGTACAAGTCCAACCATTCCAAAATAACATTGCTTCCTGCTCTGTGCCTCCTGGAACTTGTGCTTTGGCTCCTTGACTGGAGTAAATTTTGATGGAAGATCTATAGGAGCATCATTTTTAGGAGCCAGTGGTTTTCTCTCTAGTGCAAACTTTGTATTTGCAAAATTAAATCTCCTTTTCATGTTGTCAATTCTTCTGTCTACATCTGCCTGCCCATCATGGCTTAGTCAAACATGTCGTGGTTAACATAGCATGTTCTCCCTAGCATGGCTGTAACGTGCTCCATATCTACACACATACTTGGGTTTCTATTATAGTATAGACTGTGCTGTCACAGGTTTTTTGAGGTCCACCTTGATTGAGCCTCAGTCGTTTTCAGTGTCATTGTGAGAAGAGGGTAATGTTGTGTTAGCCCAAAGAGTGCAAATGGACCTCCCAGTGCAATCCCATAGTGCAGAGGTGGCCTGTCTAGTTACTTGTCTGCATTCCACTGCCCAGGAGTCAGCCTGGCCAGCACCCACCTACCTGTACAAACAGTGCAGGACACATGGATGGCCCCTATCTGCACAGTGCTTCCACAGTGGCAGGCTTCTTCTGCTGATTGATTTGCGATCTGATCTCTACACTGCCTCATTGGATCATCCGACCAGGCTGCCAGCTGGCCAGCACTGACATCAGCATGTTTACTGCCTTATGGACAGGGCCAGAGGCTGTGGTACTGCATGACCACAGCATCTAGGGAAGGTGTATGGTATGATGGCATTTCCCAGCATCAGGCAGAGATGGACATTCCCTGTCCTGGAGACTGCATTAGGAGAGTGATAGAGGAGAAGGCCTCTGAGTACCAGGGGGAAGAGGAATCTGATGAGGTGCTTCCTGAGACAGCTGCAGGTTCAACCCTGGAGAGCAGGAGAGATGCCATTCAGATCTGGTAAGCTACTTTTTAGTTGTGAAAATGTACAGATGGGGTCTGATTTGGGTTGGGAAGGGAATGCATTCCCAGGTTCTCCCGAGTGTGTGTTTGTAAGAGCCCTGCACAAGCCACTCTTTCCCTTCTTCCTTTCTACACCTCCATTGCATTGTCAGTAGGTCCCAGCACACCATGTCCCCACCACAATTTTCCTTTCTTGACCCCACCCCTTCCGGTTGCCTGGCCAACTGTTCCCAGTAGGGACAGAAATGCCCAGTCCCTGATAAACAGCAGATGTCTGTTCTCAAATGTCAGACAAGCAGAGAAAAATGTAAAAGGCCCACAAGCAGCAATGCAGAAAGACTTAAAAACAGGAGCATTACTAAAGATCTAGTGCAGTCTGGCTCAGACACCTACATGACAACATACATATCTGCTGGACCATGTGCCCTGAAGCACCTGCAAAGAGGCTGGTATAATTGGAACATGCTGCCAGATGGTAGCATGCCTGCAATGCATGAAAATCAGTGGATGGTAATATGCGCTTTCATGGTACACACTGCATGTACGGGATATGGAACAAGTGAAGGCAACCACAGGCGCAATGGACATATAACAGTGGCAAACATTCTTACTGGAAGAGTTTTCCATTGACCGTATTAGTACCTGCTTTAATTTTAACCCACTCTTGTGAGGTAATGTCAGAAAATATCTCAAAGCCAGTGCTCTAATGTAGTTCTTGCATTTCTTCACAGAGCCTATTTTCTTCTCCTGCCCAGGGAGCTGATTGGAGCAAATGGCTGAGGTGTATAGTTTGGAATTTAGAAGTTAAGCAAAATGGATACATTTGTCTCATCCCTTGAAAGTATTAGGCTAAGAAAGGTATGATAGCTTACTATGGATGCAAACTCAAAACTAGTTGGTTTGTCTTAACAGGACCTTCTACCAGGGCCCCAGCTGCACAGTTCTGTTTTGGACCAAGGCAACAAAGGCCAGTGTGGGTGCTGGAGTTAAAACTCTCCTTTGCCATGATGCCAAGTGCTCTGAGACCACAGTCTACCATGTTGACCAATATTTTCTCACTGTTTCCTTGTGCTCCCCAGTCTGTCTGTATCCACCTGTTGACTCTTGTCTTAGATTGTTAGCTCCTTGGGGCAGGTATGTTTTTTTGTTCTGTTTGTCTAGCACCTAGCACAACGAGGTTATACAAATAATAAATAATAATACTAACAGGCAGGCTGACAGCTTTGGAGCCAGGAAGCACCTGCTATTGGCCTTTTAGAAAGACATTGGCCAGAAATACGTTTGGTCCAATCACAGCTGGAGGAGAAGGGAAAAAAGAAGTATGGGAAGTCTACAGCTAGGATGGCAAACAAATCATGGTCAACTACTTTCATCAGAAGGACATGCACCAGGAAGAGAGGGGATTTGAAATACGGATGTCTGAGAACTTTTTTCAGACCAAATGGACACAGGTAGAATTCTAACCACCTGAGTAAGATCCTTCTCCGGCTCCTTGTTTACAGTACTCTGCCATACAAAATGTGGAAGACTTGAGTTTGGAATCAGCCTTTCCAACCACAGGCTCTGCCAGCCTAGCCTGAGAAATTCCTCCCTGGTGGCAAACTGAGAGAACAATTCCCCTGGCAAGATGCATTTTTACCATCTCTGAGGACAGTTCTGTGGTTTGACGGTTCTGTTCTGATGTCATTGTAAAGGCAGCTGGCCTGCTTTATTGCTAATAAAGTCTTTTGTAGAAAGATAAATCACTATGATATATACACTTTCAGTATAGCGCCTCTGTAGCATGAAGCATGAGTCAGTCATCAAATGAAAACCATTCACTTTACACCCTAAAAGGGTGTAAGTAAGGGGGCTTAAGGGGCCTCAACACTCCTGTGTGAGCTATCTGTATCATGGGTCACAGCATGGGGAGCTGAGTAGTTTCAATGGGGTCCTACTTCCCTTCCTACATACAGGCAGGGAATCCAACATGCCAGCCAGCAGTGCTGAGCCAGCATGGAGGGGGAAGAGATCCATGCCTGGTTTAGGTGTGGTGCAGATTACTTCCTTCCCCAAAGCCAGCTGGGAACCAAGGATCAAATTGCAACTTTTGTAATCTGTTTGTTCCCTGGTTTGCCCGTGGGGCAGTATGGGATAGATAGTGATCGATAGCAAGAATAGGGTGGCTCTTGTCATACTTCTCCCCTTCCTCCCCATCTTGGAAATGCTCTCTCTGAAGATCCAGTCTCATTCTGGCCTCTCTCTCTTTTGTTCTCCCTAGGCGTGGTGGTTCACTGCAAAAGACCCCATGGAAGATTTATGGCTGAAGGCCGCGCCAGATTTTCCCAAGTGGGAAATAGGAATGACAGAGAAAGACTTTCCAGAGATCCATAAAACCAAGTACTTGCTGCGGGTGCCAGTGTTGGATATTAATAATCCTTTCCCAGAACCTGAGATCCCCAATGTCTGAGCTGCATGTAGTTCTGAAATGACCTACCCAACTGGAGCACTTTGTAAGCGTTTCTAGCCAGCACTGCCCAAATTTGTAAGCATTTATGATATTCCTGCGCTGCACAGAACGCCTGCTCTCTGCAAAGCCCTCTGTATTTGTTCATCTCTTCCTTTGGTAAATGTAGGTTCTAATGTCTCACTGTGGCTTGCTTAGACTATTTTTCCTCACCGGTAATTAAACTCTGTACTAGCTCTTTATTATAGTAATTTATTCCTTTATAATCTGGAACAGAGTCTAATGATATTCCCAAAAAGGAAAGTCTAATTTAATTTTTTTTAAACATTCATGACTAAAATGCACTTTCTTCAAGAAAGTCACTACAACTCTCCACTTACCACAGATGTTTTAGGCATCCCCAACTGGTGCTGTTCATGGCTAGTTTCTGTATTTTATTAAAAGGCATGAAGTCTGTTGTGCGATGCCTTGCGGTAAGAGAGATCCTGTGTATGAGGGTGCTAATCCGCGTGGCCTTCAGCTTTGCTTCAGCTAGACTGCTGCTTCCATCTTAACTTTTGAAAGGCAACAGACACGGGAAATGAGAAGCCGAAGGCACGCATTCAAAACTTCTTGTTTCGGGTGTACTGAGAAATAGAGTTGGTGGAAAAATTATAACTGAAATTTGAAGTTCCAAAAGTTCAACCCTATGAAAGCATTGAAAAACAGGAAAAAAAAATGTTTATCAAAGTTCTGAAAATCTGGAGTTTGATAGAAATCTGTCTCTGCACACTGGGAGGGAGAAAACATTTTAAAGTGAGGAATGGATCCTGGACAGCATGCATTCAACTCTGTTCTGACATAGGTGATATACAAACTCTTCAACACTGCATCCTCTAGCTCCTGAGGAGTTCTAGTAAGTGCTGCCATTACCAAGCAATGACGATCAGAGGTAAATAACCAGAGTAATAATAACCCAGCACGTGTCAGTCACCACAACTGCAAAATATTCCACTCTCTCTCCCTTCTCTCTTTGGTCCCCACCCTGAAAACATTTAAGGATGTGCTTAATTTCATGAACCTGAATGAGCCCCTTGACTTCAATTGGGCATTTGTGGTGCCAGAGTTTTGCAATTTTTAGACACTAAATGTACCAAAAAACTGGTGAGAAAAAAAAACAACTTTCCTCCAAACTAGCAAAAAGCGGTGAAAACAACTTCCCCTCAAATATGCTCCCAAATTCCCCAAAAGAGGACAAAAAATGCACAGAACTGCCCCCCAAATGCCCAAAGTGACGGTGCCACAAGTACTCCTTTTCTTTTTACAAACTAGGTTGTTTTTTTAAAAAAGCTTCAAAATGGTTTAAAATGTGTTCTTAAAAAGTGCCCCAAACTAGATACAAAATGGTCAAAAACGTGCCCCCGAAAGTTGGTCAAAGAACTGTGCGTGGGCAGGAGTTTCTGTCATGAGTTAATATGTTAGTGCAGGTTTCAGAGTAGCAGCCGTGTTAGTCTGTATTCGCAAAAAAGAAAAGGAGTACTTGTGGCACCTTAGAGCAGAGGTTCTCAACCTTTCTCTGAGGCCCCGCAAAATGCTATAAAAACTCCACGGCACACCTGTGCCACAACAACTGCATATAAAAGCCAGGTCTGGCGTTAAGGGTAACAAGCAGAGCAATTGCCAAGGGCCTCATGCCTCAGGGGACACCGTGAAGCTAAGTTGCTCAGGCTTCGGCTTCAGTCCCAGGTGGTGGAGCTCGGGGCCCCATGCTGCAGTCTTGTGCAGTGAGGCTTTAGCTTTCTGCCCTGGGTCCTAGCAAGTCTAACACTGGCCATGCTTAGTGGACCCCCTGAAACATGCCAACGGCCCCCCCAGCCCCCTGTTTCAGAACCACTGTGTTATTGTATGCTGAACTGACACAGGGATTTTGGTAGTACAGCAATGCCATCCTCTGGTTATTCTGTGTATGGAATATAAATGTATTTCATGCTGAGAAATACTCAGTAGTTATTCACTTTAGCAGCTTATTCTGTCATTATGATTTCTGCCTTATTCCCTCTGTGTAGGATTAGTATTACTCTGATATTCAGGAAAAGAAAAAAAAAAGCCCTTGAAATGACACCCAGGAGACCACCTTCCATCACCCCCAAGCTGAGAATTCCAGTGGAAGCCAATTTCTCTTGGAGTCCTCTTGATACTTTCTTGAATTAACTTTCAGAGACTACATATTATCTGTATCGGGGTTCTCAGCCAGGGGCATGTGACCAGGTATCAGGGACCATCTTGCCCTTCCCATATTGCTAAATGGGCAGGTCCTGTATGGAAAAGGTGAAAACCACAGATCTATATATATCTTTGATCTTCTACATGTTTATTTACCAATGTCTGGAAAATGCCAGGCCCAGGGTAATGTTATTTGTAGAGGGCACCCTGCTTACACATGAATATGCACATTCTGGAAGTGGAGTAGGTGGTTACACATCTGGGAATGTCAGCCTAAATATGGCTTTAGGACAGAGGTGGGCAAACTACGGCCCGTGGGACCATCCTGCCTGGCCCCTGAGCTCCTGGCCCAGGCGGCTCACCCCCGGCCCCTCCCCCACTGTTCCCCCTACCCCCAAAGCTACGCCACCGCACCGGCAGCGGGGCTGTGAGCTCCTGCCACTCTGAGCGGCATGGAAAGGGGGTGGCGGTGCGGGCGGTGGTGGGGGGATTGGGTAGGTAGGGGGGCAGTCAGGGAGCAGGGGGTGGTTAGGGGTGGTGGGCTTGGCGAGCAGTCAGGGGACAGAGAGCGGTTGGATGGGGCAGAGGTTCTGGGGCGGTCAGGGGTCAGGGAACATGGGGGGTTGGCTATGGCGTGGGAGTCCCAGGGGTGTGGATAGGTCAGGGCAGTCAAGGGATGTGGGGGTTGGATAGGGAGTGGGATCGGGGGGGGGGTGGCAGTTTGGGGCAGGGGTCCAGGAAGGGGCAGTCAGGGGACAAGGAGCAGGGGGGTTGGAGGTTCTGAGGGTGACAGTCAGGGGGCAGGAAGTGGGAGGGTGCAAGTAGGAGGCAGGGGCCAGGCTGTTTGGGGAGGCACAGCCTTCCCTACCTGGCCACCCATACAGTTTCACACCCCGATGTGACTCTCGGACCAAAAAGTTTGCCCGCCCCTGCTTTAGGATCTCCACCTTACCGAGCAGGATAATGTTTGCCTGGCAAACCCCATTGAGGGCAATGGCCTGCCTGCATGAATGTAAATTAACAGTGGAATCGGACCATCTGGATTTTGCTCTTGGGTCTGACCAAAACCCATCGAGGTGAATGGGAGCGTTTCTATCAGGTCAGGTTCCTTGTGTTTCACATGTGCCAGTGACTCTTTTCTACCAGCATTTTCTCCAGCTACACTCAGAGCTCTTTAGAAGCAATCGCTGGAGGAGCACAATCCTCTGAGCGGTCTGTCGCTTCCCGGGGACAAATGCCCACCCAGCCCCTTCCGGTCCGCAGTTCGCTCCGCTTTGCGCCACGTGCAATTAACCGACCCACGCATCCGCACGGGGCCAGCCTGCACAGCAGCCTGCCGTAGGGGGCGCTGTGCGCACACGCGCCCGGAGGCCCCCCCGACAGCCTCGCCAAGCTCCGCGGCGCCCCGGGCACGCGCAGGGCGGCGTGCGCGCGAGAGGCGCCGGCAGCTCCCTCGATGGGGGCGGGCCCGGAGCGTTCAGGCACCGCCCCCCACCGCTAACTCGTGCGGCCCGGCTTGCGGGCAGGGACGCAGTCGCGCCGGAAGTTACGTCGCCCGGGGCGGAGCGCCCGCCAGATTTGAAAAAGTGACGTAACGGGCGGCGCGGCGGCCCAGCTGGGTGGACCTCACTCCTCTCGCGTCAGGTGAGCGGCGCGCGCGCCGGCAGTCACCCCTCCCCCACGCCGGGGCTTGCCGCTGCGGGCCCCCGGCTGCCCGGGGGGAGCGCGCAGGAGTGTCAGCGCCTCGCGGGGGGCGGGGGTGCCAGTGCCTGGTGCCCCGAACATAAGAGCGGCCAGACTGAGTCCCACCATCTCGCCCAGCATCCTGTCTTCCCCCAGCAGCCAGCGCCAGCTGCCCCCGAGGGAGTGAACAGAGCAGGGCAGTTAGCCAGGGATCCGGCCCCTGTCGTCCGCTCCCCGCCTCTGGCAGTTGGAGGTTTTGGGACACCCAGAGCATCGGGTGGCGTCCCTGACCCTCTTGGCTGCCAGCCGTTGATGGACCTATGCTCCATGAACCTCTCTGGCTCCGTTCTGAGCCCTGTTCTAGTCTTGGCCTTCGCAACGTCCCCTGGCAAAGAGTTGGCAGCTTGACTGTGCGCTGTGTGATGACAGGTGTCCGAGTAGCAGCCGTGTTAGTCTGTATTTGCACAAGGAAAAGGAGGGCGTGGGGCACCTTAGAGACTAACCCATTTATTTGAGCGTCAGCTTTCGTGAGCTACCTGCATCCGATGAAGCGAGCTGTAGCTCACGAAAGCTGATGCTCAAATAAATGTGTTACTCTCTAAGGCGCCCCACGCCCTCCTTTTCTTGGTGCCTCGTATGAAGAAGTACGTCCTTTTGTTTGTTTTAAACCTCCTGCCTATTGATTTCACTATGCGAGCCCTGGCTCTTGTGTTATGAGAAGGAGTAAATAACGCTTCCTATTTGCTTTTTCCACACCATTCATGCCTTTATAGAGCTCTGTCCTCCTTCAGAGTCTGTCTTCTAAGCTGAACAGTCCCAGTCTTTTTAATCTTTCCTCATATGCAAGCTGTTCCATACCCTGATTCATCGACCTTAAGGCCAGAAGGGGCCATCATCGCAGGCCACAGAACCTCGCCCACCCATTCCTGTAATAGACCCCTGACCAGGCTACAAAAGTCCTCAAATCACAACTGAAAGAATGCAAGTTACAGAGAATTCACCAAAAAGAAAAGGAGTACTTGGGGCACCTTCGAGACTAACAAATTTATTTGAGCATAAGGTTTCATGAGCTACAGCTCATTTCATTGGACACATGCGATGAAGCGAGCTGTAGCTCACAAAAGCTTATGCTCAAATAAATTTGTTAGTCTCTAAGGTGCCCCAAGTACTCCTTTTCTTTTTGCGAATAGAGACTAATATGGCTGCTACTCTGAAACCAGAGAATTCACTCTTTACTCTGCTTCAAACCGGCACGTGACATGTGCCCTATGCTGTACAGGAAGGTGAAACTCGCCCACCCCATCCCCAGGGTCTCTGCTGATGTGACCTGGGGGAAAACTTCATGACCCCAAATACGATGATTTAAACCCTCACCGTGTCTGAGAGACCTACCGGCCAGACTTTCCAGCTGGGAAAGAATTCACTGTAATAACTCAGAGCCATCCCCATCTAGTGTCCCATCTCTGGCTGTTGGAGATATTTGCTACTAGCAGTTGCAGATAGCCACATCCATTGTAAGCAATCTAGCACACCATCTCCTTCTTAAACTTATCAAGCACAATTTGAAGCCAAGTAGGTTTTTTTGCCCCCACTGCTTCCTTGGAAAGCTCTTCCAGAACTTTACTCTTCTGATGGTTAGAAACCTTTATCTAATTTCAAGCCTAAACTTGCTGATGACCAGTTTATATGCTTTTGTTTTTGTGCCAGCATTGGCCTTTAGCTTAAATAACTCCTCTCCCTCCAACCATGTATTTATAGAGAGCAATCATATTTTCCCTGACCCTTCATTTGACTAGACTAAACATGAGAGGAGACTCAAAGAGCTTGGCTTAAGGTAGGTTTTCCATTCTTCTGATCATCCTACTAGCCCATCTCTCCACCTGTTCCAGTTTGATTTCATCTTAAATATAGGAGACCAGAACTGCACACAGTATTCCAGATGAGGTCTCACTAGTGCCTTGTATAATGGTAATAACACTTCCCTGTCTCTCATGGAAATACTTGCCTGATGCTTAGAGCCCTGCGTGGATACAAAAAATGTGGATCTGCATCTGCCAGAATCAATGTGCATCCGACCTACTATCCACTGGCTGTCTTTTATGTGTATTTGCACCAGCGGCAACAAGCTGTCTCACAAGGGCCAAAGCTAGTGACAGGGCAGAGAGTGCAGATGAGTGAGCAGGGAGCAGGGTCTTGCAGTGAAGAGGTGGTATGAGGGCAGGGACTGGGCATAGGGGGTGGCACGGGGGCAGGGTCTCAAGGAGAAGGGGTGGCATGGGGATTGGAGGGATGGGGCATTGCATACCGCTCCCTGGGGGCTCGTGTGTGATGGCAGCAGCATGGTGTGTTGCATCACAGCAGGGCAGAGGGATGGGGCATTCGGGCCCCACCTGCTCCAATCTCTGTGGCTGGGGTAGGCCCTGCTGCCCAAGAGCCAGCGGGCTGGGAGCGTGGCCAGTGTTGCCTGGCTGGGCCACGGTGGGAATGCTGGCGTTGTTTGAGGGGCCAGAGCTTCTGGATAGGAAATGGTGCGGTGACCAGGTGCTGGACATCAGTGACTCTGACCTGCTCCCCAGCTGCTGGCTGCCGGCCCCGAGCACACTGCATTCCCCTGGATGCCGAGGGTCAGGCGCCGTTGGTGAATAGAGCCATGCACAGTTGTCTCCACATCCAATCCACTAACTGCAAAAATGGACTGCAGATATGAAGTGGATATCCGTGGATTTTCAGGGCTCTACTGATGCATCCTAGGATTGCATTAGCCTTTTTCATGGCTGCATTGTATTGTGGCTCATAGACATCCTGTGATTGATCAATACAGCCAAATCATTCTCTTCCTTTATCACTTCCAACTGATATATCCCCAACTTATAGCAAAAATTCTTGTTGTTAGTTCCTATGTGCATGATCTTGCAGTTCACACTATTACATTTCATCCCATTTGTATTTCTCCATTTTTCAAGGTCATCCAAATCTTCATCTATGATATTCCGGTCCTCTTCCATATTGGGAACACCTCCCAACTTTGTGTCACCTGCAAATTTTATTAGCGCACACCCACTTTTTGTGCCAAGGTCATTGATGAAAATGTTAAATAAGATTGGTCCCAAAGCAGAACCCTAAGGAACTCCGCTAGTAACCCCTCTCCAGCCTGACAGTTCACCTTTCAATATGACACATTGTAGTCTCATCTTTAACTAGTTCCTTAGCTGTCTTTCAATTCTTGTATTAATCCCCATCATCTCCAATTTAACTGATAATTTCCCATGTGAAACTGTACCATGTGCCTTAGTGAAATCTAGGTAGATTGTATCTACTGGATTTCTTTTGTATAATCATTTTTGTTGTCCTTTTCTATATGTTCACCAATTCTAATATATTTTTTTTTGAGACTGGCTGACCAGAATTGCACACAGTACTCAAGATGTGGGCATTACCAAGGATTTATATATTATATTTTTATATTATCTATCCCTTTCCTAATGATTCCTAACATTTTTAATTTTTTTGACTGCTGCTGCACATTGAATAGGTGCACATTGAATAGGCACATTGAATAGCCCATCCTGGAGCCGGAGGGGCTGTCAGTGCCTGCAGGAGGAGTGATGGGGCCCTTTGGGGTGCCTGAGGTCCCTGTCCCTTGGGCAGAGATATGATGGGTCCCTTGCGGGGGGAGGCGGGGCACGTGTCAGTGCCTGGTGGTGGTGGCAGTGCACCTGGGGACCTGGTGACTGGGGTTAAGGGTAGGATGGGTCCATGGGAGGACCTGATGCGGTGGGGGGCTGTCAGTGCTTGGTGGAAGGTTGATGGGGGCACTAAGAATCATAGACTTTAAGGTCAGAAGGGACCATTATGATCGTCTAGTCTGACCTCCTGTACAAAGCAGGCCACGGAATCTCACCCACCAACTCCTGTAACAAACCCCTAATTTATGTCTGAGCTATTGAAGTCCTCAAATAGTGGTTAAAAGACTTCAAGGTGCAGAGAATCCTCCAGCAAGTGACCCCATGCTGCAGAGGAAGGCGAAAAACCCCCAGGGCCTCTGCCAATCTGCCCTGGGGGAAAATTTCTTCCAGACCTTTAAAGGCCATCAAGACAGGTGTTATGCTTCACGGCACAGTTTATTCACTCTGAAGTTTTAGCAATGGGACAACATTTGGTGGTTGTGTCTTTGGGCCCCAAAGTATTGGGGTTATCTAACATCATGAGTTTAGGCTAAAAAAAAAAAAGCAGTTATTTTTTACCTTTGTCCTATTTTGTGCATACAAGCTGCAAAAAACATTAAACACAAAAACTTTTTCCAAGAAATATGGCAAGGGAGTAAGGAGTTTGATTAGGTCAAAGGAAAGTGTATTTGCTGTTTGATCGCTGATCTGTATGCATCATAAAATAATCCTATAAATAAAAATAGATCACATCTTAATCATGTCCCATCAAATTCCAAATGCTTCCCAATTATTTTCTCAATATGTGTCATGTAACCTCAAGATTTAACATTTTATTTTAAAGGTTTACTGCTGCTTGATGGTAATTTAACTGGATATACGCTTTATCTAGCGCTCTTCATGTCTGGGTCAGGTCTGTGGAGGGCCCTGGAGTGGTATAGGGGGCCGTTAGTGCCTGGGGGAGGAGTGTTGGGCTATGTGAGGAACAGTTACAGGGAAATGGGAGTGGGTGACAATTCCACATGGGGAGAAGGGATTTTCTGTGGTGGTGCTGGATCTGTTTGGGACCAGAGCTAGAGCCCATAGCAGCCATCTACCTCTATGATAGTTCCATTGAGGACTCTGCTGGGAGGCTGCTTGGTGTCATGCAGAGGTCCTGGGGAGATCAGCCAGTGACCTGTGCTCCTCTGCATAATCTCCCCAGCCTGTGCTCTGACAGTTGTGGGGCTTTAAAGGTGCATTCTTTGTGCTGCTGTTTTTTCTTTGCAGACCTGCAAAATGGATCTCTTAACGTTTCCCAGATATAATCCCAATGACATCATAACTCACATCCGCAATCAGATCCTAACAGGATCCGAAGCTAAAAACCTCTCCAAAAATGACTTGTTTCCAAATCCCAAGGTAAGAATGCTCTGGAAACAGAGTAGCTTGCTGCTGGAGGACAATGTAAATAGAATAGTGTATTCAGGATTTTACCACATAACACTTATTTGCAAAAGTAGTCCCACTGGCTGTGGTAAAAATATTCACGTGAGAAATATTACAGATGTGGTCTGCCATCTTACAGGTGAGCAGACAGACCCCTGCATCTGCATGCAATTTCATGATTAGGACACTGGAACCCATAACTTGGTTTTATGAAATTGGGAAACCTGCTTTACTAGGCCATCCTCTGCGTAACAGATTTAGCCTAATGATAGTGAATGCCATTTGTCTGTTGCTTAATTGTTGTTAGCAACAGTTCTTAAAGTCTTAAAGACTATGCATTTAGCCAGGTGAAGGTGCTTAGCCATGTATTCAGTAATGTGAAATTTGAAGCTCTGGTATTACAATACAGAAGTTGCAGAATTCAGATAATGGAATGCACTGTATATCTGAATTTCTGTATATTTACACATTGTCATAAATCTTCGTAGTCTTCATGAAAAAATGAAATGGCTCTTCATTTGTTAAAGGCAGAGTACTACTTGTTTGTGATATATTCTGTGTGCTATAAATCACAAGGAAGTCCTAAATAGTAATTTATGGAGGGGAAGCTCATCAATAGGAGTCACTTGGTATTAGTGTACTTCTTATTACTAGAACTAAATGTTCTCTCTCTCCCTCTTGTAGCGTGAGGTATTGCACATGATCTTCATGAGAACCTTGCAGAATGTGTATGGAATCCGTCTGGAGCACTTCTACATGGTGTGTATACAGTTGTGCATAATTCAGTGGAAAAAAAAGAAAGTGAAACTCAGCTTCCAGAATAATGAAAATTAACAGTTATTAAAGCACTGGTTTTTTTGAATTTTTAATTAGCTGATCCTTCTAGTACTTTGTGTAGCTGAATGTGAATTTGAAAGTCCTGTGGTATTTTGCATTGAATCCACAGCATTTAGTTAACAGATAACTTCAGGTATAATACAGCTAGAAATACTGGATACTATTATTTTCCCAGTCTGCTGTGTTTTGGGTTTAATCTTTCTTTCTCAAGATAAAATAAATATAAAAAGTACTTTAAAAATACCACTAAAAATAGAGTTGAGGACAAAGCAGTCAATGAAACGGACAGCCTGGGCAAACTAAAAACTGATTCCTCATTAATTTAACATTATATAGATTTCTATCTCCAAAGTTACAATAATAACTAATCCCTAACAGCCCTGTGGCTAAATAAGTATTAGCCACATCTCTCGTATGGGCAAACTGAGGTACAAAAAGTTGCAACTTGCCAAGGTCAAGGGAAGTCTATCATAGCCGTGAATAATGTAAGGATTCCTGGCTTCCAGAAACTTTGGTTTCAGGGCAAAACTCCAAAAATGAGCCTCTGCAGAATGTGCGCAATGCATGTTTCAGTGACCACAGAATGTCACCTTGAGTCACCCAGGTACTGTGACAAGACTGCCTGGAAACCTTGCTTCAGCAGAGCCTGAGACTTGCTGCCTACTTTTTTAGGCATGTCAGTTTGACATGTGCTGATCTGGAGTTCTTAACTAACATTGAGTACCTTCTTCAGTATAATGTCCTCCCTTCCCACCAGGGGCAGTGGGTGCCATGCTTTAGCGGAGATAAATCCAGAGCAACTGAGATCAGTCTGGGGAGGATTAGAGCTGTAGTCTGAGCACCAGATATGTGCAAAAAAAGTAAGAGGAATAAAATGATTTTGTGAAATGTTGTTTTTTGGGGGTAGGGCTATTTCTTGGGAGCCACTTTCTCAAACGACACCAACTTGGCTCACGGACTCTACTCAGCACCCCCATGAGGCATAGCAAATTTCAAAACAAGCCTGAGCCAGCATGTGGATTTTAGAGCACTTAGAATAGTCTGCTTTCAAACAGAAAGCAACACTCAGCCTTTAATTATAGTGGAGTTGGTACTACGCTGTAATATACTTGAATGAGTGCATTAAAATGTAATGCAGGCTTGTAAAAAAAAAATACTATAACATTACATGGCAGCACAGGAATCCAGACCCACATTGTTTTGAGGGGGTAAACCAACTATTTCCTTACTAATTATCAGCTTGTGCTAATATCTAAGGCTCAATTCTAGTCTGAAACATGGCAGTGCATCATAAATCTGTTATTGCACTTGAACATTCACACCTGTTCTAGCCTGTAATGTTACTTGACCATAGCCTTAGTTAACTGTATTTCTTTGATTCCGTCTAAAGGATTCAGTGGGCCAGTTGATTATTTTTTTTTAGTTAGGATGCTGTATTTTTGTATTGTGTGAGCAAACTGTTCTTGTTTCCAGGTGGTATTGACTAGGCAAGAACCTTCCAATGTTATCACTTAGCAGCTGTTTGAGAAACCCCCTCCTGGAAACACCAACCTTCCCACCCTGTCCAGTTTTCAACTACTTGGTTCTCAAAACATTATTCTGTGAGCCACCAGGACAGGGATCCACAGGCTGCAGTTTGGGAACCACTAACTTGCCTTTGCCTTCACGTTTAGTGATAGTTCCTCACCCATGTTTATCACCTCTGAGTCACTTTCCCATAAAAAAGCTAGTATTTTCCCCATATGAATACTCCTTGTAATAGTCTATTTATTGACTCTTGTGTTTAGATGCCGGTCACTGTTGACATAATGTATCCACAGATTGTTGAAGGCTTCCTACCTATTTGTAACTTGTATATTAATATGTGAGTACAACAAATGGATTTTTACAAACCGTTCATTCATTATTTGATTGTAGTTTAATTAATTTTAGGTGATTGGCCTCTGTGCAATTGTGGTGGTCCTTCAACTTGTTGAGCTTGTGTGAAATAAAATTTATCAGACTAACAAGAGGCAGTTTAAAGCGGCTAACAGTTTAGTAGACTAATAATCTGCTGCCAGCTGCTTTTTATCCGAATGTGTGAGATAGCTTTAATACTTTAGGATTGTGAGACTGAGGTTTAGGTCAACAATAAACAATGGCAAGCTAGTGGGCATGCAATTGCATTGGGAATAGCTTGAAGCAGTTCACGGAGACCTATGGCATATGATATGGAGGAGGATCTTAGAGTAGCTGTTACTTAAGCCTGAAGTATCACCCCAGTTACGTCTATCATTGTTAGCGGCATCTAACGGACATTGCTCTATTCAGCGTGTGGTGGAATAATTGACATTGGGCAGAATGATTTATAAGTTTCATATTAGACCACTCCTATTTCTTTTTCTGTTTCCATTTCTAAGGCTCTGTCTACATTGCACAATTACGTCAGTGTACGACAGCTTATGTCCAATTATGTCAGTGTACACTACACTGTTTTCCTGCGGATGTAAGTGTAGACACTGTTTTACTTAGGCTGTTGGCTGTCTTGTCAATTTCATGCTGGAGCCATGAAATTGACAAGAAAGCTGGGCAGCTAGAGGCCTGCTGCCCTTGGCTCTCTGCTCCCAGCCAGGCTGCTGCTCATGGAGATCAGTAGCCGTAAATGGCTGCCCCCATTTCCTGGCTGGGAGGAGAGAAGTCCCAGGTGGCTGCCACCTCCCATCTCTTTCCCCCCATTCCTGGCTGGGAGCAAGGAGATGAGAGCCTGGAGGGGCACCTGTGGTCACAGCAGGAAACTGTGCAGAGCTGAGAGCCCTGGCTCTCGGCACCCCATGCTGCTCCTCTTCAGTTGATGGAAGTGATCATGGTAAGGCCACACACCACTGACAGAAGGAGGATGGTGTGGACATCAGCCACAGCAATAATTACTGCGGTGGCTGTAAGTTGACCTAACGTAGTCGAGTAGTGTAGTGTAGATATGCACTAATACACTGAAAAAATAAATTTAAGCTTCTGAGAGAAGCTGGAGGGTGTACTATGTTAAAAAGGAAGGAAATTACAAGAAAACAGTGCAAAACTGAAGAATGCATTTAATGTGGTAGTCCCCACAAGAAGAGGATGTGCTCTAAATGGGCAGTTAAAACTCAGCATTTACTAAAGATATACTAATATAAAAAGCTACAATAAGAGAATGTTAAGGTTGTAAAGTAAATTGCTCCATGGTATCTGTCTCCTTGTGTACTTACTTTCAACCTTGAATAAAATGAGCATATACTATTTTTTTTTTCTGCCTTACCCCTCCCTATTTCACTGTGCACGGTGGGATGGTGAATGAGGCAAAGATCTACAGTGGATCAGCATTTGAAAACCATCTTAGCAAAAACACAACTGAAAATTAGTATGCTGGATATTGGAGATCACTTTCGGGTTTGTCTACACAAGCACTGAGTTTTTGGGAAGCTGGGGTGTATATCTACCCTGCTCTAATCTGCTGCTCACAAATGTCCATGTTGACCCTGCTGTAGCTCACTAAAAGTTTCCTAATGCACTTTAATCCATTCCTGTTCAAGTCAGGGTAGATCAAAGCACTCTACAGAACTTTGTTTGCCACAGTGGAGTTTACACGGATGCTTGGTGCATGGCAGGCTAGTGTAGGATATATTTACACCTCAGCTGGCCATGAACTAAGTTGACAAGCCCTTAGTTGAACAGAATGTGAAGGACATCATTCCGATTTGGTAGGCTAGTATAGAAAGTTTTCCAGATCTGACAAATATTGTAGTTCTTATATGCCAGTTCGTGGAAGAAGCATTGAAAAATCCCTTTCTTGTTCTACTGCACTAATAAACAACCCAGGTGTGTAAAACCAAACATTCTGTCTATGCAGCATGCTGCAACAGAACCAACTGAACTGAATACACTCTTACAGAAGTTTCAGAAAATTTAAATTGAGTCTACTGAGAGACCTATTTGTTTTGAATAAGTTATCCATCTTTAAAGAAAAGATCCCACAAAATAAAACATGAATGGAAGTTCTTTCTTCAAATATCTGCTTAAACATTACTAGCACCTCACAAAGCATTGGTTGATACTGCCCACTAAAATGCTCTAAATTTAAGTGTCCTGTGAAAAGTAACTTAAAAAAAAAAATCCTTAAGCAAGGCACTGTAACAACTCAGGATCTATAATGCTAGTTTGTGAATGCAGTACTATTAAAATGCTATTTGTGAGTTTATTCTGCCATATCTGATCACCATTGTGTACAGTACCAGGATACATTCAGACTCTACTGTTGTGGGAGAACATCCATGTACTCTAGATTTGTATAGGGCAAAAGTACTGTAGTGGCCATTTGAAGTAGGCTTGTTCACAGAACTAATAACAGTCAGTATCTTTAACATTTTTTTTTCTTCCCACAGGGAGCGTTTTCTTCCAGTCTGCCGTATTAATGACTTTCAGCTTGCTGATGTCATAAATCCAAGTAAGCAAGCATCTGTTAACTCATCCATGTCTCCACATGCTCACACATGATGCCTGGGCCATTTCTATGAAATATCTTTGAAGATTCTTGGGTTTTACTTTCTACACTGGGGTACATAATTGTGGTGTAGTGGAGCCAGTAGCTGCCTATTTTTGAACCTCATGTTATGGCCTGCAGAGAAGACCAGTTCAGTAAAGAGTTCTTACAATGCTTTAGCCAATCCAGTTAATGCTAATTAGTTGTTAAATCTCAGCTCTCTTATAAAACATTACAGTTCTGTCTTGCTACTAGGTTAGATAGTAATCTTATGTTTTACAGTAGTTTTGCAATATATGGTGGTTATAATTACTCTTAAAAAGTAGAAATAATTATTAGTAGGTGACAGGATTGGAACTTGATAATGTGGATTTCCTGGGGGAAATATTTCTATAGAAAACACTTGTATTTCTTCCTTTCTTCCACTCTCTTGCCAACACAGTGTTGCAATTCTGGTGTGGCACAGGCCATTCAGGAAAGACTTTGTGAATTTGCTAAAGAAATTTCTTTAAGTTGATTTTTGCATCTTCCTGTTTTCCTGCCAGAGCATTTGAGGTTGGCCAGGAGTGTCCTTGTTCTCTATTCCAAAATTCAATTTGAATTGAGCTCCGAGAAGGGCCTTCTCAGTTCAGGGACCTAGCTGTGCATTCTCTTTGAATATGTTTGCTGAAGTCCCTGTGTAGCTGTCTTCAGGGTTTAGTACAAGGTTTTTCTGTTTGGGTTGCTGACCTTTTTTTGCCTCCCTTCTTTCTTTTTATCAATATTTTTTGTACTGACATTAGTCAGTGCTCAGTGTTTTCAGGGGAATGGCTGTTTTTCTGAGACGTTATGCCCAGTTTAAAATTTATTTTTAGATTGTATAAGGTCCTTGACAATGCATTTGGATGCATCATAAATCCATGGCTTGGTGCAGTTGATTGTACAATCAAATTATATCTTTTTCAGATACTGGTAAGGTAATAGCTATAAGACTTGGGTTTTGTTTAATTTTTTTCGGAGATTGACATGACTTAATCGTATCAATTTAAGTACATTTCATGACAGAGGAAGATTTGTTCCTCTCTAAAACATAATTGGTTCAGTAATAGATACTCTTAAAATACCCCTCTCCCCCCAACTGGCATTGAAATTCTGTAAGAAATTCTCTTCTAAGTCAATATGGGTAAATTAACCTCCTAACTTTCTTTGGAGTATAGTACATTTGTAATATTAAAATATCCAGAGCTATCTTTAACATGGTATTTTTCTTCATTCAATCTTTGCCTCCATTTAGCTGTTTGAGTTTTGCTATGCTCAAGTTTTCCAATTATGGGGCTTATAGAGTCCAAAACACTCATTCTTTGCTATTCCTCTCTTTTAGAAGCAAAGCGGACATCTCGTTTCTTGAGTGGCATTCTTAACTTTATTCACTTCCAAGAATCGCGCCGCGAGATCTACATGGAATTCCAGTGGTCATATGTAAGATTATGTATAGTTTGTAAGAAACAGCTCAGATAAGACCATCAAAAATATAATTAATATTAATTTATATCTGGAAGTTTAGAGGTTTAAGTACTGTTTGGAAATTAGACTAGCCTGCCATGTATTACAACTTTTTTCAAAGGGGCTGTAACAACTTTTTGTCTTTCTGTAAGACAGATCTTGAAGAGAAAAAAATATAAAATTCCAGGTGACTCCTGCCTATGCGTTAGGGAAAACATTTAAGTGTTTTTATAGGATAGGAAGGAGTCTTAATTTTTTCCAGCTGTTGGAAAGGCAGCACCTACAGGTACCAGCTGAATACAGGCAAGTCTTATTGTGCCATTGAGCTATAGGCTTTGATCAAACATGAGGCACTGGTAAATGGTTTCAGAAACACTTTGGTGTGGTACTCTGGGGAAACATGTCAATTCTTGTTTTCATCTAACTTCAGCCCATTTAAGCATGCCTCATGTCTGGAAGAAATAAACATAAAGCATGTCTGGAAGAAATAAACAGCTGTATAAAGGACAAGCTGGGTCAAAGTCAGTCTAGGAAAGACAGTAGTGGTGATAGGAGGAAGGGGAAATTAGGAATTTGCCTATTCTCCTACCTCACCACTGAATCAATGTTTTAGACCACATATTGTGATGGAAGGTTATTACATGGTTTCCTGTTGGATGATCGGGCTTGGATGATGTACACTTCGATCACCTCCAGGTAGACTACTCTACCTGCTGTACCTGGTGTTGAATCTGACCAGTATGTGGAAAATTCAGCTGGTGAAGCACACAGTTCTCTGCATCCTAGCCAACAAAATCTGACTAGTGCTCCATGATTTCCTCTGGTTTCTTTTTCATTTCCAATCTGAATTGGAAGTGGGAATGCTAACCTACAAAGCCACAACTGGTTAGAGCCCATCTGTTATACGGACTGCCTTGTTGGCCATGTTTTGACAGTTGCACTTACAGGGATGATGCAGCTGGTGATACCCAGGATAAGACTTGGGCACTTAAGGCAAGATGCTTTCAGCTGATAGAGCTTGGGTATGTAACTTAATGCCAGAGAAGATCAGATTGAGCCCAAACCTAAACACATTCAGATCAAACACTTAGACCCACCTTTTCAATAAAGCCTTTGCCTAATAATGGCTTCTAAAAAACTATGGTGTAGAAATGAAAGGGGAGTGTGTTTCTACTCAAGACTTGGTTATTTCTAATATGCTTGCTGCCTTGGGAGTTAAGATAAAGTACATGAACTGTATATAGCTTTTCTGCTGATTCTGATATACATCCTAGATTTCATCACTTACCTACAGGGTCTTTGGCAATTGAAAGGCACAGGATAGACGTAACAAACATTGGTGACAGACCCTTGCTAACTATGTGGAACAGTAACTTTAAAAGTCACATTTCTTACAGGAGAGAATGGGGGTTTCTGTAGGCATAGGAGCCCATTCTGTGACAGTATCTTAAAGAACACCAGTTGCCACATAACTGCAGTTTGTTATAATCAATATTTGAATATATCCATCCTTGTAACTTGGTATGAACTAGACCACCTGTCTATCAATGTGCTTGTTTTTCCTGTTGCACGTTAAATTTAGTATTTGGATATTTCTGGAAATAAACATGCTTACTGGGATCTTTAAAATATGGGCTTCAGTACAGGGTAATTGTCAAGTCAGTTTTTAGGCCTAGCAATTGGGGCCCTCTTCTAGTATCTCGTGAAATATTCAAGCACAGGGAGCAAAAACTTGGACACTTGGAAATCTTTCACTTTAAGGAGAGCGTGACAGGTAACAGTCACTACGCAGAAACTATGAAGCTAGAACAACAGACCAGTAACTACCAAGAACTACCAGTAATTATCTCAACTGGGTAGGTTAGCAGTACAAATAAATTATGAAATGCACATGGATTGTAGGACCAACCTGGCTGTGTGACGAACATGTTGTAGGTTGATTATAAATCTGCTTGTTCTCCCATATAATGTAAACCAATCACTAAAATACCTTAAATTTAATTTACAGAAATCAGCTCTGGAAAAAATACAGCAACTGCAGACAGCAAATCAGGAGGCAGCAGTGAAGCTAGAGAAACTTGAGTGAGTATGGAGTTTAGTAATTGACTGCTGTGGATTTTGCAGTTATAACATACATGCACGTGACATCTAACGGGGAATATTAAGCTGCTGTCTTAGAACAGAAGCGATGTGGCTGTTGACTGACTTTTCTAAATCAACTGAGGCATTATATGGCCTCATCAGTGTCTGAGAATCTATTTTAAAGATAGAGGTAGCCATCTTTCTTCCTTCCAGGCTGTAGGAGAAATAGCTTGGTTAAGTTGTTTTTAAATTGACTTATTTTTCTGTGTAAAGCAATTGAGGGGAAAGTTAAAAGATGAGGTTTGCATTTAATTCTGAAATTGATGAGGCAGGTGATCAGTTTTTCTTATTTCCATAGTTGAGGTCCAGCTCCTATGAAAGTTCTGTCTCCTGAGCTGATCAACCTTCTTCTGTTGGTCAAATGTTTCATAGCTGTGAAGAGAGGGAGGGACTCTCTTGTATCTAGTGCTAATCCTATGGGTGTTTTGATTAGCTAGCCCATAACTATAATTCAGGCAAATGTAAAACTTTTCCCATGGCATCTTTCTCTGTTTGCTGGTGGTTGCTCTTTGAGTTGTTTCCCTAAGAGCTTGTGGGGGTTACTTTCAATGCCCTAGTGAGTCATATTCAGAGTTAGAGATTTGATATTCTGAGCATCTTGTTAGCATTGATTGTGGGAGATAGTAACTTCAGAAACATAGTACCATTTTATTAGAATGAAAGAATGCTGTGTTCAAGAGCATATATACAGTGGATATAGTTTAAAGTACTTTAAAGTCCTTTTCAGAACTTAGGATTCATGGTGGATAACCAGCTAAATGTGACCTTCCATTGGCTGATGGCCAGTGTGACTGTTGGATATATAAGCAGAGGAATATTGAATAGGAAGTGGTATTCTCTGTATAACCTTTGCATTAATGAGACCATTGCTACACTAGTATCCATTTCTCATGTCCACACTTCAAAATGGATGTGGAAAAGATTCAGAAAAGAGCTATAAGAATGATTCAAGGTCTGGAAAATATGCCTTAGTCTGAGCTTACGTCTGTCACTGTATTTAGCTTAATTAAGAGAAGGTAGAGAGGTGACTTCATCACAGTCTAAAGGTATCTAGATGGGGGAGAAGATGGCTGATAGAGGGCTCTTTAATTATGCCTTTGCCTGCTTGACAAGATCAATAGCTGGAACTTGAAACTAGACAAAATCATACTAGAAATAAGGTACACATTTCTAATATGGTAAGGGCAATTAACCATGGGGACAAGAACTAAGCTGGATGTGTAGTGGATTCTAAATCACTTGAAGTTTTTAAAGAACTAAACAGATGCTCTAGCTCAACCACAAGTAACAGACTTGCTACAGGAATTTTGTGGCCCATGTGTTTTCAGGTGGCCAGATTAGGTGATCACAATAGTCCTTTCTGGTGTTAAATCTGTGAATCTATTAATAAAAAATGAAAACCAAAATGTAGCATAACAAGTAGCTGTTTGACAGATAGGAGACAAAGGATAGGAATAAATGGTCCATTTTTACAATGTACAGAGGTGACCATCGGAGTCCCCCAAGGGTCTGTACTCCTATCTGTTGTTCACTGTTCACCCCCTTTTCCAGATGATTAATAAATATGTTGAAGTGGCAAAGTTAGCAGATGATTCATAATTATTCAAGAGGTTAAATTCAAAGCAGACTGTGAGGAGTTAGAGGGATCTCATAAAACTGGTGACTGGGCAATAGTAAGGCAGATGAAATTCAACGTTAAGTGCAAAGTAATGTAAACTGGAAAAAATAATCCCAACAATCCCTATACAGCTAGAGTGATGGGTTCTAAATTAACTGTTACCACCCAAGAAAGATCTTCGAGTCAGCATGAAAATGACTGCTGCATGCACAGCAGTGGTCAAAAAGGCTCACTGTGTTAGGAAATGATAGAAAATAAGACAAGTAGCATAATGCCATTATATAAAGTCATGGTGTGCCCACACCTTGAATATTGTGTCCAGTTCTGGTTGCCCCATCTAAAAAAGGATATAGTGGAACTGGAAAAGGTTCAGAGAATGGCAACAAAGATTGTCACAGGTATGGAACAGCTTCCATATGAGAAGAGACTAAAAAGATGGGGTCTGATCAGCTTAGAAAAAAAATGGCTTGTGGGGGTTATAATAGAGGTCTATAAAATCTTGAATGGTGAGGAAAAAGTGGAGAGAAGTGTTTACCATTTCATACAACACACAAACCAGGGGTCACTTGATGAAAGTAATAGGCAGCAGGCTTAACACAGCAAGAGAGAGTGTTTTTTCACACAGCGCACAACTAAAACTGTGGAACTCATTGCCATGCGATGTTCTGATTGCCAAAAGTATAACTGGGTTCAAAAAAGAACTGGATAATTTCTTGGAGCATAGTTCCACTAGTGGCCATCAGACAGGATGGTGAGGGATGCAATCCCATGCTCGGGGTCACCCTAACCCTCTGACTACCAGAAGCCAGCAGAGGAAGACGGGTGGATTCCGCCATAATTGCCCTGTTCTGCACACTCCCCTGGAAACTCTGTCACTGTCAGAGATAGGATACTGGGCAAGATGGACCATGGTCTGACCCAATATGGCAGCTCTTACAGTTGTATGTAAATTTCCAGTCCTGCCTCCATTTACCTTCTCTACTAATAGTTATATTTATTGTATACATTAGTATGTGCTGCTTGTATTATCTGAACCAGAGTCAGCTTTTTTTCCTCAAACTGCAGCATGCAGAGGAAGGGGAGCCACATCAAAGCGCCTGCTCTGCAGCTGTACTGTCTGGTAGCTCTTGGTGAACACTACTGGAGGAGGGAGCACTGCAGGACCAGCTAGCAGTGTATGCAGCTGCTCGCCTTAAAGGGAACTATGCTACTTACCTACCTCACAGGAGATGTTGAGGGTTAATTAGACTAGTATTTGCAAAGTACCATAGAAAAGCTAAATAGTTGTCCTGCATCAAGTTTTCAGTGTTCTGTTCTGTATCTTTAAGACTTTGTCCCGCTTTACTTTTTTGTCTAGTGTTACTTCTCTGCTCTTGATTTCTCGTTCTTTTTGCTCCCTTGTCTTACTCGCTCCCTTTGCATATTTAAGCAAGTCTGCATTCCTCCTGTTCCATGGACTTTCCCTCTCCTCCAGCCCTCCGTTAGCTTCCACCCCATCAGATGGGGCTCTCTTATGCCCATTCCTTTGGAAGAGTACTCAAGTTTATCATCACTATACTTTGTCACTGTTATGGACTGCAGGTCAGTTTTTCTCTCTCTGGGATGTCCCATCAGTGACTTGCTCCACTATCAGTCACTAGTTCCAAATTCGGGTTGTTTGAAATAAAAGTATATTAAAGATGAAGATCATATTTTAAATATGCCTCAGACTAATATTTGTAGAGTCTTAGTTACAATTATACAACTACTTCTGACTCCCTCCATGGGGTTAGCTGCCTCCTTTACTCATGTTTTCTGGCCAATTCTCATCAGTCCAGCTCCCCACTGTATCCCCCGTCCCCTCCCCCAATATCCATAGCCACTTCTTGTTCTTCTTTGCTAATTTCCAAGACCAATTTGAAAACTGAGAAGTTTTCCAGTACCCAAGAATTGCTCTCAGTACTCACTGGGAGAGTCTCCTGTCTGATGTTAGCCCTGTGCTTTAAGTCTACCACTTTAAGCTATAGTGCTACAAAAATATTGCATTTTATAATTAAAATATCTAGATAGATCAATGTGTCATAGTATCATTCCCTCACTCTTGTTTTTGCACTTTTTTCCATGTTGCCTCTTAAACATACAGATCTCACTCCTTGTGCTCCTTCTTTACTTAAATCACTCCTTAAATCATACTGGAGCTATGAAATCTTTCAACAATAACCCACCAAAGCAAGATTAAAAAGAAAATGATGTGAGATTAGGTCTTCAACTGTTTATCCAGGTCACTGTCTGTAGCTGATCCTAAGACCCTTCAAGGCAGGAAAAGTGTCTTTCTTTCTGTACTACACAGCCTTAGCTCACTGACACCTGACGTGCACTAACAAGATCAAACATCATATCTTTGTGTTTAGCACGATTCCAGTAGAGCAGAAAGCAGAGTTCAAGCAGCTGTCTGATGATATTAAAGAACTGCAGCAAGTACTAAACCAGGACTATCGTCAAAAAACGGTATGCCCTATTTATGTGTGTCTCTGAAGTTCTGTCACAAAGTACAACTACTATGGCTTCTGATTGCGGGCATTTATTATTTCTTTGGATTTATCCCATGAAAATTTGATTAAAACTAAAAGCAAGTCAAAATATTTAAGGTATTTACGTCTATCCTGGTCTGAGTCCTGTGGTACTCCCTAGCATTAACTTGTGCTGGTACCTATGAGGGAATGAAGCTATCGGCTGGGCCCATAGGGATCAAAAGCAGTGTGTGAAATATAGTCTGTTTTTCATTACAGAAAGACATTGCTTGTGTGAGGAACTGAGATCTGCTGCATTATAATGAATATTGTGAGACTGTTTCCTCGTTTGTGTTGCTGCCTACTTGAACTGAAAGGGTTAAGTCAAACCAGAGCTGGGGATTGGTTTGGGCAGGAAATAGGAACTTAAGGATGAGTCTGCAATGGAGTTTGCGGTGTGATGGCAGCTTACGTAGATGTACCTGTTCTAGTTTTACCTGTGCTAGCATGGCTAAAAATAAGTGTAGATGTTGTGGCAAGGGCTGTACAAGCACACCAGGGGCCCTGGCTACCTGTTCAAACCTGTGCTGCCGCATCTGCACTGCTTTTTTAGCCAGGCTAGCACAGGTGTGTTTACCCAAGCTGCAATTACTCATTTGATTGCAGTGTAGACACCCTAAGAGATAAGACAGCAGCAGGTACACATCTTCAAAGCAGCTAAGAGTACCATGGGGCTATCACTGGGACATGCTAAAGATCAAAAGACCCTGACTGGCTAAAAGATGTCCCTAATAGAAAGGGAGGGGGGGAAAGTAGTCAGCATGCGCACATGGTTGGTGGGGGGAAGAGATAGGAACTGCAGGCAGGCATGTTCTCTCTAAGCAGGGCCTAAGCATCTAGGCCAGGAGTAGTTAAAAGGCAAGATCCACGTAGTTAGGTCTCCCTTTTTGTTGTTTGTAGCCCATCATGTTTCTGAAAGCTGTTCTGTTAATATTCAGCAATACTGTTGGAGAAGGCTGTGTGGCCCCTGTGCATAAATCAATAGTAACCACTCCCAGATGCATCAACGGCAAGATCCAAACCCCAGCTGGACTTGCTGGTTGGTACTCGGGGGCTGTAACACAGGTCCTCGTTTAAGAGTGGGTGAACTGTGGAATTCCACCCAAAGTCTGACACCTGTGGGGTGCACTTGCTGAGAAGGGATAGCTGTGCAGGTAGCTGTTAACTGCTTTTTTCAGTAGTCTTTTCTCTGTAGTAAAAGTTCAAACTTAAAACCAGAATCCATACTAATAATTCTCCTCTTTTAACTGTCAAACAATTGTTCTCTTCATTAGACAGCTTTGCAAGAAGTGACTTCCCAAAAGAAAGCAGAAGTTGCAGAGAGAACTCGAAGTCTGGTAAGTATAACTCAATTTAAATGAGATTTGAACAGTAGCCTGCAGTAAGTAATGGAGCTTCTTTTAATATAGCATCAGATTTTTCTGCCTGACTTCTGCTAGTTATGTGCAGTGTGAATGGTTCAGATAATGAAACTTGATTGCATTTTAAAAACCATGTCTATATTTGTATTTCATGGAAACTTGCATGATAAGAATAAAGTTTGGTTTTGATATATCTGGGACTCCAGCCCTTGTAACTAAGGTTTCTAACTCCAGGTCTAAACACAATTTTTGTACCAGTATAGCTGTTTAGTTTAGGATGAGACTTTTATATACCAAAATAATTATCCCAGTACAGACACTAACGTAGATGCAGCTATACTGGAATAATGGTGCTAATACCAATATAGCTTATTTCCTTTCCCTTACAGGAATAGCTATACTGGTATAAGCATCTTTATACTAGTATAACTGTGCCCACACAAGAGGTTTTGTAACATTACTACTGTACTAATATAGTAAAAGCAGTACAACTTTTGTTTGTAGCCAAGGCCTAAACACTTCCATTCCAAACCCCTATTTTCACCTTTCAGGCTGAAATTTTCCAGGCTTGATCTCTGCCCATAAGTGATACTTTGGGCAAGCTTGAGTTGAAAGATTTCAGCCATTTGCGTGTGAAGAGTGCGGGGGAGGTGGGAAGCTATAAAAACCAAAATCTTACAACTTTGTGAACTGCTGTAATAATGCTGACAGAGCTGGAGATGTAAAGTTGAAATTTGGCACAGAAGAAGCCCTCATGGAGAAGTCCCTTTAAGCATTTGAAAATTGGGTTTTAACTTGATTAAATTATGAGCCTTTGAAAATTTCACTTTATATGTGCATAGTGCAGTTGGTATGATGCCCATTTTGTATGTTGCACATCAAATGAAGCTGAGCTCCTTCTTACTGATCCTGTAAGGTGACTGGGATATATTATTCCCGTTGTACCTTGCCTCCATCTTTCTTCTTTGGAAAGAAAAATATGTAGGTGTTAAGTACATCTGGTCCTAAATCAGAAAAGATAATGGACCATTATAACACTTAAAGTTGTGTAAGTATGCAAGGTGGAAATATTGCTGGTATCTAAAGTTGTAGAACAGCTGTATTTTGCACTGTATTAAAGAAATAAATGATCCCATAACTGAAGACTATATTGTTTCATGCAAATAAAAGGATAGCGTTAAGGCTGGATATGCTACCTTTAGAAATTCCTGATTTGAATGCCTAACTATAGAACTGTGACATCCTTTTAAAGTAATTAATTCTTGATGGACTAGCTATATCACCTTTAAGTCTTCAAAGAATGTGAAAACACTCTAGAATGAGTGGGAGGAAACAGGGCATCCCCTAAATTCTTAGCAGTAGCCCGTACCTCTTTAGATATTACCTATTTTACACAGAGAGAGAGAGAGAGAGAGAGAGAAAATTGGCCAGGACTAGAACTGGGCAAATGGAGGAAAAAAATTATGAATATTCTTGTGAATACAGCTGGCTGTTTAGCTCTACTGGTATTTGTGACCTCTTATTCATTAACATTTGGGTAGTGAATTTCATTGGCATGAATGTTTGCAGCAAGCATGAGTGCAGCAAAAAATAACATGCAGTCCTTAACTCAAAATTGTACCATAACACACATACAAAAGGGAGCAGAATTAAGGCAGCCTTCACTTCAGCATTTGCTGACCTGAGTGCTTTGCTTGGCAACTGTAACATTCTTAAGAGAATTTAAAAGAATTTTGTTTTTTTTAAAGAAAAATACTAAAACAAAAATGTTATGATGTAGAACAACTTGCTAGATAGCAGTAAAATGCTCTCCTGCACAAGATGCTCACTGCAGAATCCTGCCTCACTGAACTTCTTTTCTCCCTTCTACTTAAAGCATCAGAAGGCAGATAGTAGCTGTATCACCTTTAAGTCTTGCAGCATTATTAAAATTGAGTAAAATTGAGATATCACATTTTAATTGTCTTGCTAATTAGAATCAGCTAAAAGTGACAATGGCTACTTTGAAAGAAGAACAAGAGCAACTGAAATCAAAAATTGTAGAGTCTCCAGAGGAACTGAAGAATTACAAAGAACATATGAAGGAGACTGTCCAGAAACTCAAGAAAACCAAGGTGAGTCTTGATCGGTATACTATGGCTGCTTTGTTCTTAGTACAGTCTATTAAATTTCCTCTGTGATGGCAAGACATGAGTCTTGATGGCAAGATAAGACTCTGTCTTCTGGCATAATATTGAGAGCTGCTTGTACATCATTTTCAAAAAGATCAGCAATAGGTGACTAGCAGGAAATTTAAGAATTTAGTTTATAATGAAAGAAAACAAAGACATCTGATATTTAGAGAACACCTCCTTTAAAGATGGGATCATAAGTAGTGCTATTGATCGTTCCACCTGTAACACTAAACTTAGAAATGTTGGGTCCTTGAACCTGTCCAGCTGATTGCATCCATCATCCTGACACTACCACATATGGCTGGCACTGTTTTGACACCTCTTCCTAGGCCCTGGCCTTTTGACCAGGTGCTCCAGGGTTACCTCTGTTCTCACTCAGTAGTTCTGAATCTGGAGGCTTGCTTTCTTCTCTCTGGGAACACTTTATCCCTAAATAACAATCTAATTCCAAAATCATCTCACATAGGTTCACTCCAGTTAAAATAGAGGAAGTAAATCAAAAGGAAGCTGATAATTTAAGGTACACAATCAACTTGAAATCTTAGTAAACTGCAAAAAAAGGCAATAGTAGCTTCAGGAACTAAGCTGAGTCCCCTTTCCACTTTGTGGTTTTCTAATCGCTTCTTTGTATTCTTAAATGTTTGACTCCTGCTGATGTGTGAAGACTCATGATAAACAAGAAGAAACTAAGTGGCTATTCAGGGGCAACACTGGAACCTGCCCCTCCCCCCCTCTAGACATATAATCTGTGAAATGCACAAACTAAATAGGAGAAAAATACAGGAAAACATTCCTCTACCTTCTTCAATTATATACCTATCTTTTCAGTTACCTGTAAAAATAGTTGGCAGAGAAAGTTCAGACAGTATATATTTAAGTACAACAGCCATGAGGTTCATGTTTGGCTGTGTCTTGTGAGCAGACTGATTCATCTATGCGTCAGTGAAGCTCACAACGTGCTCTTCAGATTTCTCTCTCTGTTTGTATGGTTTGTTTTTAAGGTGTGAAGTTGTTGCCATCTGACTCTAATCAAACATTCCTGTGTAATGCTAGTTGAGGCTGAATATAATTGCACTTCTACTGACATAGAATTTTCCATTGTATAACTTGCATTCTCTTCCACAACAGGCATTGTAGCACATTTAATGGATACATTTACTTCCTTATATCTGAAGGTTGAGTATCGCATCTAGGTGTCATCCCTGTCTTCCCAAACCAACGGCTTTTTCATCCGAAGCATAATCTTGTTAGCAAACTCAAAATTTAATTATTTTCAGCAACAATTGTGAAGTTACTTGATTTCTTTAATTCCAGACATTGAAGGGTTAGTTACAAGAGCAAATATGCTTACTACAGAACATAACAGAAACCACATTTCACTCATTTCTTTAAGTAAATATCTTTTTCTTGTTTTTTTTGTAAAGCAAGAGGTTATTGAGAAGTATGAAGGTTATCGAGACCTAGTTGAGATTCTGCCATCATGTCAACTGGAGGTGCAATTATACCAAAAGAAAATGCAAAGCCAAGGCGCAAATGTGGAGAGAATGGCTAATATCTCATCAGAGGTTTGTATTATGTACTTGTGTGTCCCCCTCTAGCTGCATGTAAGAAATAAATTGCTCTCAATTAAGTACTGGGTTTTAATTTCATGCAAGTGCTGCTCCCTGTTGCTCTAATGTTTTTGCTTAGGATATGAATCTGAAAAAACAAACTGCTATGCAACAGTACAAATGATATTTGCTAAAGTGGAATCTGTTTCAAAGCAAAGCATGTTGCCTTCCAGCACCTAGACATAACAGCCAGTACCGTAGCTATTTTCTTAATCATAATCTTCCATTTCAGTAGTTCCTGTTATCCTAAAGGATCCGAAGTTGCTTCAAAACTATTTATAAGCAGCCCTATCAAAATGCAGCTACTGTTGGGGTTGAGTACAGTAACTTCCCGTAGCACATCTGTAGGTAGGAGGGAAAATTTTGTTTTAAGGTCACAAGGACAAACTCCTGTAAATTTGTTGCCATCTTTAATAGTTGAAGCACTTATTACCATAGAAACATAAGCCAAAATAGCATGTAATGTCTTCTCTTTTTCTAGAAGGTTGTTTGTTGGGAGGAGGGAAGTTTGAATTTTAAATTGTTCTTCTTCTGGGAAGAGCGGAAGCCAAAAGGAGGAAATATCATTGTACCCAAAATGATCATTTTAACAAGCACCTTAATTTTATCAGTATTACCAGCTCATTTTTCACTGGACAAAATTTTTCATCATGATATATGGTACCTTCTTAATTAGGACTAACAGTTTTGGAGAATGATAGAGTATTTTAGTAAGTGAAAAGAAAAATAGCTACCTTACAGTTCACTTCTTTTGGCAAAGCATAGTAAAGTTTTGAATATTTGTCCTACATAATTTACTGTTGTATATTGCAGTAATTACTGGAAGTCTAAGTGATGTAATCCACCAAGCCTGATCTGTAAAATATTTACAAAGTGTGTTAACAGTTGCATTTCTAGGAAGAATTAACTGGGTTATCAAAATGAGAATGAACAAAGTTCTATTTTGGCAAATATCCAATAGAGGGACATTGCATTTCTTTGATTTTATAGAATTGCTTTTCAGTCTTTCTTTGAAAATACTGTAGGTCAGAAATCTCGAGGACCAGATTGAGAATGGCCAGATAGAGTTGAAGAATGCTGCGACAGATGAAATGTCCTTAAAGAGACTGGTCAACGCTAAGCGTGAGAAGCTGTCTACGGCTGAAATAAGGATAAAGAAGAAACAGGAGGACGTTGAGCAGTACAAGCGCACAGTATTTGAGTACGGATGAGTTGGCATTTCTGCCTGGCGCTACTTTATCTGACATACACTTACAAAAATTCACATCCCTGATACAAACATGTAACAAGTAGTATAGATGGAAATGGGAGTGATGGGGGATAGTTCTGTGAAGAACAGTAATGCTGTGGGCAAGCACTTGGGGACTTGGATCAATAATTGCAATGTGAGTTGACAGCAACTCTTTCAGTGGATTACTAATTCAATTTATAATGCTTAGGCTTGATTTTTTTAAATCTTTTTAAAGAAAATGTCACACTGGGATAATTTTCCAACTCATCAGACTTCAACAAAGCCCCATTTGCCTTTCATGAATTTTTCATAATTTCCCTTGCCACTTTTGCTCATTATCAAAACCATTCAAGACCCACAGGGAAATGGGGTCTTGTATCTCAGGGGTGTATTATCCTGATGTGACACGTCTAAAATAAAAGGAAAAGTGTCATTTGATCAAAGCTTCCCAGCTCATCTTCCTTCCTACGTGATGCTGCAGGCATGTCGTAAGGCTGAGCTTGGAACATCACAATCCTTTCCATGATGGCAGACTCTAATATTGTAAACACAGGGCTATGATTTTACTACAAGACCTAGGAGGAGCTGGCCCATGATTTAATTTTAAACTCCAATCCTCAAAAGTGTCAAAGGGGATACAGAACATTACTGGCCAAATGAATGGAGTGTTGTATAGGAAGCATCTTCATTTAGATGGGGAAAGTTAACTGAGTGCTCTGGTCCTACTTAAGGGCTTCTGTTCTCTGCAGAAAGCTGGGCCTAGAATTTGTGGCAGATCCCCCTGATTTCTGTCACTCGTCTACTAAATTTTGAAGTAACTTAAAGTAAATGGAGGTTTTAATTAAATCAAAAATGAAGGCAGCACAATATAGAATTGTTTGCTTTAGATATTAAATGCTCTTCTCAATTTTTAGTGTAGCTGTAGATTTTTGCATTAACACATAATTGCCTTGTAGATGTTTCCTGTGTTTTGACAATTATGGGATTTAGCAGTGAAGAAGGGGAGGGAGGTGGCTTTGGGTTTTGGCATCCAGGAGAGCAGAAGGGTTTTTGGTGGTGAGCAGAAGAATGCATCTTTTCTTTCCCTTTGTGGGTAGGGGCAGAGATGGCTTAAAACTGTTTATTAAGCTTGAACGCCTTGTCCCATCTGACAGCACACAGCTGCCTACTGCCCCCACAGTGGGGTGGGTCTACCCTGCACTGTTCTGGGTCCTGGGGGATGCTGGGGAGGGGTGGCATTGGCTGGGCCCATTTTACCTCCCCTCCTACCCCCACAGTGCATCTCCAGGAGCTAGAGACTTAATACAGTAACTCCTCACTTAAAGTCATCCCGGTTAACATTGTTTCATTATTACATTGCTGATCAATTAGGGAACATGCTCGTTTAAACTTGTGCAATGCCCCCTTATAACGTTGTTTGGCAGTTGCCTGCTTTGTCCACTGCTTGCAGGAAGAGCAGCCCTTTGCAGATAGCTGGTGGGGGCTTGGAACCAGGGTGGACCGGCAGCCCCCCTATCAGCTCCCCGTTCCCCTAAGTTCCCTTTGCAGCAGCTGCCCAGCAGGCTATCAATTGCCTGCAGTTCAGCGGTCCCTCCCCCCGGCATTGTGCTGCTCCTGCCCTCTGCCTTGGAGCTGCTCTCTGAGCCTCCTGCTTGCTGGGGGGTGGGAGAGAAGAGGGGGGATTAATGTCCCCCTCCCCCTTGCTCGTGCCCCCCGCTTACCTCATCTCCATAGAGCAGGGGGACACATGACAGGACTCAGGATGGAGGGAGCTTCCTGGCAGCAGCTGTGGTCTCAGCTTGCTGATTAACTTAACAAGGCAGTGTACTTAAGAGTGGGTCAGCGTACTTAAAGGGGAAATGCACATCACACACACACACACACACACACACACACACACACACACACACACACACACGGTGTGTGTCTCTGTCTGCGATGCTGTCTCCCCTCCTTCCATTCCTGCTGCCTTGTAGAATGTGAGGCTACATTAACAACGAGTTAACCCCCTGAGGGCTCAGCCAATTGCTAATTCATCATTTAGCAGTAAGGCATTCCCTAGGAGATATCCCACCCTCTGACTTCACCACCTCAGCAAAGCTTCACAATCATCATTGCTGTGTACAGTATTAAATTGTTTAAAACTTGTAGTGTGTGTGTGTGTGTGTGTGTGTGTATAGTCTTTTGTCTGGCAAAAAATATTTTTCCCTGGAACCTAACCCCACCCCCCCACTTACATTAATTCTTATGGGGAAATTGGATTCGTTTAACATCGTTTCTCTTAAAGTTGCATTTTTCAAGAACATAACTACAGTGTTAAGTGAGGAGTTACTGCACTTTTCAAATTAAAACTTATTTTGTGCAGCACAGCTTTCTGGTTGGTTGAATTGTATGGCCAGTTCCATAGCTAGAGAATGGTGCAAAATACACAAGTCTAGACACAATAGCAATTTCAATTAGTGATGGTGCAAGTTCAGTGCAAAACCTAGCTATATTCTGTCCTGAAGTATTTTTTGAAAACATGAACTATCCAAATTCTTTTTCAGACCTTGCATTGTCAGACAGCTAATCTTTAAACTGTTTTTGAAGCACAATACTAGCTAATTCTCACATCAGTGATATGGATCAGTATTAAGCCCATTTTAAAGATGGAGAGACTGAGACACAGGAAAAGTTGAGATCACATAAGCCCGTGTCTGAGCTGGCCTTTGAACTCAAGATTCCAGTCCCACTACACAATGCTGCCTCTAGTGCGGAGGTTCTCAAACTGGGAGATTCAAAATGTATTCTGCAGGGGCATGAAAAGCTTTGGGAGAATGGTGGCTGCTGTCGGGATGCCCAACTCTAAAGGCAGCAGTGGAGAAGTAAGGGCGGCAATGCCATACCATGCCACCTTTACTTCTGCACTGCTGCTGGTGGTGGGGATGCCTTCAGAGCTGGGCACCTGGCCAGCAGCTGCTACTTTCCAATCTGCCTTCAGAGCTGGGCAGAGGTATATGTACTTCAGTGGCATGTGTGTTTGTAAATGACTATAGACACAAAGAATGGGGCACAATCAAATAAGTTTGAGAACCTCTGTTCTAGAGTATGATGAATGCATCACTCAACAGTAGAAAAACACTTAGGGCCAGATTCTCAGCCAGTTTAAATTAGTGTAGCTCCACTGAAGTCAATTGAGCAATTTCTGTTTGACAAGTTATGTTAACTCCTTTGAGTTTTGTTTCTTGATGCTATATAGCTCTAGGATTTAAGAATGAGTCAACTTTTCTGATATCAGTGTGATGGAGATAAATTGTACACCTAGATGGATGAATGTTACTTATCCCACAAATGCAGCTTTTCCTTCACTCTTGCAAATGACTGTTCTAGCTGCAACTTAGAAAATCACTTTCCTTGACATTCATATTCAATGTAGAATCCATATCGGTGTTTGTATTTAATTTGGGATGATGTGATTGGTTCAGCACGAACTATTTCATACCTTCTTTCTTTAGGTATTGTAACAGAGTTCAGGAGAAGAGAGGGGCTGTCTATGAGAAGGTGACGGTGATTCACAAGGAAATTCAGCAAGTCAGATTCAAAGTCCAGCAGCTGAACGAGAACACTGAAAAGGAAAAAATGAAAGCACAGGTAAGCAGGAATTCTTCTCTATTAAGTACTGGGGAGAAGAGTGGCCAAAACTGTTTTTATTTGCCAGAAAATGCAGTTTCAGGTGACCAGAAACTTTGTGAATTTGACATAAAATTGCCAAATAGTTTCACCCCCTCCCCCCCCGCCCAAACCACCTCTTCCCCCTCCAAAACCTCTTTGGCACTTAGACACTATTCACAAACCAGGGTGCGGAAGTGATGGTTCTTTCAGAACTTTAACTAAGTACTTAGGGCACTCACTTGGGCTGTGGCAGACCTAGGCTGAATTCCCTTCACTGCCTGATATGGAAAAGGGATTTGTATTTGGGTCTCCCACATTGCAGGAGCACACCTTAGCTATTAGGCTATGGGATATTCTGGTATGAACGTCTGTCTCTCCTGTTGAATCTGTTCCACTTCTTATAGTCAAGGAGCAAGAACTTGAACGTGGTTATACCAAATCCTTGGGGAGTACCTTAACCACCGGACCATAGTCATTCTTACTCTTTCCCTGGCCCAATGACTGTAAATGGACATTCATAGTGGCAAGTCACAGTGATGACAAAAGTTCTGAGGGCCTGACCACCTCTTCCTCCTGCCCTTTAAAAATGCCTGTAATCAAATATTTTGGGTTGAATGACTTGTTTTGTTCAACCCCAAATGGATTTTTTTGATTCTTCTAAATTTTTTCACAGTAGTTTTGGATTTGGTTCAACCTGAACTAATTTGTTAGGTAGCTCTGATATAACTAGCCAGCTCCTGTGCCTACCCTTTCCGCCCCGAATGCATGCACTTTTCCCGCAGCAGACCTGATATCCACAACAGACTTGATGCCCTGCTCTATGCCAGCTAAAGACCATATGAGCTAGGCTCTTCTCAGGTGACCCCTAAGTAGTCTGTGGGAGGGAGAAGTGGACCAAGGGGATGCTTTGGCGCTATGGCGCAACATATTTGGTCTTTATAATACTGCATGAGAGCCCCAATTGTGTGGATAATCGGTGGTCTGCTGAATCAGTGCTCTCCTCTGAACCTTACAAGGATCAGCAGGCTTGGGAAGGGGAGAGGACTGCATTGTTGCAACTGGGAATTCCCCTCCTGTGGCCCTTCTGAGGTGTGCAGGGCTTGGGGGAGCCAGGCAAAGTTGAAAGATGAATTCTAGGAGATGGCAGTTCCCATCACCCTCCCGTCTCTGTGATCATCGGCTCTACCTTTCCCCTCCTGTTCCACTCCTGAACAGCACTGAGCGCAGCTCTGATTCACCCAAAATCTTCCCTGCTGTCTCTTAAATCCTCTGTAAGGCATCAGCATTAACAATGCTGATTGGAGAACCTAATTGACTGACTAACTTTCTCACCTTAGGAGATCTATCTTAACCTGAGGGCTGGCTTGGAGAAATACCATGAAGCTTTGGCAAAGATAGCAGAGAGCTATGCAGTCTCACGAGATGAAAAAACTGCTGAACTAAAGAGGAGAATGCTTTGAGTTCAGACTTCCTGAACTAGCTGTTATACTGGCTTTCATTTGGACTCTGCTTATTGAATTTATCCTCATGTTTGGGTTTAAAATACTGCATTTTATGTGGGAAACTTCTTCTAAAAACCACCTCAGAACACATTTAGTATTATAGACAGGCCCTGGTATTGTCAGCTGATTAACCTTGGTAAAAATGGACTTGGACATCCTGTCTGCATTATCTTTCTCAGATAAGATAACTTCTATCGATAAGTTTACCAATTTATCTTATATAAAATAGTTTGAGGGTTAATTTCGGCTTCTAGCATAACTACAGTTTTTGCAGAAACTACACTGAGGATGTTGGTTTGGGGTAGCTTTGGTTTGAATGGAGGTATCTTCTTGGTTGTAGTATTTTCCAGGTAATTCAGACTGTGTTCAATATATCTTAAGTTCCATCTGATTCTGGGACAAGTCTTATGATGGGAGAGTGGATTCTTATATGAACTCTGGCTTGCTCTGCCTCTGATGTCCAGCGATAAATAAGCCCTTAGAGGAAAGAGTCCTATTTGGGGAACTACATAATTTCAGTTGGTGTTATGTCTCTTTCTGGAAGCTTGAATCCATGGTTTCTGCTTGGTGTGTATTGAACACCCATTTGTGTTTGTACAGGATAAGTCCATGTTTGGGCAGATAACTGAATTAAAATTAAATGACATGGATTGATATTCATTGTACGTTTCTATTGAAACTGCTCTTCTAAAATGTTTGGCCAGACTGCCTTGGGAACATAAAATGCTACATTTAAATAGCTGCTGTAAAGATTTGGATAGCCTAATTTCTCTATTGTGTTCTTTCAGCGTACTTGTTTGTTCATTCTCTACTTGGTGTAATTTTTAGTTTTTGAGTTTTATCTGACCTATGTTTATCCTGAGACAAAGTGTGTGATGTAATATCTTTTTTTATTGGACCAACTTCTGTTATTGAAAGACAAGCTTTTGAGTTACTCAGAGCTCCTCTTCAGATCTCATTCTGTTTATCCTGTTTCTTTGATTAGATTTTCTACTTTTTCTGTGCTCTGTTCTTGTAATTCTTCAGGACTGAGACTTGAAATATTAGTTTGTCTATTTGTTGCCTCTCTTTTCTGCATTTGGATCTGTTTTTTTCCCCCACAATGTCTTTTTCTTAATCATTGAGACTTTCTAAAGTCACCATGGGTAAAGTTTTCAAAAGCACTTAAATAACTCGGATGCTTTTGAAAAGAGGATTTGATAATTTTTGAAAATGTTACCCTTAATCTCAAATCTTCCATTAGTTGAACTGTTGGAACATTTTTGTTGATACAACTTCTGGTTTAGATTATTTTAGCCTGTCTCTGTACAATATAAATAAAATTAAATTTGATAACTCATTGGTTTCAGTATATTCATAAGAATGGATATAACTAAAAAGGTACAGGAGAAATGTCAGTTATTTTATAGTAGTTTTAGACCTGTATATGCAATATCCTTTCAAACTGTGACCAAAAAATCTTTTAAGTGTTTTAAGTGACTTGCAGAGGTACTGACAATGCATAGCTCCCAATGATGTCACTAGGAGTGGTGGATATGCTCAACAGCCTCTGAAAACCAGGTCACTTCATAGTAAGGCTAAGATTTTGTCATGGATATTTTCAGTAAAAGTCAGGGACAGGTCATGGGCTTCTGTGAATTTTTCTTTATTACCCATGACCTGTCCGTGACTTTTACTAAAAATATCCATGTTAAAATGGGAAGGGGCTGGGCAGCTGTGGGATGGCTGGGAGCTCCTGGGCCCCCACCACCTGTGGGGGCTCAGAGCTGTGGGGGTCCCCCTGCCCCCCACCCCCCACAGCAGCTAGGGAGCTGCGGGGGTCCCCTTGCCCCTGCCCTTGCAGCAACTGGGGAGCTGCGGGGGTCCCCCTGCCACCCCTGCTGCGGCTGGGAGCTTGGGGGCCTGCTGCCTCAGATGGTGGGGGTACCTCACAGCTCCCTGTTGCCGCAGGAGGTGGCGTGATCCTGCATCTCCCAGCTGCCAGAGCTGAAGGCTTGGGGGTCCGTGACAAAATCGTAGGTCCCCTCTGCCATATAATAGATAAAAAAAATTCTTATAGTATGTAATTGTTAAATAATGTATCTTTCTCTATCTAGAACAAAGTTACAGGAATAATACTTTTCATATCACCTAAATATACTCTAATTATCACAGCTGGATATTTGAGAACTAATGATCTAAACATCAATCATTTTTCAAGCGAGTGAATATAACATACTATAATTTTCAGTCCAGTAATTATATGTTACATGCTCCACATCTTCATTGAGTTCTGAGACCATAAAATATTTTAATATTACCAAATGTGTAACTGAAACATGGTCCTCCTCTTATTTATCCACAGGTTGCAATACACAAGTTCCACTGTGAGATAGGCATGTATATTAGTACAGTCCCATTTCTCAAATATAGAGACCGAGATACCAATTAAGTGACTTGTCTATGTAGCAAATGTAAGTGTCATAGGCAGGGTTAGAATTCTGGAATCTGCTTCTAGTTCTATGCTCAATCCACAAGATCATGTTGCCTCTCATTACCAGTTATTACAATTAATTTACTGCCTCGGCAACCTGCAGTACATGGAGCAACATTTTGGGGTTATATTGTTCCAAGGCATATGTCCTGATATATAGGTTTAATATGCATGTGCTACAGTTAACATAATATCTATGTAGTTGTCTAAAATGTGTGTAAACAAAACATGGGCAGAATTATGTTGTCCTCAAAGAAGTAAAATAACACATAGGTGTAAGGTTATAAACCCTGACAGGTGACCCTGATCCTGTACTACTAGACAAAGGAGGGAAGCAGTTTTCTTTCATTTGTTTGGAATACCAGGGAAGGGAGGAGAGCTTTGTATATGACTATACTGCTTCAGAGATCAATAGAGGTCACACAAATTCAGGTGCTTTTTGGTGGTGGTGGGGAATAACTATGCTTCTGTCAAGGTTCCTTCCCCACTCTGAACTCTAGGGTACAGATGTGGGGACCTGCATGAAAACCCCCTAAGCTTATTTTTACCAGTTTAGGTTAAAACTTCCCCAAGGTACAAACTATTTTACCTTTTGCCCTTGGACTTTATTGCTGCCACCATCAAGCATCTAACAAATATATAACCGGGAAAGAGCCCGCTTGGAAACGTCTTTCCCCCCAAAATCCTCCCAAACCCTTCACCCCCTTTCCTGGGGAAGGCTTGATAAAAATCCTCACCAATTTGCATAGGTGAACACAGACCCAAACCCTTGGATCTTAAGAACAATGAAAAAGCAATCAGGTTCTAAACAGAAGAATTTTAATTGAAGAAAAAAAGTAAAAGAATCACCTCTGTAAAATCAGGATGGTAAATACCTTACAGGATAATCAGATTCAAAACATAGAGAATCCCTCTAGGCAAAACCTTAAGTTACAAAAAGACACAAGAACAGGAATATACATTTCATTCAGCACAGCTTATTTTATCAGCCATTTAAACAAAACAGAATCGAATGCATATCTAGCTAGATTACTTACTAAGTTCTAAGACTCCATTCTTTTTCTGTTCCCGGCAAAAGCATCACACAGACAGAGAAAGCCTTTGTTTCTCCCCCCGACCCCCCTCCAGCTTTGAAAGTATCTTATCTCCTCATTGGTCATTTTGGTCAGGTGCTGCCAAGGTTATCCTAGCTTCTTAACCCTTTACAGGTGAAAGGGTTTTTCCTCTGGCCAGGAGGGATTTTAAAGGTGTTTACCCTTTCCTTTATATTTATGACACACACCCCAAATCACAGACAGGATGAAATGCTGGCTGTGATTTCTTCCTGGAGCTCTAGGAGAAAAGAGTTAATAAGACGCATGCACCTCTAAATATACTACCAAGTATATAAAGACTAACAATATTTTCCACATCTCAAGGATGTTTTTAACCAGTTGATTCTGGGAAACTTTCATGGGAGAGTGCATCAGTCACTTTGTTAAAAGCTCCTGAGATGTGTTGTATGTCGAAATCAAAATCTTGGAGAGCTAAACTCCACCGAATAAGTTTTTTGTTATTTCCCGTGGCGGTATGAAGCCACTGTAGTGCAGCATGGTCAGTTTGCAGGTGGAAACGCCGTCCCCAAACATATGGGCGTAGCTTTTCCAGAGCGTAAACAATGGCGTAACATTTTTTTTCACTGACTGACCAGTTGCTTTCTCTCTCAGACAGCTTCTTGCTGAGAAACACTACAGGGTAGAATTCTTGATCCAGTCCTTCCTGCATTAAGACTGCTCCCACACCACGCTTGAGTGCATCTGTGGTTACTAGGAACGGTTTGTCAGTCTGGGGCCCTTCGTACAGGGTCAGACATGAGTTTCGCTTTAAGCTGGTTAAAGGCCTTCTGATACTTTTTGGTCCACTGAACGGCATTTGGCTGTTTCTTTTTGGTTAAGTCTATCAGTGGGGCAGCAATTTGGCTGTATTGCAGTACAAATTGCCTGTAATAACCAGCCAAGCCTAAGAAAGATTGGACCTGTTTCTTTTCTGCCACCTCCACCCATTTGGCTCCAATTACAGTTTTGGGCTTCCCATCTAGGATGTATCTTTCTATTTCCTCAGGAACACCCTCTAAGAACTGCTCCATTTGCATTAGGAAGGGCAAATCTTCTGGAGATTTAACACTTGCTCCTGATATCCACGCATCCCAATGTTTCACAATGTGGTAGGCATGTCGGATAAATGACACGTCTGGTTTCCACCTTAGGGCTCCGAACCGCTGATGGGAATACTCAGGTGTTAGCCTCATTCTGACTCTCGCCTTAGTTTTAAACAGTTCCTACTGGTTCATGTGTTCCTTAGGCATTTCAGCCGCCACCTCAGCTAAGGGTCCACTGCGCTGCGGCCTCAGGTCTACCATGTATTGGTCTGTAGAGATGCTGTACCCAAGGCAGGCCATTTTAAAGTTTTCTAAGAAGGCCTCGGTATCATCACCTGCCTTGTAAGTGGGGAACTTTCTGGGATGGGAAGTAGTACCTGGAGAAGGATTGCTAGGGTTTGTTGGTATATTTTGCTGAGCCTTTGCCTTCTCCATCTCCAGTGCATGCTTCCTCTCTTTTTCCTTCTCCTCCAATTCTTTGTCCCTTGCCTCCATAGCTCTCCTGTGGGCAGCCTCTTGGTTTTTTTCTGTCTCTCTTGCTGCTTCCAGTTTTTTATATTTATGACAGCTTCTTTTAGGGGGAAAGTGAGCTCTCTGGAGGATATAACTCTGTATGTATGAGTGAGCATATCTCCAATACCTGAGGAGGGAATGCTGTTCATTTATACTGTTGTCTGAGATCTCATTTATGCCATATTGGTGTGTCCACAGAGAAAGGTGGGCTTGCATATCTCTTGTCATACTCCTTCGATCAGTTGATCAAAAACAATACCTCTGCATGAGTCAGTCTCATTGCAGGATTCTGTAATCATTAGTCCATGGAAAAATTACCTGAAGGGCCATCTTCAATGGAGAAATTTTGGAGATGAGGATGGTTTTCTGGGCAGTTAGCTGCTGTTCTAAAGATGGTCTGCAACACAACCATCATAGATTCAAGGCCAGAAGAGCCAATTGTAATAATCTCTTCTGACCTCCTATATAACACTGGCCATAGAACATCCCCAAAATAATTCCTAGAGCAGATCTTTTACTAAAACATCCAAACTTGATTTAAAAATTCAGTGATGGAGAATCCACTACAACCCTCTGTAAATTGTTCCAGTTGTTAATTACTCTCGCTGGTAAAAACTTGCACCATTTTTCCAGCCTGAATTTGTCTAGTTTCAGCTTCCAACAATTGAATTGTGCTATACCTTTCTTTGCTGGATTGAAGAGCCCATTATCAAATATTTGCTCTCATGTATGTAGTTACAGACTGTACTCCAGTTCCTCCTTAACCTTGTTGGCTAAGCTAAATAGATTCTAGGAGCTCAATCTATCACTATACGGCATGTTTTCTAATTCTTTAATCATTCTTGTGGCTTTTCTCTGAATCCTCCCCAATTTATCAACATCCTTCTTGAATTGTGGATACCAGAAATGGGGACAGTATTCCAGTTGCAATCACACCAATGCTATATACAGAGATAAAATAACCTCTCTGCTTCTACTTGAGATTTCTTTGTTTACGCATCCAAGGATTGCATTAGCTCTTTTGGCCACAGCATGGCACTGGGAGCTCATGTTCGTCTGATAATCTACCACAACCCCCAAATCTTTTTGAATCGCTGCATCTCAGGACCATCCCCCATCATGTAAGTATGTGTTACATTCTTTTTGTTCCTAGCTGTATACATTTACATTTGGCCATATTAAAATGCATATTGTTTGCCTGAGCCCATCTTAGAATGATATAGATCACTTGGTATCAGTGACCTATCCTCTATTTACTTCTCCCACATTTTTTATGTGATCTGCAAACTTTAACAGTGATTTTGTTTTCTTCCAGGTTCATTGATAATGTTAAATAGTGTATGGCCAAGAACTGATCCCTGCAGAACCCCACTAGAAGCACACCTGTTTGAGTCCACCTGTATAATTACATTTTGATATCTATCAGTTAGCCAGCTCTTTAATACATTTAATCTGTGCCATGTTAATTTTCTTTCTAGTTTTTTAAGCAAAATGTGCCTAGATTCATAGATACTAAAGTCAGAAGGGACCATTCTGATCATCTAGTCTGACCTCCTGCACAACGCAGGCCACAGAATCTCACCCACCCACTCCTACGAAAAACCTCACCTATGTCTGAGCTATTGAAGTCCTCAAATCGTGGTTTAAAGACTTCAAGGAGCAGAGAATGCACCCTCAAGTGACCCATGCCCTATGCTACAGAGGAAGGTGAAAAACCTCCAGGGCCTCTCCAATCTGCCCTGGAGGAAAATTCCTTCCCAACTCCAAATATGGCGATCAGCTAAAACCCTGAGCATATGGGCAAGATTCACCAGCCAGATACTACAGAAAAATTCTTTCCTGGGTAACTCAGATCCTATCCATCTAATATCCCATCTCAGGGGATTAGGTCTATTTACCCTGAATATTTAAAGATCAATTAATTACCAAAATCACATTATCCCATCATGTCATGCGGTACCAAATCAAATGCCTGACAGACGTAAGTATGTTACATCAACTCTGTTACTTTTATCAACCAAACTTGTAATCTCATCACAAAAAGATATCAAGTTAGACAGGATCTATCTTCCATAAACCCATGCTAATTGACATTAATTCTATTACCCTCATTTCTTTATTAATCAATTCCTGTGTCAGCCACTCCATTATCTTGCCTGGGATTGATGTCGTACTGTGAAGCCTATAATTACCGAGTTCCTCTGGTTTACCGTTTTTTAAATATTGGCTTAAGATTAGCTTTCTTCCAGTCTTCTGGAACTTTCCTCCTGTTCCAAGTTTTAGTGAAAATCAACATTAATGGTCCAGCAAATTATGTAGTCAGCTCTTTTAAAATTCTTGGATGCAAGTTATTCCAACCTGCTGATTTTAAAAATATTTAACTTTGGTACTTGCTATTTACCATTCTGCTGAAGCTCTACTGGAATGGAAAGAGTTGTCATATATGACTAATCATGTTTTTCCCCAAAACAGAACAGAAATAATTATTAAATACTTCTGCCTTTTCTGCATTATTATTGATAATTCTATCATATTCATCTAGTAATGGACCAATAACATTGTTAAGATTCTTTTTCTTCCTAATATACTTAAATTTTATATTTTCCTTAACTCTGCTGGCCATAGATTTCTCCTTGTGCCGCTTAGCTTCCCTTATCAATTTTCTACAATTCCTAGCTTTTGATTTATATTCATTACTTTCCACTCCCCCTTTCTTCCATTGTTATAAAAAATAAAATATATAACTGCCTTCACTTGCCCTCTAAACCCAGGTTGATTTTTAACCAATACAACCTCCTTCCTTGATTGTGGCTTTTTTGGCATTTGGTAAAGTGTTCTTAAATAATTCTCAATGATCAGTCACCTTTTTCTGATAAAAATTCTTCCTCCCAGCTGATTTGGCTCAATCATTTTCAGAGGTGTGAAATTGACCTTTAAAGCACCCAGTATCTATATCTATAGATGTATATCACTAGTCTGGACTTTATTCTCTTTACACATCATACTCATGATCAAATAATCACTTATACCTAAATTACCATTAATTTTTAATTCTGTGATCAGTGCCTTTTTAATTGTCAAGCCCATTATAATTGGAAAAAGAGCTTAACTCCTGTGCTGGGACAATGGGATGTAAAATTGAACACTTCCACCCATCACTTATTGGTGGAGAAAGAGAAAGCAATCGAACCCGATCAGCTAGCTAGTAATAGACCTACACAAGTGAAGGAGATGAGAGAAAATCTCCTGTTCAACCTCAAGGGCTCTCATAGCGTGAGACAACTTTTGGCTTCTTCTCTGGAAGATGAGTGACCAGTCCCTTCAAGATGAGTTATGATTTGCCTGATCACTTGATCAGAGTATCTCTCTCTCTTGTCCACGTGGCTTCTGGGAGGGTTTGGTTTCTTAAGTGGAACGGATCACCCTTTACTAATGAATTTTGAGGCCCTCTACATCAGGATTGTTACAAAACTCTACACAAAAGCAGTGTATGCTTGTGTGTGGTGTATGAAGATAATATTGTGTGTAGCCAGTTATTTTGCTGTTGGTATCTTCTCAGCTTCAGTTCCCCAAGAAGGATGTGAATATGTGAGTGCTGGACATTTTGAATTATCTCTGTCTACTGTGCTGTAGTGTTTGAACTTGTTGATCTAATAAAACTATTACAGTTCAAAAAGTCTTCCCTAAGTGTTAGTACCTCTCCATTGTACACCAGAGTCCTCATTCTAATAATTCTGTGGCTGATATAGAGGCAGCTGAACCCTGACAGACCACAGCATCTTACATTGGAGACTCTAAAGGATACCTAATAAACAGATCAGGCAACAAGTGACAGCCACTGCCACATAAGGATATGTAGCATTGTTCCTAAGTTTGTAGGGTCAATAAAATTGTTAGGCATTACAAAAGGCTGCCTGCAGCTCTGAACAATCTCATGTTTTCTGTACTGCCTAACTGATGCGTTTACTCCCATTTCAAAATGAGGTGGCTAATACAGTAGCCAACCCTATTGCAGAGAGGCACTGAGATGTGTGGTTAGAGTCCTTTTTAAAATATTTAATAGTGCTGTATTCTGTGTACCTCTAGTGAGGAGGCAAGCACCATTGGGGTTCCAGCTCTAGGCTTTCGTGGATGCTAGCTGTGATGGTTTTGTATTGAGCACTTCTGCTAAGTAAAAGGACTCTGCTCAGACTGACAGGAAGAATAAGGCTACAAATACCCTAGGCACAATGGCTTAATTGTGTTGTGATTGCACTACTCAATGCCAAGTGCACACAATTTGTAACAAGCTGTGTTACAGTGTTAAGATTATGTAGGTGTGAAAAGTGATGCTTGGGGGAGCTGATCAACTTACTAATTAAAAATTATATTTTCCCCATTTGGCAGGTTTTCCTGCTCACAAATCACATGAGCAGACTTTGATTTTCCAATTTTAATCACTATTCAGTGAACCACTTGAGTTCACTAACTTTAACTACTTGCTGACCAATGGTGTGTGATTTGTGTCTTGTAACCATGATATTGTTTCTGCTGCCTGACAGGCAGGCAAACTTTTCAACCAGAATAGTATTATTTATTTGTATTACTGTAGCAGCTAGAAGCCATAGTTATGGACCAAGGAACCTATTGTGCTAGGTGCTATACAAAGATTGAACAAAAAGGTGATCCCTGTCCCCAGCCGCTTAAAAGTATGAGATAACAGATGGATACAGACAGATGGGGGTGTACAAGGAAACGAGATGCTATTGGTCAGCATGATAGGCTGTGGTCAGCACACAGTGGTCTAACTGTTGTCATGTTTTTTGTAGGCATCATGGGAAAGGTGAGTATTTAATGAGGGGAACGAGGAGCTTTCTGAGTGTTTACAGGAAGTTCCTTCCAAGTCTGAGAGAAAGCATGAAGGTACCTGTTTGAAAATTTAACAACTGGATTATAGTACTGGGTCACGTCAGTAGCCCCCCTTACTGACTGCTGCTATGGGGGCCTGGGCTTGGAAGCCCTTGCTTCCCTTGAAGGTTCAGCTTCAGATTCTAGCTGTTCTGTCCTTTGATATCATTGCTTGATTTCTGCCAGATTCAACATCATCCCCAGGACTCCAGACATCTTCATCAATGACCATTGCTGTGCTGCTACAGGTTGTTCACCTGCTTTATCACCAATCAAAATAGGCACAGGCTAAAAACAATAAAGCAAGAAATACCTATAAGAATACCAGAAATAAAATAAGGTTAAAAATAGCAAGTTATTTTACTGATTAAAAATGGGTATGGTTCCAATAAAAGAGGGTAATAGTTAAGGTAACGTAAAGAAATAGGCAAGGGTTAAATATGAAAAGCAATATAGAAAATACTGGGTGACACAGAAAATGGCAATAGTTAAAATAAACAGGAAACAGCAGGGTAGGATTAATAAATCTGATCCTACAGATACGTCTTGAGTAACTTTATGCAATGCATGTAAAGTTAAACTTGTGCCTAAGTGTTGGCAGTATCTGGGCCAAAGACTCTAGTTTAGAATTAAATGTGGCATTGTAATAAAAAGCATCATTCTCGGGAGGGTTTACAGTAAATACACTTTGCTACTTGATAAAGTTACTGTAGATTCTTAGCATGTGAGAGAACACACTTTCAATGTGTTTGCAGTTGGGTTTATGTAAAAAGTCCAAGGCCCCAATCTTGCAAATGCTTAGGCACCTGTGTAACTTTACTCACATGAGTAATGCTATTTAGGTAAGAGAGGGTTCCCCATTTCTAGACCTGTCAGGGTGTGGTACCTTTCACTAGCACTGAATTAATACAATTTAAAGTTTCTATTGAAAGGGAAGACAGCAGTGAACAGTGGGATATGTTGTTTCCACATTAGAGGGAGACAACAATCTCCATTTTATGCAGAATTGAAACAGCTGTGTGGATCCTGGCAAGCTGCAACTGTAGGCAAAATGGGGTCCTGCAATATACTCTTAGAGCAGCAACTTGGGGCGTGTAAACAGGAGCAACACGATTTTAGGATTAAGAGCCTGTGCATCCCCCATCTTTGCCTTCACTCCACCACTTGCCCATAGGGAGAGATTTGCAGATTTTCACCTTGCAGGAAGGAATGAACCCCTTTAGACCTGTCTAGAATGGAGCCTTGCTCAAAAAGCAGTTGTCAAACACTGCTCAAGGAGACCCATTTTGGACATGGTATATCCAATCAAGGTGGTAAAGACTAACCTGGGTTTGGGGAGAGGGGTTTTTAAACTGTTCTAAATGACTAAAAGTGTCCTATCTTCACTGTACATTATGAGAGAAAAAGGAGAATGTTTGCAGCGGTGTTGTACCCAGGGTATATGAGAGACCAGGTGGGTAAGGGAATATCTTTCATTGGACCAATGTCTGATAGTGAAAGAGATGAGGAGAAAGCATAGGAAAGATACAAGTGTACATATGGCCACTTGGTGGCACTGTTGTCACAGGGAAAATGTACAAGCCCAGTCTGACCTAATCTTTGTTTCTGCCTCCTCCCCCTCCTCCCCGATCTGCTATTGCAAAGGGGATCTCTGCTGAATCTGCAGACCTTGGAATAAGACTTCGCAGTTTCAGGCTTGTATGTCTTTTGAAAGGAAATAAATTTTTATATATATAAAATTTATATATAAAATATATAAAATTTATAATTTTTATATATATATAAATAAATAAATGCTAAAATATTTGTGTTCTACTAGCTACATTAAAAGCATTTCCATACAAGAGAGGCCTTGAGGACTGGTGAGAGCAGGCTACCCCAAGAGGCTGGGAAGAGGCATCTAGATTTTCTGGGATCATTGTTTTGCCAGAATAGCTATCATGTTTTGGAGGAGACAGAATTTTCACGTCACAAATTAGCTTTCATGATCCATGAAAAATTATTGCATTGCAACAGGATAACATGTCAAAATGCCTTCTCATTTGGTCTAAGCCCTGACCCACCTTTAGCTTGACAGCCCTGGAACCTGCAGTCCTCTGTACGGACCAGGTACGATGATGATGATGGCAATACAAAGTGGCTAGCCAAGGGAAGTGAGCAGGTACTGTAACTGCTGGATTGTGGCTCACCTCTTGCAAGGAAGAGAGAGATAGCTTTGGGACCAGGTCTTCCACTAGCATAGATCAGCGTAGCTCCATGGTCCTTTATGTGAATGAGGTAATGATTTATATGGAAAGCATAAATCTCATGCAAATATGGGATAGACCAGTCTATTGGTATCTGTTTCCATCAGTGATCGTGCTAGATGTGAGAGTGGAGGGCTGGGCATGTGCTAACGGGCCGTGCTGCATTGCATCTCTGCAGTGTCCGCCCATGCTCAGGTTGTGCCTGATGTGGGAGAAGCTGTTCTGATCATTGTGACCTCATGCCCATAGACTATGGCAGACAGGCGTGTTATCTGTGTTGAAACATCACAGCCAGAGGAGTGGGTTCCCTGGGGAGGAAAATCCCTCAATTTTCTATTAGACCCCCCAGGATAATCCTTAATTTTCCCCGTTTCCCCCTCACCTGCAGTTGGCTACTGTAGTTATGGCCAAGTAGGATTTTATGACACCCACTGGTATGTGTATGTTGTTCCCTAAGAGGAGTAATTGATGTAATGACTCCATGATACTTCCAGGGCAGGGGGGTTTGAGCTTGGATATTGATCTCTGGTCTCCTGCATTACACTAATACACCTTACTTAGGAATAGCCAGGCGGAATCAAATCCAAGGTCCATCTAGTGCAGTGGCCTCTCTCTGGCTAGTACTAGATGCTGCACAGGAAGATACAAAAACTCCACAGTCGGTTTGTGTGTGTGTGTGTGTGTGTGTGTGTGTGTGTGAGGGGTGCACCCAATAGAAATCACATAGGGTGGGCCAAGGGCTATACCTAGGATAGTAAACTGACACACAATAGTGGGATGTAATTAAGGAAAAATTAAGCTGGATGTGGAAGATCTACTAGGCCGCTGAATGTCTTACTTTCCCATGGGAAGTGGTGGAAGCCCCTTTGCCCAGTTAGACTGCACAAAGCAGGATGGAAGGATGAATTCTACTGTAGCAGGGTGGTGGGACAGACTAGGTCACTGCATGGCACTTAGATAGCATCTTCCCTTTGGCTGTCGAGGCCTTCTCCATTTCTATTTTCTGTGATTGTATGGTACCTCTATGGGCATTTACAAGGCACCAATTGTTGTGGAGTCTACTACCAGTATGTGGAAGAATATTCACATACAGGTGGATGCATGAGTGTACGGTCCCTGAATTATCCTGTATGTATCAGTGCTGCTACAGTATCTTTGTTCTCCTTTGCCAGTGGCTTTCCATGAAAGGTTCCATCTCTCTCCTGGTTCTTTCTTTGTGCTCTGGTATTCTTATTGGTAGGAGCAGTTAGGGCAGACCCACCAAAGTGGTAGGATCCAGTGACAGCTCCCAGAAGCTGCATTGGTGTTCACAGATAATGTGAGAAAGTGTCTTCAGTCTGGTGCAAGAACTATCCGTGCTGGGCTTGGCTCTGGTATTGTTCTTTATTTATCATTAATATGGCAGTGATGCCTAACGGCCACAATCAGGCTGCACTAGGTGCTGTGCAAACATACAGTGTGTGACCGTCTCTGCCCAAAAGAGCTTGCAGTCAAAATAAGATGCACTAGGTGGATGAGGCAAATAGGTGTGCTGAGTGGGAGGCAGGGTAATAAATGTAACACCATGTGCACAGTCCTTAGCCTGACAACAGTGATCATGGCTTCCCACCTGCCTAGCCATTCTCAAGCTGTTCATGTTGCTCCCAGAAAGGCATGGGTTAGAGAAGAAACAAAGTTTCATGGGATGTCATGTTGTGTGCAAGCAGTGTCAGAATGAGCTCTACCCTGACATCTGGTGGTGAGCTGTGGAAAAGAACTTCAGGGGCTAGTTTGCATGGGCACACTCACCCTGCCTAACATGACGAACTGCCTGCCCAAATGGTCGCTTTGGCTGCTGTGGGATCCCCACTCTCTTTGTTATTGGGGCAGGAATAATAATGGGTTGTTATCCTGGTTATGTGAGTCAAGGACTGTAGAACTCTACTTGGCATTTTATGATGAAGGGACTCGTCCTCAACTAAGCAGCACTTGCTAGGCCAGGGACATGGGTTCCAAAACCCGATGAATTGAGAGAGAGGCTGGGGATAGGTGTGTGTACCTGGTAGTGTGGGCTTCTTTTCAGGGTCCTAAACACTACTTTGACCCTTCCTCTCTACACCATGTAATAACGGATCTAATTTTGACTCCATTAGGAGTCTTGTTACATGCTGCAGAGCTGAAATCACTGATACCTAGGTCTAAGTATTGAACCTACTTTGGCCTAGTGATGCACCAGCACTGGGGCTCCCCTACTACCAGCTGAAGTCACTAAAGAGCTGTAGTTACTAAGAGCTGAGATCACAGAGCTGTGTTAAGGTGCGTGGGCCTGAAGACAAGCTGGTGAGCGGCTAGCAGGGTGGTTGGCGGAGAGGAGTGGACAGCAGGATGGCTAGTGGAGAGGAGTGGCGAGAAGAGTGGAGAGCATGGTGGTTGGCGGAGAGGAACGGAAAGCAGGACGGGTGGCGGAGAGGCACAGCTGACGGTGAAGACTGCAGCAGAATCCTATGGAGAGGCATGGCACTCAGCCGTCGACCCGAGCAGTGGAGCATGTAAGATGCCCCCCATACTCCCCTCCCTTCCACCCAGGCTGGTAGGTAAACTCTGCAGATTAACTTCTGAACTCTGGGGCTGCACTGACCAAGGTCAGAAACTGTGGGTGGGGTGACTGTTCGGTTGCTGGACTTAGGACTCTGAGGGGAAAAGGACACTGCCAAACTTACTTGGGGATGGGTCTTTTGCTCATGGTTTGTGTTATGGAATCCTGTTTGTGGTGTTTCCCCAACATAATGCTGCATTGTTTCCCTCCTTTATTAAAAGGCTTTTCTAACTCGGACTCTGTGCTTGAAAGAGGGGAAGTATTGCCTCTTAGGGGAGCCCAGGGGGGTGGTATGTAATTGACTTAGGTCACTGGGTGGGTGCTCGAGCCGGTTTTGCATTCTGTTATTGAAACGGAACCCCTAGATACTGAGCCCGGTCCTTGTTGCTGCCGACTCTGACGGGCAGAAGGGTTACATGTGTAAGGTACTTATCCACCCCCCACTCCTCGGTCACCATAGCATCTGAGCGCTGCAGAATCTTAATGGATTTATCCCAAAACACTCCTGTATGGTAGGGCCTGGCTATTCTCCCATTGCACAGATGGGGAACTGAGGCCCAGAGACACAGGCCCAAATTTTTAAAGGTAGCTGGGGATTGCTGCATTCAGCAGCGTAATACCTATCTGATTTAGGAACCTAAATCTAATTTTCAAAAGTGCTATAGGCACTTAGGAGTCTAAATCTGAGTGACTGTCAATGGGATTTTGGCTCCATAGTACCTAAATCCCTTTTGAAAATGAGGTTTAGGCTCCTAAATCAGTTAGGTGTGGCACAGCAACACCTAATGACCTTTAAAAATCCAGGTCTAAGTGACTTGTCCAAGGTTACTGAGGGAATAAAGCCCAGGTCTCCTAAATCTCAGGTTACTGCTTTAACCGCTGGGCCAGCTTTCCTCACACCTCCCTTGCTATGATTTAACGTGACTGCTCTAATCACACGCTTGCCCTGTTGCAGATGCTGAATCTGTTTCCTCTCCTCGCCAGCTATTTCATGGATCCTGCCTTCTGCGTTTGGTCTCATTTTCTATGCACATTTTCAGGGAGAACCGGTGGAGTTCCTGGGAATGAAAGGCTGAAGTATCTGGACTTGGACTGTTCCTGACGAGCAGAAAGACTCTCAGAGTAACAGTGCAACAAGGGTAGGCAATGGATTGATCTGGAAGGTAATCCAACAGGGGAAGAGTGCAGTGGGTTTCTTCCTGAACAAAGACCAAGTGTACTGTTTGATTCACATATGGGCTCTTTTTCTTCCCATAAGGAAAAAGCACCGGAGCTGTAACAATAGCTGAGACTGGCAGAGGGAAACAAAAGCCAAGCCAGATGACTTGCCAAAGAAGGAACCCTTAGAGCTTGCAGGCTGATATGCAGATTGGTATGTAGAGAGGAGCAGGAATGTAGATGAAAGAATGTAGCAACTGGCAGAAGCAGAGGAGAGCAGTTTATTCTAGTCTCCCCACAGGAACCATGCCCCCATTTCGGGAGGAGCAGGAGCAGACTGAGAAGAGGCCAGAGACTGTAGAAGATGATGGCCCTGCAAAGAAAAAGATGAAAAACCCAGGTTACGGTGAGTTTCCATAGCAACGCAATACTTTTCCTGGGAATTTCAAAGGAATAGATCAAATGTCTGTTTAACTCTCTAAATTCCAAATCCTCCAGCTCCAGGATTTGCCCACAACCAATTGCAGTGGTCATGTGATCACCAAGAGCTTTGGTGGTGCAATAAGATCACGAATGATGGACGCAGACTGAACAACCCGCCAGACCCTCTTAAGGACCTAGTGGGAATCGCATTTGATCTGCAAGGAGGCTATAGCAGTTTGGGATTTGCCATGGTGGTGATGAATAGCAACATCCAACATGGTAAGCTCTGCCCTGACTTTCAAAGGGCCAATTTTTGAACAAGTTTCTCCTTTCCTTTCCTGTTGTATTTTGGCCTGGACAGATCTGGGCAGCCGATAATGATGATTTTTGCAACATAGGAGGCTGAGGGAAGGCCATATATAGGACAGTTCAAAGGGAGTAAAGCATCCTAATTACAACAGGCTGGGTCAGCTTTGGGCAACCTCCTGAAGATCTGGGGAAGGTGTGAGCTGCTCCAGGTGGCGGGAAGAAGACTAATTGCCCCAGATGTTTTCACATGGCAGTGACCTCTGTCCACATGCGCATAATACAATTAAAGCTGAATTGATTCGGTCTCAGTCCAGGTTAACCCTGGGGAAAGACTAGGCTACCTGGTATGACCTAGGTACAATTGAGAGAGATTTGTGTTTACATGCAGGGTGTGCTACAGTGATGCTAGGGGAAACTATGGGGATTTTAAACCTAACTAATGTCTCTTACATTCAGCAAATGCATAAGCAATCCTCTGTTTTCTGATAGGTGGTTCATACAGAATCATAAAATATAAGGTTGGACGGGAGCTCTTGAGGTCATCAAGTCCAGCTCTGTCCTGAGGCAGGACCACATAAACCTAGACCATCCCTGACTAGTGTTTGTCCAACCTGATTTTAAAAACTTTTCTTTATGTTCTTTGATCTGATTGTTCCTCTATTACTGGTTAGTTTAGACTTACTCGGTCTCAAATATTTGTACATAGAAATAATTATCGTTTAGAATATAGCCATGAATTCAGGAAAAAATCCCAGTCCAAGTATATAATACCAAATAAGCATCAGTACTTTAAACAAGGCAATCTTAAACCCTCCCCCACCCTTAAACATTTATTATATTTCCTCATATTTCTCCTGACAACCACTTGTTCAACTTCTGACCTGTTTGCAAAAATCTGCAGACCATCTATCAAAGTGATACGCGTGCACACGCACACTTGCAAACTTCTGTTCTATGAGCATTAAGTAAATTATTTCTTTAAGATCATATGGCAGATCTATAATTAATTAAACCCTCCAAGATATTAGTGTAAAATAATTTAGCGTTTCTAAAAAGGTAAATGTAATTTGCCGATCTGGTATTTGGAAGAATGCTTTCCCCAAAATCAATTCCTTTAGTTTCTAGAGAATAGGAATGAGAAGCAATCTCATTTTAATTGTATCCCTTTATTGCTAACAAAGGAATGATTTATGCAATTAAATTAACTGGCTAGAAAATTATTCTCAGCTGGGCTGTCCTAATTCTTTGCTTTCTGAATTGCAGGCTTTTACACTTTTCTATGTAGATTAATTTTTCTGATATGCAAACAATGCTCCTTGTGTTCATTTTTAACATTTTCTATTCACATCTTCCCTTTTCTTAGTGCTGATGACATGAGTAATATTTGTGAACTGCTGGGCTCTGATTCATAGGGTTTTTTTATGCAGAAAGATAGGAAAAAATCTTTTCTTTTGAATCTCATTATTGCCAGCACAGAGCAAGGTTTGGAAGTTTTCTTATCTATTGCCAAGAAACAGCAGCGGGAACATGAAGAAATTGCAAAGATGTCAAAGGATGCAAACTTTTAAAGGGAAGCACTTTAGCATTGGAGAGAGAGGTGATTTTTGCAGTTGGGGTTTCTTAGTATTTTCTTCCATGCTCCCTTTGTCCCCCTGGTAAAAGGGAACTGAGGGCAAGCTCCTATCATGTGTTGCATGAAAGCAGTACTGGAGAAAGAGGTTCTGGGAGAGTTTTCCCTGCAACAGCTGGACAGAACTCTATCTTGATTGTTAGGCGGTGGGAGAAGCTAAACTGCATGTTAGCACATCATGATTACAAGGGGGCATAGTCTGGAGGGGCAGGGGTATCCTTTGTATAGGATAGGGATTGGAGCGCTTTGCTCTGTTTTAGAGAAACTGTGAATGTGCTGGGATGCAAGTTCCCCCAGGTCCTCCTGAGCCTTCCTGCCCTGCATCAGCTAGGATGGCTGGGCTAGCCAGTGTCTGGCCCTCTTGGCTCCACCCCAGTTTCCTGGAATTGTCCAAAAGATTTAGGCCTTGTCATTGTGCCTGTGCTTTGGTTATGTTGCACCTAGCTGCTGATTTGAAGTTCATGAGATTGGGAGTTCGTGTGGGCTCAGGGTTTGTGGGGCCTTGAAGATAGAAGGATTAGGCCATGTATTGCCTCTTCTGCTCCTGCTGCCAGGGAGGGGATTGGGCCAGCCTGGGAGTTGGATAGGAGGAGAGGTCGCCAGAGGCCCCTTTCTTTGAGTATGCTTCATCCTGGTAGATGGTAAATTCAGGCTAATGGGAGATGCTGTTGCTCAAGACCTCTCAACATCGGGCCACTGGGCACCCATGTTTGAAAATGCAGGCCTTTAAACTACTGGAGGGGTCTTTCTTCAGAACCCCAGCCCTGCACTTCCCAGCTTCCTCCCTCAACAAAACTAGGTCCCTCCTCAGATCCACTCTCACCCCTGGATCACCCTGTGTTCCCCAGCCTGAAATGGACCAATGGCTTCCTCATCTCTGTCCATCCCCTGGTCTGAATGCACCCAGGGGAGGAACCAAGGGGCAGTGTGCTCTGGGCCCCCCATTTGGGAGGGCCCTTACAATGACAGAGGGGTGGCCAGGCTGAATGTGAGTGAATGGCATTGCAACCTGGCACACGGGGGCACAGCACCACTCAGGCTGGGTACCTGCCATTGATTGCACGGAAAGAGGTATGGGGGGATAACCTGGGGTGATCCATCAAGCTGAGAGCCCGGAGGTAGTAGCAGAGTTGGGGATAAAGCCCCCACTGTCAACAGGGCTGGAAGTCAGGGAGAGGCAGGGCTGGGAGATGGCATTGACCCCACAGGCCTGAGCTCCCTGATCCCCTCCCCTCTTAACAGTTCAGCCTCAACCTCAATGCCTGCCAGCTCCTGATATGAGGGTGGAGTCAGAACTGGAATTGGGTTTTGTGCTGGCTGAGGGAAGATGAAGGTTCCTATTCCAGCTGCCATTGAGATTCCAGACTGGCCTCACCTATCAGTGGCCAGAAATCCTCCCTTGTCTCTGGCACAATCCGCTCCCCCTAATGAGTACCTCCAACAACTAGACACGGGACAGTTCCCAGATGGCTTCTCTCCAGGGCCTAGTTAACTTCCCACACATTCCTCCTGTGTCACTTATTGTGAGAGGCATCACTCATTTTAGTCCCCAAGTTCCTGGTGTTCCACATAAATTTGGTGTCCCCTCCCTTTGATTGTTGGAAATGTATTTACAGCAGAAAAGATTTAAAAACAAGTACAAAACAGCCACGAACTGAGACTACAGAAGGCCATTTAACCTGAAGGAAGGAGTCCTGAAGTTTTCAGTTTTCTGCATGGATATTTTTTTTTTCCATGTCCCTCATTTTAGGTCTTTGTCCTCTATTACATCCCACATCTAGGCCTTGGCAGTGTGAGAAGTATGTACTTATTAGATCATCTGTAATTAGTAATGGGAGCATCTTGGTAGATTCAGACACTAGGTTCAAGTGCTTACCCTAAGCTTATCTGAACTTTCTGACTTTCTTGTGGTTGAAAAATTGGGCTATCAAACTTACCAGCATAGATTTTCTGTAATTTCTATTATTTCTTTCTTCAGGATAGGTCAAGATCCCAGCCAGAACAGCCTGTATCACAGGATTCCAGCAATTCCATTCAGGGCACGAGGTAGCAGCGAGGTAAAGAAAATACTTTTAGACATGCAAAATGCATTGACGTCAGTTCTGTTCAAAATCCAAGCAAAAAGTTCATCTCGGTGCTTAGATCAGAATTTGTATAATTCTGATTTGTATAATTCTGTGTCCTGTAAAGGGTCGTCCCTCAAACTGTGATCTGTGGACAGAGTGCATCTGAGAAGTCTGTACAGTTGCTTCTTTTAAAAGGCTGAACTTGATGAGAGTTTTCAAGCTGGGGATCGTCTGCTAGTTCCAGTCTAGAGCCAAAGCTGGTTTTAAAAAAAAAAAAAATGAAATTTTCACAAAAATTTCTGTCCACCATTTTGACTAGTTTTTTTCCTTCAAAATTAGAAATTTCAATTAAATTTTGTCAGCACGGCACATTTTGGGGAATTTTCAACTGGCTCTATTCAGAACTTTTCGGCTCTGGGGAGCTTTTTGGTAAACAATTTTTTAAAATCAATCAGCTGTTTTCCCCGATGTAGCTGCTTCATTTTTTTTTTTTTTGCATATAGGAGATGTGAATTTTATTGTGATTAAATGTGTACGTGACTTCAAAATTGGAGGGGATGCAAACACAAGAAGCCAGAATCAAGCTGCAAAGTAACCACAGAGATTGGGTTGGTGGGAGAGGGGGATTGGAGGCAATTAAAGGTGCATAGTCCTAAGAAACTTAAACCCCCCCATATAGGTGGCCAGATTCTGATCTGGATCACACCATAGTAAATGTGGGGTTAATACCCTCAAAGCCACCAATGTGAGTTCAGATTGCAGGGAAGGGATGTAAACAGCAAAATACGCAGAAGGAAGGGACCATAACCAAGCACCTGTACCCATCACATCAGATTTTGAGCTTACTTTCCTCTTGTGTCTTTTCTACAACCCTACAATGACCTACCAAGCACCACAGTTGCTCAGAGAAAATGTGGGATCACGGCAGGGAGAAGAGGGGGTTGTAAGTGGCTCACAGTATGAAAATGTTTGAGACCCACTGTTCTAAAGAAAGGCCTGTAATCAGGGCTAATACATGTCATGGCAGTGCTGCATTGGTATCTCAACCCCATGCAGGGGACCCAGTCACAGACTCAGTCACTTTGGGAACATCCTTGCAACAAAGCCCGTTGCCAACTCTGTCCACATATCTATTCAGGGGATACCATCATAGGGCCTAATCACATCAGCCACACTATCAGAGGCTCGTTCACCTGCGCATCTACCAATGTGATATATGCCATCATGTGCCAGCAATGCCCCTCTGCCATGTACATTGGCCAAACTGGACTGTCTCTACGTAAAAGAATGAATGGACACAAATCAGACGTCAAGAATTATAACATTCAAAAACCAGTTGGAGAACACTTCAATCTCTCTGGTCACTCGATTACAGACCTAAGAGTGGCTATCCTTCAACAAAAAAGCTTCAAAAACAGACTCCAACGAGAGACTGCTGAATTGGAATTAATTTGCAAACTGGATACAATTAACTTAGGCTTGAATAGAGACTGGGAATAGATGAGTCATTACACAAAGTAAAACTATTTCCCATGTTATTTCTTCCCCCACCCCACCCCCCACTGTTCCTCAGATATTCTTGTTAACTGCTGGAATTAGCCTACCTTGCTTGTCACTATGAAAGGTTTTCCTCCTTCCCCCCCCCCTGCTGCTGGTGATGGCTTATCTTAAGTGATCACTCTCCTTACAGTGTGTACGATAAACCCATTGTTTCATGTTCTCTGTGTGTGTATATAAATCTCCCCTCTGTTTTTTCCACCAAATGCATCCGATGAAGTGAGCTGTAGCTCACGAAAGCTTATGCTCTAATAAATTTGTTAGTCTCTAAGGTGCCACAAGTACTCCTTTTCTTTTTGGGAACAACAGAACAGGAAAGATCACTTATCAAAAAACCTTCCCTGGGCCCTGCTGGAATGTAGCAGCATTTAAACCCTAAACTGAAATGTTAGAAGCTGAGTTAAGGTCCCAGCTCCCTGCAACCAAGTGTGTTCCCTTAAATAATGTTACCAGCACTGGGGGGAAAAAAGCACCTGCAGACTTACAAAACCCAGGAAATGCAGAGTCACGGTGCTGCTGCCCACACACGCATACCTTAAACGCAAGCAGTGGAAAACCAGGAAAGGCAGATTTTAGGTGACTCTTCCCACACAGCTTTAATCTTGCCCCAGCAAGGATGGCGGCAAGAATGGAGACTATAACAATACTTTACCTCTTCCTGACCAAACCTGCCATTTTCTGTGCCCAACATTCCTGCTCATGCAGTCCGATGGACCCGTATTGTGCTCCGTGCAGCACCATTGCTCCGAGGGCTACTTGCTGCTGGCTGACAGAGGCTAAGGGGGGGTTATGGAACTGTGATCTCCCAAGAAGCAGAGTTAAGTCCTCACCCTGATGTTGCACAGCAATTTCCCAGGCCATCAGCGTATGCATGAAAGTGTTAGAGCATTCACCTCTAATGCGAAACGCCATTCCACCCTAAACTGTGGAGTCATGGCCACGCCCCCATTGATAACAGAAATAACTGAGTGTGAATGACCACCAGCTCCGCTAAAAGAATTAATGCCTCTCCCTGTGGACAGTGCCCCGACTCTACCAGCATTTCATCTCAAGTATGGTAATATTTGGATGAACAGTTGCCTGTTCTGGGGTAATAAACGCTCATCTCCCGCAAACTGGTACTCTAAGGAATGGGAAATGTGCCCCAGGGAGAAGATTGTGGTGAGAAAACAAATGGAAGTTACCTAAGTATCTGGCTCTTCTTTGTTGACTAGCCTGCCTGGCAGTCAAGCTGCCTAATTTCTATTTGACTGCTACATTCTGTAATCTCTCTCCATGCAATCTAGCTGACATAGATACTTTGGAACTCTTTATATACTCATTCCTTCCAGACCTCCGGTATTGCTGAGCTGTCAGTGACATTCATAAAACAAGCAACAAGAGTAATCCTGCATAAAAAAGGGATGCAAACAAGGGAGATAATGGTGGAAGTGATGCTGTTAACAATGTATATATGTGCAGGGTGTTGTCTTACTAAAGGAGATAGTGTTGTAGAACTGAAAATGTTTAGAGGGGTATTAGTGTGACTATGTGGTGGTAATGTGATAATGGGCTAATGCTTTGAGATTGGCATTGAGTTGGGCATAAATTAACTTCTGATTTCTTGTCTATTAGTGTTTCATTTTGAAGAAATGCACTTGAAGAACCTTAACTAATTTTCACAAAGTTTTTTGTGTGGGAATTTCCTAGTATTGGGCTGAGGGCTGGATAGAGTGATTAGCTGCAGAATGGAGCGGTGGGGCAGGTCAGAGATAATAGTGTCTGCTGTATTTAAAAGTTAGGGCTTGTCTACATAGCAACTTACTGTGTGGCAAGCCAGGATGTTTATCTACAGTGTACCAACTTACCACACGGTAACTTCTCTTGTGGACACTGCTGTAGCGCAATGAAAGATCCAGAGTGCAGCTTGGTGTATTGTGCAGTAAATTCACACCCTGTCTTGCTGGCAGTAATTTACTGTGTAGACAAGCCCTTAAAACTCTTTCATCCCTCCATCCAACTGTCCCACCAACACAACTCAGTTTTCTCCTTGCAAACTATAAGGGTTTAAATCTGTATGTATAAAATTTTGATTTTTATCCTTGAAAAGTTTATACTTCTAAAAAGTATACAATTAAAATGTACATGCTTATAATTTTCAAGTAGAAAATTAGATCAGATTGCAGGGGTTGAGTGTTTCTATTTGCGACACAGTATAGCTGGAATTTTATTTTGATTTTAAAAATTGTTTGGTTACTTCCTAAAATTTGAAGAATTTTCAAAATCTCATTTTACTTTTCGCTCTTTTCACTATTGATTTCTTTTTTGCATTTCTAAAGAGAAACTAGGCTTGTTTGACTTTCCTAGTCAGTTTCACTTCCTGCTTCTCATGCAGTAGCCCAAAGCTGTTGGGCTTGGGTTCCAAGCACTACAAAGGAAGGTTTAATTAAAAACTGTTTTCAGTCCACTTTAAAACACAATGATCACATTTCTATTCATATCATGTTTTGCAAACAAAAATCTAGTTTTACACTCCTCTTGAATTTCCATTTCTTGTGACTTTTTCGTTTATATTTCTGTTCATCCTCCCATAAATTAGAGATAATGATTAGCTATTGATACCTTATATGCAACAGAATAAATGTGTAAATCAACATAGATCTATAATCAATATTCAACCTTAAATGATAACTATATATATAGTTTTGTATATCTACACTGTGCAATAGTCCATACAGTTATTTATGTATGATTTTTGCAAGGCTGGATGGGATTAAGCAACATGATCTCCCTTTAGGAGAGAGTGCAACAGATTGGAGACCTTTGAAATATGCACTGTGAATTCTGGATTTTTGGTTAGATGACTCTTTTTTAAGGTTTTTTTCCTCAGTCCTACATGCTGGGAAACTTGTTTGACCTTGGTTCTAAGACCTGTGCTCCTGTTGATATATCTTGAGACTCCCCAGGGATGCATTATATGTGTAAAAATCTTTTGGGCTAAAAGACTACAGGAAAACTGATCAGACTAGTAGTTTTCTATCGATCACAGCCATGGAGTTGCTTGCATTTTACCAAGCAACCCCAGTCAGCCCCAGGTTTGGGTGTGCCTGGTCATCTGATGGTATCTGGAACAAGGGTCTTGGTGGATTCTCTATCACTTGGTAATTTTTAAATCCAGATTGGATGTTTCTTCTAAAAGATCTGCTCTAGGAATTGTTTTGGAGAAGTTCTAGGGCCTGTGCTAGGTCAGGAGTGGAGGATCACAAATAGATTCCAAGGCCAGAAGGGACCATTATCTCCACCAGAACCTGCCCTTGGGGGAACTTCATTCAATAATGGCACTTCACCTCCAATCTAGCCTTTCCAACTGGATAACAGATTGACCACAGACCCTGCCTACCCAAAGCAAAGATCCATGACCCTTGTCTGAAGCTATCTACCACCCAATAATGGATCTAAAAGGAGCATCCATTTTTTACTTTCCCCTTCTCCTGATTTCTCTTGGTCTTTGTGTGTTCGGGGGAATTGACTTATCATTACTGGAACCTTTGTAAGTAACTGAGAGCAATTTGGTTGTGACATCATTAACATTCAATTATCCAAGAAAAGGGCTGAGGGACAAAGCTGGTTTTCCATGTTGCAATTTTTTATGCATATTTAGGTCAAAAAGCTAGAAGGAGTAAACATCATATGTACTGAGAATTAAGTCTCGAACTCTTGAACAGAATCCTAAAATACTAGCTGTGGGGTTCAAAGCTAACATTTAAATAATCCATGAACCACAACAGGTAGCGCTGATTGAAAAAATTAACGTAAGAAACCTAAGACTGACCATACTGGCTCGGACCAATGGTCCATCTAGCCAGGTATCCTGTCTAGATGGACCATTGCCAGATGGCAATGGCCATGCCAGATGACAGTGGCCAATGCCAGATGCTTCAGGGTGAATAAACAGAACAGGGCAATTGAGTGATCCATCCTCTGTCCCAGCATCTGGCAGTCAGAGCCATTGTCTGGAGAATAACTTCAACATTTTGAAGTTGCCTTTTTTCTGAGCTTGGAATGACCCCTTTTTCCAAAACATTTTCCTATTTTTAATTAGAAACTTTAATCAAAACTATTATTGAAAATTTTCAGAAAAAAATTTAATTTTGTGGAACAGAAACAGTCAAAGTCATTAATTTTTTTTTTTAAATAAAGACCATTTTTTAAACAATAGTTTGGAATTTTTTTTAATATTTGCTGAACTCTAACACTAAGTCTCTTGATTTCTTAGGCACTTTGGTTGAGCAAATGGGAAATTCTGCTACAGAGTCCATGAATATGAAAATAAAGTATGGTTGGTAGACAGTTGCTTGAGTTATTTCTGTTGCTATCAAATTCTGTTTGTTGTATCCTGTCTCCAAGTTTTCAGCATGCTGCGGATTTTCTGCATTGGGAAGTCATGATCATGCTGGGGGGAAGTGGGAGACATGAATAGGAGAGGCTGTGGGTACTCAGGAAAGTGCAGGAAGTGGTTTTGATTTTGAGAAGGCAAATGGAGGCTTTGAGTCCTGGACAGAGGATGTGGCACATTCTTCACACTGTTAACTTGTCCTTCTAGCTTGAATGAAATTAATCCTGTGCTCATGAAGCTAAGGGGCTAGTAGCATTTACCATCATCTTGACGTGGTCCAAGCAGATATGGCACAAAAATCCCCTGCCCAGCAGTGCCAACACACATCAGTCCTGAATTCTGGCACCCTATTCTGGGCCCCAAGACAGCTCTGCTACAGGGCTTCCCTCGGGACCTGCTGTAAATCTGTTGGGGCAATGAGATCCAAACCATGATTATTTTAGAAGGGTCTAGTTCAAATCTCTCTGCTGGAATCTGCCATATCCCAGTTTCATCTCAGCACAGTGCTGGCCATTTTATTGATTCTAAATGACTTTAGGACATTTTGAATATGCAAATAATAATAATAATAATTACTCTAACAGGGGAAGCAGCTTGGGATTTCTTCATGGTGGTGTTTTTTTTAAGACTCCTCTGGCCTCTACAGACCCCACTTTTATGCAAATTAAACTTTGCTGGATTGTGTTACTATTGAAAAATAGTTTCAATTAGAAATTCAATTACAGTGTCTTGGGGAGATGGAACTGACAGTTTCTTTGAATTTTGCACATTATAGAATGCTTCGAAGTGCCATAAATCTGCTAATTGATTTCTGTACCTGTAATGTTTGATTAGGTGTATTTTATTGTCTTCTTGGTTTTAATTAACCCCAGGCTTGTCAAAATGCTTCCACAGACAAAGGATATATGATGAACTGAGATAAACTCTATTAACAGAGGCTGACTTTTGTCAGTAATTGCTATCATGCATAAGAGTTATTAGAAATTAGCGCACAGAAAAAAGAAACTGTACTTTTGGTAACAACTTTTATTGGCTGCTATAAATCCGTTGATTGCACCCTACATGCTGGAGATAAGCACATGTGAATGACCAAGGGGTCCTAAGGAAAATCAATCACTCACCAGATGTCTTATAAATATTAAGAGTGACAAAACGAGAAGAATTATGAAGTCTAAGTGCTGAAAATTAAATGGATGCTAATGCTCCTAAACTTGTTCATATTACAGATGCTGAGGAGGCAAGGGCAGTTGTGTACCCAAGGCAGCTTCAACTGTCAGTGAGGCAGAACATGCTAACTCAACTAGATGGCGTGGAGAGATTGCTAATGGAACATTGAGCTTTTCGCTCAGTCGTTGGTTTGGATCCAAACTCGGGTTGTTACTAGGGTTGCCAATTTTGATTGGCAACCGTGGTATTCCTGGAGGTTTCATCATGTGACATAATCTTTAATTAAAGATTAATCTTCAGCTCCTGGAGGCTCCAGGACAATCCTGGAGGATTGACAACCCTTGTTAGAGCCTGAAGGTTGTTCACTGGCTTAGAGGGGAAGTGTTTAACACACTCATGCTGTTAACACAAGTGGCATCTCATTAGTGAAGACAAAGGATTTGAGTGGACAAGGAGAATGAACTTCACTGTCACCCTAGAAGAGGTCCATGTAGCTTGCATTTGAGACATTTGTGAGGGATGTGGGGCTGCTCTGTAATTATTTATGAATAGACTGTTGACCTGGTTATTGAGATGCTTATTGTAGGACTACATTAGTTTAATAGGGGGCTGTAAGGAGAACAAGCAGGAATGGAAGAAAAATAGCTCAAGATGAGCCACTCCTTTACAAACACTTGAGGGTTGGTAAAGGATAATGGCCGGAGCCACTGGCTCTGAGGAGACGGGCTCAGCATCCTGCAGAGCCTAGCAAACTGGTTTGGGCAAAGTCCAGGAACAGACACGAACAAAGATATTCTGGCTGGATTAAAAGAGAGACTCTTTCCAGTGGGGAGGCAGTTGCTGGGGAGCTGTTCAGGGAAACCAGGTTGACACAAGCAGCTGCTGGGGTGTCTGAAGAAGCTAGGGCACTGTGAGGGGATGGTAGGATAGATGTGTGCAAACTGTTTTGAAATCCTTTGATCTCTAAATATTTTCTTTGTTCCTACTGTTTAGGAACAATGTTTTGGTTTAAACAGGCTGTCTGGTCACTCTGATCCTCATCACAGACTCTTGAAGGGAAGAGTCTCAGGGGCCAAATAGACCTGCTGGGTAAGCCTGGTGGGATACTGTCTGTCCCACTCTAGGGAGGTGAAGGCACAAAGCCTGACACCTTAAGGGGTGCACTAGCTCTGCAACTGTGACAATGTTTTGGCAAGGTAATGTGAGGAAAGACTTAGGCTTGTCTATATTATACACTTAATGTGATACCAGGCTCCAGCCTAAGCCCCAGTGTCTACACCATGATTAAACAGCTCCATAGCCTGAGTCAGCTGACCTGGACCAGCTGCAGCTGTGCCGTGGATCTTTTATCACAGTGTAGACATGCCCTAAGGGTTTAACAGAGAGACTAATTATCTCATCAGCTGAGGCTAATTGCTGGACTTTTACCAGCTAGGGAGATAAAAAGGCTGCAGACTAGAGGACAGGGGTGGCTGCCAGAGAGGCTTCTGGGAGGGAACTCCTCCAGCAGCAGATTGCCAAGAAGCCTCCCAGGAAGGTGGACTTCTGGAGCGGGAGAATCAAAGCATGAGTCGGGGAGAAGCCTACTGAAGAGGCAAGGTAGGAAGTAGCAAGGGAATGGGAGAATTTGGTTCGAGCGGCTTCCTACAGAGTCCCTGGACTGGAACCCAGAAGAGTGGGCAGGCCTGAGTTCCTCTACCATCCCCAGCAGAAGGGCCAGTAAGGACTTTGGAGCAAAAGGGTCAGGACCCCACAGGAGGCCTGGGACTATTGACCCTTCAAGTAGTGTCGCTATGGGTGCTCCACTGGAGGTGTGTCTGCATCCCTGTGCTGCTGATGGGAGAACTTTGGTACCAGTGTCCATTGGGCCTGCACATGTGTTGTCTCTTCTCGTGCTGCACCCCGGGGCTAGCCAGCATGCATAGGCTAACCATCCTCAGTTCCTTCTCAACCACCCTGGCTAGAGATGGAGCCTTTAGCTCTCGGTTAGCAGATTGTTAACTCTCCTTTTCAGTTGTTAATCTTTAGTTTTTAGAAACCTTCTTGCTTTCTTCTGAATTTATTTAGCTCTGCCTTAACAACAAGAAAAAACAAGACAGAAAAGACTTTCTTCTTGTGTTGACCCTTGGTGGTGGCGGTTGAGGGGAACCCGCTGGACAAAGGTATGCCTGGCTCTCTGGGCTTCAAGTGTTGCACTTGCAGCAAGGTGATCCTGGTCGCGGACAAGCACTCCCAGTGCCTTTGCTGCCTCAGCGAGGGCCACATCCAATAAAAGTGTTCCCTCTGCCAGCAGCTCCGACTGAGATCCCACAAGGACAGAGCGCTCTGCCGGAAAATCATCTTTATGGCAGCGGCTCTCTGACGGGCCTGAGTCTTCCCCTCAGCCTTTGACTTCAGAGGATCGTGGGTCAAAGAAATGGTGTGTGGACTCCTCTCACAAGTCAAAAAGGAGAGTGGGAAAGTCCCCTCAGCAAGCCCAGGGATAGTTGAACCTCAGAACTTGGCAGCACTGCAGACATTTTGTGTGTTAAGCCACTGCCAGCTAAAACCAAACATCACATAGCTAGGAATAATCTTGAGCCTTTGTGAGACAGTCAGACAGCTGCACACTTACAGTTTGCTAATCAGAATGGAACAGAAAGTTATGGAAGAGTGAGTGAGTAGTGACCTTGAGTTTAGGTGCCTCAACATATTCTGTATTGTATTTCTAGCCAAAACAACTGAAATGTTTTGAGATGAGTAGTTTGTTGAAATTAGGAGAATTGGAGAGAGGTGGTTGTGCTGTCCCACTAGGAGTCACTATAGGTTATGTGCTTTGTAAGTGTTAGCTATAAAAGATTGGGTAAAAGTAAATACCTCAGAGCAGTCCGAGGGAGCTTTTCTTAGGGCAAGAAGCTGATATTTAAACTGGATGGAAAGAGGGCCCATGGAAGCCCAGCTGGTGATCACTCAAAACCAACTCAGACTATGGGTAACTATATCTGGGATGTCCTAAACTTATTGTGCGCGCGCGTGTGTGTGTGGGTGCATGCTTAATATCTAATAAACAGTAGTTTTAGATGAAAGCAGGCTTGCTTGTATCAATCATTTATCAGATGGAAGCACTGTGTTCCCATTGACTTATTCCTGACGCGGCCTGGGGAGAAACAGTTAAGTTACCACTGTTTTGGGGTCTGAAAACCCCAGGTAACTACTCACACCCAACCACTGAGATGTTCCTTAAGGGAATAACAAACCTCTTCCCTCAATCTCGACTTCCTGCCCCCTTGTGGGACCTAAGCCAGGTGCTGAAAGGGCTAACTAGGCCCCCCTTCAAACCTATGGCCACCTGTTCGCTAACACACTTATAGAGGAAAACAATTTTTCTTATTGCCGTTACCTTGGCTAGAAGAATAGGGGAAATAGCAGCTCTGATGGGGCATCCCCCTTACACAGTATTCTTCCCAGATAAAGTTACACTTAGGCTGCATCCAAGGTTCATCCCCAAAATGACCCCATCGTTTCACATGAATCAGTCTATTCACCTTCGAGACAATAGGGAGGCCATAGTACATACCCTTGACTTTAGGAGAGCCCTTGCATTCCACTTCGATAGGACAAAAACCTTCAGGAAGTCCCTTAGGCTATTTCTTTCCATGGTGGAAAGATCTAAGGGCTCAGCAATATTAGCCCCCAAACTCTCTAATTTGTCACATGGCCCCTCTGGACTCAATCCGTACAGATTCTGAGATTGATCTCCTCATCTGTTGCCTTCTTGAGGAATGTCCCCATCTCAGATCTGCAGAGTGTGACGTGGCCATCAGTCCACACCTTCGCAGAACATTATGCGACCACTGAGGACTCTGCCTCTGATGCCATGTTCGGCTCCACAGTACTTGCATCTGTGACTAACCAGACTCCGAAGTCCCAGCCCTCCAAGGGGGGCACTGCTTGGGAGTTCTCTACAGTGCAGTACCCATAGGGACACTACTCGAAGTTACCTTGTGCAGTAACAATGGCGCTTTGAGATTTGTTTCCTTATGGGTGCTCTGCTACCCACCCTCCTCCCCTCTACTTCAGAGTTCTCGCTATGAATCTGTGGTAGAGAAGGAACTGAGGACTGTTAGACCCACGTGCACTGGCTAGCCTCGTAGTGCAGCACGAGGAGAGACAGCATGTGTGCGGGCCCAACTGCTACTGAAGTTCTCCATTTAGCAGCCCTGGGACACACACACTCATACAGTGGAGCACTTATAGGGACACATCTCAAAGAACCATCATTACTGCACAAGGTGAGTAACTTCTTCCCTAGGGTCACAGGATTCCTGGTCTCCGAGGCTCTTTATTGCCCCAGAAGGGGAGAGACTATTAACCTCAGCGGTGTAGTGGCAACAAAATAAATGGGTAAACTAACCTTTTTGATGTTCCAGGCTGGGCAGTGGCATGGTAGACGCTAAGTGTGTGCAGTATAAGAGAAAAATGGTTAATTTGAAATTATACTAATAATAAATACATGAAGCCAAGCTACAAATGTGTATGGGAGATATTCTGCTTCAGAATATTCTATTTCTTCCTCCAAAATAAAAGAATGTTGGATTGCTGACGCTTCACTTTTTGCCAAATAAAAGTAAATTATGTAATGTAAAATAAATAAATAAATGTTCAATGGTCAGCAAATGGATTCAGTCAGCGCATGCCTGCAGCAGCAGTGGATTTTTACAGGCCATCATTTCCGTGACTGATCTGTTGCTGAGTATAACTGGTATTCTGCGTGTTAGCACAGTTTTACACTGAACCTCAGTTGTGGTGGTCATGCAACCAGGATTTCCTTATCACAGAGGAGTAGGAGCAAATAAATGTTCTGCTCCTTAGATGAGAAGTGGGTAAACTCCATTTATCCTCTATTACACTACTGAATGATTGTGCTGGAGGGCTGGGGTCAAAACAGGAAACCACCAGACACAGCAATTATTGAAGGGATCGGGGGAAACTGAATCAGACACACTGAAACACTCTAAACAGCTGTGAGGGGCTGGGGAAGACACAGAACCCATCAGACACAAATGCTTCAGCATTGTCAGAACTTTTTTCTGGTTCCCTCCTGAAACAATGCTGGCAAAATTGCCCAGATTTCACAAAGTGTTTCTATTTTGGCAGAACCGCATAGTGCAACAGAACGTGGTTCTGTCAAAATGTCTCCAACCTGCTCTCATGTCAATGTCGTACCTGCCTGTTATGTGGACAGACAAAAGACTTCACTCTCTGGGTCTGTCAGGCTGTTTTTCCCCCACTAATACCACACTTTATTTAAAAAAAAATGGGGGTGCATGTTCTCTGTAAGGTTATCTGAACCAATCATTGCACTGGGCTTGCACTCAGGAGATTGGGTTTGAGGTTTTGGCTCTGCACTAGACCCTGTGTGACCTCAGACAAGTCTCTCAGGCTGAGTTTCAGAACTGATTTGAAAGCTTGGTTCCTGTTGACTTTAACTGGCTGTCCAAATCCTGTAGATAGCTTTGAAAATCACTGCCTTACGACTTCTCTATCCTAGGAAATTTACTGACATAATTATATCAGTCTAACTGTAGCAGTATAATTAGGCTGGTAAATTTCCATATGTAGACAAGCCCTTAATTTCTGTTTCCAACCTGTAAAATGGGGATAATCTTTTTTTCTCATCTTTTCACTGTAATTGACGTAGATTTTAAACTCTTTGGAGCAATTTATGTGAAGATTTTTTTTTGAGGTCTGAGTAGTTTATTATAAAGGGTTCATACTAAATACTAACTGATGCCTTAAAGTACTTAAGCAGTTACTTTTAGTTCAAGCATGTGCTTAAGTGCTTTGCTGAATCAGGGCCTTACGCACCTGACTCCACGAGGGCAGACCCATCTATAAAGCGAGATATTGATTCTTTTTTCCCCCCACTGTTTGTCTTGTCTACGTAGACTAAGTTCTCAGGGCAGATACCGTCTCTTAGGCCTTGTGTATGCTTAACGGGGTTGCTGGTATAGATATACCATTAGAGCTATCCTGGCAAACCCTCAAGTGGGGAGAGAGCTTTTGCTTGCAAAAGTTATTTTGGTGGTATAGCTTATAGCAGCAGTTCCCTGAATTAAATAAGCTATCCGCCAAAAGGACTTTTTTGCTAGTGTAGCTGCATCTACACTTGGGTTTTGCCAGCACAGCTATGTTGGCTAGGCAAGTGATTTATTTCTCACACTTCTAACCAATATAGCTATAGCGGCAAAACTCTTAAGTGCAGACCAAACCTTATGATGTGTTTTGTACAGCCCTTACCACATGGGTTTGGATCTTGACTGAGCTCTCAAGGCACTATTAATGTTTAAAAAGATATATAATTGAGCCCAGCAAAGATGTGAAAGGTTCGGAAAAGCTTGCCTTGTTAGAAATAGGATATCCGATAGCATCAGTTTTAACGTGTTTTTTTTACTGATATTCCATCTTACTCAAAACAAACAATTATTTTTTTCAGCTTGATTTCTTCCTACCCCTGAAATGTTTTAGGAATGACATCCGACTATTATTTGGTCTAGAAAAAATTGTAAAAAAAGGAATCAATCTGTAATACTGCAGCTGGGGGGTAGGGGAGGGTAAATAGAAATTGGGTGTAGCCATAAAAGAAATTTGACTCAATGCTGCTCGGATACCTAGATCCTGGTTAGCATCTCTGGGAATTAGAAATGTTCTGATAGCCAGCTGCAGATCTACGTAGTCTTAGAGCAGTATAATAGAAACAGAGCTAAACTGCTCCCTACACTGATTAGTCTAATGTCGGAGACGTGGATCTCCAGCAGCCTACCATTCCCACTGGGGGATGGGGTGAGGTTTGCTTTCCCCAGGGCTGCCCAGCCTCATGTCACAGTCACGCACTCGCACGTTCCTGCAGTCCAACTGTGATGTCCCGTGTCCGTTCCCAGTGTTATATAGGGGCAGGAGAGGAGATTTTTTGGGAGTCAGTCTCCTTTAGAAGGGATTCTGATTAATGGGGGAATGTTATACAGCATGTGGTGCCATTGATTAGTATTCTGTGTATTAGCACAGCTTTACATGCAGAAAGGAGGTGATTTCATGGAGCAAGGTAGATACCCGCCGCTCCCTAATCTCCCCACTGGGTTATTTTAGACTAACATTATTGGCTGTTGTTTTATAGACTTTATATTGATTGTTACTGGAGAGATCCCAGAAATCTCTAAGTCTGCATTTATTGTAAGTGAGCTGTTCTTTCAGTGAATAGTTAAACCCAGTGTGGGAAAGAGGCTGGGGATGGCCCAAAGGATGATCTTCTGGTCCTTGTTCTGGTCCTATTGGAGGAGGAGATCCTGGGTCTCCTACAAAACTTGAAAAGCAGGTGCTGGCCTGTGAGAAGCCATTCTGAGGACTCTAATTTCTGGGTGCAATCTGCAACTCACACCTGGACAGTACATCTGGATACTACAGCAATGAGCCCAGTATAAGAACCTATATAGAATAGAATCTATCTGTCCTTAAGTATTCACTGGATATGTTTTTCACCCAACTCACTACAGATGCCGAGTGCAAGATTTTCAAATTCTCCTTAACTGCTCCTATCCAATCAGCTGCCTGTTGGAAAAGGTGGACTGGGAACTATTTCCATGCAATGTTGCAGCATGGGTCCTCTCGTTTCATAGGTAGTAAGGATTTGTCTTGAATGGGAAAAGCGTGTGTTTTTTCACTCAAAAATAGCTGAACTGTGCTGACTCCAAATTTCCTAGCAAGGATCCACCCTCTTCACTGGAGCTTCTGGTTGAGCGTTACTTATCAGGACATTTTACTACCTATTGTTTGTTCCAGGCCCCTAGTTAAGCAAGACAGGTACAGAACTTCTTGTTTTTCTTGTAACATAGTTATGTTTCAGTCTTTCCATGTAGGTATGTGTACACACAGCCCCTGTTGAGAATATTGTAAACAACTCATTACAACTAGGGATCTGTGTCCTTTTGGCACTATTAAATGTCAGAAAAAGAGGCTAAGGTAAATCCGAGGGACTTTCCTGTGAGGCCCGTAGCTCTGCCTGATGTGGTTGGAAGGTCACTGTGACTGTTCACATGTGGAAGTTGTCTTTTATTCCCCACAAGTCAACAGTCCAGAGTTGGTCTGGTTTAAGGCAGTCCTGAGATTGCTCAGGGTGGGTTGATGTATGCAGTTCACTCAGCTGAGTCCAGAGGGCACTATTGAACTGGAAATGAAACCATTCGAATTCTCAGCACCACCTTTTTCTGTGGTGTATTTGGTTTGATTTAATTCACTCTGGAATATCTTTCTTTAGAGGTATTTTCCTTCTGACTGTGAATTTAGAGCTTGTGAAAAGGAGGGATTGCTGGCTCTGACTGGATGGGGCCCTGCTCCTGGATGCTACAGTAATGCAAGTAAATAATAAATCATAATAGTGCAGGCTGGAAAGGAGCCCAAGATTCCCTGACACAGCTCTACCTCTGCCCCCATATTCCTGATCTGTGGCAGTTCCTCCTCTTCTGGTCCCTGTGCGTGCTCTGCTTGGCTAGGGCCTCTTAGCCTTGATCTTTTCAGCCCCTCTTCTTCCAGTCCAGGGTAGCTGGCTTTGAAGCAGAGAAACTGGCAAGGACACCTACTGGTGGGACAGGATTGAAAGGGGAACTACTGCCTACTTCACATGTTGAGCCTTAGTTCATGCAGCCCAGGAACCCAGGTGCTCTGGGGGTCAGCCTGCAGCCTTAGCCCAGTCTACACCCTTTCTCTGCAAGGCATAGCTCTCAGGGGTGTTGTGGTTCCTGACTGCATTTTCTCCTCCTAGGAAGGTATTTCATATGTTGTGTGAATGCCTTTTGAAGCCCCATGTGGAGCGGAAGCCCGAAGGCCAACTTCCACCCTAGGTCCCTCAGTCTTGTCATTGCTGAGGAGCATGATGTCTATCTCTTCTGACATGGCACACACAAAGAACATGACCAGCTTCCACCAGGAGCCCTCGCGCATGCCAGGACCAGCATGGGAGACGCACAGGAGGAGCTGTGAGCGGTTGTGACAGGGTCTCTCTCAGTTGCAAGCTCGGAGCTGACCTTGCTGAGGTGATCTTGCCGAAGGAGCCCTAGGAGATGCCCTCTGACTGGGTGGGCTGGAATGTGCTCTGTTTGGAGCTGTCAGGGTCCGCCTCAAACACACAAACAACTGACAGCCCAGTCTGATCCACAGGGAGAAGCAACTCAATGCCAATTATTCCCTTGGGGCAGCCGTGCAAAAGGGAAGCAGGTGCCTGTCAGATTTCTCCCTCCTGCAGTGGGTCTAGAAAGAGAAATAACTCTCCACCTGGCTTCCCAGTTGGCAGGATGGTTTGGGTGCCAGCTGGAGACCTGGGTTCAATTTTTTGTGCTGCCTCAGATGTCCTGTGTGACCTTGGGCAGGTCACTCTGCCTCAGTTCTCTATCTGTACAATAGGGATAACAGCCATGCCCTACCTCACAGGGGCACTTGGGAGGAGAAACCTATTCAACACTGTGAGGGGCTCAGATAAGATGGTTACAAGGGCTGTATAACAGCAAGGTGGTAAAATCTACAGACAATACAGAATCACTCAAGATAATTAAGTCCAAAGCTCAATGCGAAGAGCTGCAAAGGGATCTCTCAATGCTGGGTGACTAGGCAACAACGTGGCAGATGAAATTCAATGTTGGTAAGTGCAAAGTAATGCACATTGGGAAACATAATCCCAAATATATGTAGAAAATTATGAGGTCTAAATTAGCTGTTACTGCTCAAGAAAGAGATAAGGGAGTTGTCCTGGATAGTTCTCTGAGATCATCTCCTCGCTGTGCAGCAGCACTCAAAAAAGCTAAAATTATCAGAAATCTTTAGGAAAGGGATGGATAATAAACCAGAGGTGCTGACAGCTCCATGGTTTATGCTAATGGCAGGGTTCTAGGAGTGACATGGAGAGCAAGGTCTGTGCCCCTGCATATGGGAGCCAGTACCTTACTTTGGATCTAATGCTCAATGGGGAGTTGGTGGAGGGCCAGGTTCATCCCAACACAGGGACAGAGAGGGAGGTACCCTGTGCCCTGGATGTGGCTGGCTTGGGACCCCAGCTCTGGCTAGTGCATTCCTGTGGCTTCCATGAACTGTTCCCCCTGTTACAACAGCACTTCTGGACCACTGTGGGAATGCAGGGCCACTCCAGTCATGTCTCCTTCTGCATGAAGTCTGCCCCATCCAACCCCACCCTGCCTTTCCTCCACTCACAGCCTGCAGAGCACTGTGGCAGAGCAGATGGTGTCGTCTTGGGGCCAAGCGTACAGGATCCCTGGTGTGGGGCCATTTTCCCAGTGGCTCTGAGGCCTACCCTACAGCCCCTTTGGCCAATGAAGCTAGTGCAAAGGGGCCGGAGCATGTGGGGTGTGCTCTTGGCTACCTGCTCTAGTTTGAAGCAGCTGTAGCTGCCCATGTGGCAGGTATTGCAGTATTCAAATATTGCAATCCCATAGCTCCCTGTGGCCAGCTCCTTGTTAGTGAGGAACAGGCGTAGGCTTCTTGCCAATGGGAGGTGGAGAAAGGTGCTTTTGGCATTGGGTTTTCACTCCTGTGTGACAGGTTGGGGTCACAGAGACCCCCTTGGGCCTGCCACCTGATGTGCTGGGACTACTTTGAGCGTGTTTTCCCTGGCAGCTTGGGACTTCAGTACCTTACCTTTGTTGAGCCAGACACACTAGCCTGCTACAAACACAGGCCCAAGTCCGAATCACATCCTCCGCAAAGCTGCAGGCTTAACTGAAAACAGCTAAGTAGTGCTCCTGTCTCCAGCACCCAGATACCCAGTTCCCAATGGGATCTAAACCCCAAATAAATCTGTTTTACTCTGTGTAAAGCTTATACAGGGTAAACTCATAAATTGTTCGCCCTCTATAACACCGACAGAGATATGCACAGCTGTTTGTGCCCCAGGAATTAATTACTTGCTCTGGGTTAATTCATAAGTAAAAAGTGATTTTATTAACTATAAAAAGTAGGATTTAAGTTGTTCCAAGTAATAACAGACAGAACGAAGTAAGTTACCGAGAAAAATAAAATAAAACATGCAAGTCTAAGCCTAATACAGTAGGAAACTAAATGCAGATAAATCTCACCCTCAGAGATGTTCCAATAAGCTTCTTTTACAGGCTAGACTTCCTCCTGGTCTGGGTCTAGCAATCACTCACACCCCTGTAATTACTGTCTTTTGTTCCAGTTTCTTTCAGGCATCTCTTTGGGGTGGAGAGGTTATCTTTTGAGCCAGCCGAAGACAAAATGGAGTGGCTTCCATGGCCTTGTATAGTCTTTCTTTTGTGCAACATCACAGCCAGAAGATGGGGTCTCTAGCCACATGGGCAAATCACATGTCTATGAATGATTCAGCTTTTTGCAGGCCAACACCATTGTTTACATGTTAGTTTGAACATTCCCAGGAAAGTTCAGATGTGGACTGGCATCTCTCAAAGTCCATTAATAGTCAAGTACTTCCAATTACTTGAATAACCCCTTCACACTATGTTGAACAACTGTCTTATGTGCTTCCTACAGCAAACACTTTAAATACAAGCATAGAGCCAACGCACATAACTTCAGATATAAAAATGATACATGCATACAAATAGGATGAATATATTCATTAGATCATAACCTTTGCAGAGATACGTTATGTGGCATATCTAGCATAAAACATATTCCAGTTATGTCATATTTACACTCCTAAGCATATTTCTATAAAGCATTATGGGGTACAACATCACATCCTACCTCTCCATTTTCCATGGCTCAGCCTCTCTTTACCCATTCCCAGCCTCTGTTCCTGTGAAACCTCCAAGATGTTTCTCCATTGCAGCTTCTCTCAGAGAACTAGTCACTGAGCAAAAATCCTTTAACTTTTGGTGGCTGTAGCCCAATTTCCTTCTAAATTACCATCTTCTCTAGGCTTTGCAAGAGGTTAAGAGCATTAGATGCCCAAACTCTTAAATCTGTGCTAAAAGGAGCCAGCACTGAGCCCCAGCCTGATGCAAGAAGGCTCTAGGGTGCAAGAGGTGATAATGATGATTGATTTAGGAGAGGATGTTCTCTACTGCACCAGTGTCCCAGAAGGATGGGGGGCAGGATGCTGTGCTGCTGAAGATGCCACTGTCTTCCAGGTGAGTGACTTTTCACAAAGTTGGCAGCGTTAGTCCCAGCATCTGGCCAGATTCCAGCTCAGGGGACCTCATCCTCCCTTATTTCCCCTTGGAAGTGCAGTCAGACCCAGTCTGCTTCAGTTCCTGTCCTGACATGTTGTGCAGTGCTACTGTGAGCTGCCAGGCTCCACTCCAGACAGCCTTGTCTCTTGTGGTGGCTGGGAGGCTCCTGTTCTTTGCTGCTTTCTGCTGGTACCCAGGAGCATCAATGTTACAGACTAGGGAACTGAAGGGCATTGGTGGAGGAGCTCTAGAGACCCAGCCAGGAGGCGTGTAGCCATAGAGACCCTGCCAAGAGCACAGTCTCCTAGCCTGCCCATTGCACAGAGCTATGATGTAGCTAGAGTGACCCTGGACAGCATGGTGCTGGCTCTCTCTATGGCACCGGGCTGGTTGGAAAGCATACTGTAGCTTGGACCTTTATGGTGTCCTTCAGGAGTGGTCTGCTCCTTGGAACTCTAACCATAGGGATGTGGCCTCCCCATGGTTCCTAAGATGGTGCTGAGCTCTGTGGGATCATGGCGGCTTGGAGCATAACAGGCTAGCTCCTGTTCCGTGCCAACGTGTGAGACTCTAGTGCATTTCAGAGTGAAGTATGTCGAGGATAGTTCTGCTGAGCAATGCTTGGAACTGCTCTAATCAAGATCAGCTTGTGAATTAATTTATCTGTCATACTCACAGGGAGTTTTTTTTTTTTTTGCAATGAGGCTTAAATTCTGGAAATCAGGCCACTTCCTGCCATTTATGCAAATGAGCTGATGCATATGCAGCAAACATGCAAATGAAGTAATTAAGTAATTTTGCCAAATATCGGCAGCTTGCTGAAACTACGGCATCGATAGCTACGTCCAGCAGCATCTGCATTTCAGAGGCAGGCGAACTGGTGCCTACATTTTCCGTCTGCCTGTTGCACAGCAGAGTGGCAAGGCTTAATTAGCCAAAGTTTAGAAAGTGCTTTGTGATCCTCCGAGGAAAGGTACCATGCAAGGGCAAAGTGCGATGATGGGGACGATTCTGGGAAGCCAAATACAGCAGTCAACTGGTAAATGAGCAGGTTTTTTTTTTTTTTTAAAGTCTGAAAATGAGTTAAAGATATTTACAGCCCATATGGTGCTGTCTTTCCCAGTAGTTTATTTTAATGGCTTGGCTGCTTTTACCTCTCTCCCTTTGTTTAATGAATCTGTTGCTGAGTTATTGGAGGCACAGGCTGCCTCCAAAAGCAGGACATTCGGAGTTTATTATATTCATATAACTCAAAAACAGCCAAATTGACCCCCCCCCCCTTGTAAATCTTTGAAGAGGCTTTAGTGCTGGGGAAAGGTGCTGGATTGACAGCCCTGGAGATGGATGTGCTGTGTTTGCCCACAGAACAGCTACAACGCAGAAAGCACAAGCTTCCCCCTCTGGAGCTATGCCTCACTCTGACCACATGGGAGCCCCTTCTGTCACGGCCCAGGGCCCGTGCAGCCCTTGGCTTCTCTGCTGAGACGGCTCATTAGCACGGCTCATGATGATGGCGCCACCTGACCATTGGGAGCTAGACTGAGACCCACAAACTCATTCACGGCTGGATGAGCTACTGATTCCAGTTGCCGCTGGAGCTGCTTGACCATCTGAGACTCGGGCCTGCCGGCTACCCAGCAGTCACACTGTGGGGGTAGGGACTGTCTTTTTGTTGTGTGTTCAGCGCCTCGCACAATGGGATCCCTGATTGAAGCCATATGGGGCTGGTCTACATTGCTATCAGGACATGTGACTGCAGCACATGTAGACAGACCTGAGCAAGCTTTGACTAATCTAGCTCGTATAACAACAGCAGTGAAGCCACGGCAGTATGGGTTAGCTAGCCGCTTGAGTATGTACCCAGGATCCTGGTGGGTAGGGCTAGCCAGTGCAGCCGCAGCTTCCCTGCTATTGTTACTTTCGCTAGCTTTGATCTAGCGGGACCAAGCCTAGCTCGGGATCTCTACATGTGCTACAGTGATCTCCCATGTGTAGTGTAGATAGATCCATACTGCCACGCCAACACAAATAATGGATTTATTTTGATGAATGCAAATGCAAAAAAACCCGGGGCAAGTTAGTCATACACTCTAGATGCCCTAAACACAATTTAAAAATGCATGACAAAAATCCCCCTGAATGCAGCCCTATAATTTAATATAATCCACCGGCTGTGTGCCAGACAATTTAACCCTAGCGATGAAAAGGTTTCCTTCCTCTTTCCAGTTTCCCAAGCCAACCAGTCCTAGCAACATCTCGAGTTCCCGCACACTCAACTTTCCCCCATGCGAGAAACCTGGTAGCGATGCATACCGGGGAGTCCCAGTGCAAACTGCCAGAACCACACCAGCAAGAAGGTTGTTTGGTATCGGAGCAGCTGGGTTGAATTCATGTTGCGCTTCTAGGAAATTCGGCCAATTGTGCTGGAATTGGTCCCAGTTAACAGGGCATTTTGATCTCCAATTGTTGACTGGGGTAAGAACTTCCATGATGAAGGGGGAAGAAGATTCCTGGGGGATAGAAAGAGAGGGTCACTGAATATGCATGGCCTGGGTCTCTTTGTTTAGCTGATAACTGACTATATTTATTCTTCTAGATTACACATTCTGACTGCGGAACAAAGGGCTGGCAGGAGCTGCTCTCTTGTGCTTAATAATTTGAGTGAATTTACATTTCAATGCAGCCCTGTGCCACTTCTCCCACCCCCGCCTTCCCCCTAGAAAGAGCTGAATATCCCCACTGGGGGAAGGGGAGCGAAAATCCCCACCCCAATGTACAGGCCGGGGGATTTATTGAGACTCCACTCTGAATTTATCTTGTGCATGTGTGCTTTGTTTTGTTTGTACATCGCAATTACCAAGTACAATGAGATGCCCCTGAACATTTCAGCAGCTTAACAATACCTCCTGTGTGATCCTAAAAGAAGAAGCTGATGAAGGATCTTCAGTTTAACAGCAGGGGCAGTGCTTGCTGTATCTAGGGTGTTTTGGTTTTTTTTCCAGTGTGTGAGAGTGCGGAGTTTGTAATATGCTTTATATCCTCCCCCTTTTAGCCCCTCCACTGAGTGGTACATTCATCATCAAGTAATTAACCATCAGCACTACAGAAAGTACCTCACTAGGCAAAAGTAAAAATACATCTCTGCCTAATGGCAATGAGATAGGAGCCTTCCTGTTTGAGTGACATGCAGGGAGCTGCAAAGTGACAGATAGAGTTCGCTGTTGTTCAGATCCCCCAAACTCCCAGCCATCTTCTCTGTTCTGCACTGTCCTTTGCATGATGTGGAGGAGCAAGAGGTAAAATCCACTGCTTTTGTAGTTGTGGGAAGGCAGATGTCTCGGAGGCGTGAGGAGTTGGCACCAGTTTGTGCCATCCCTCTTATTTTAGGGATGTGGCAAAAGGTTCAGAGGTTTGGTTTGTTGTCTGGTTCTGTGGCACCTTGCCTGGTTTGTGGTACCCCTTGTATGGTCTTGTGGTTAAGGACTGGGTCTCAGGAGAGCTCATTGGGTGACTTTGGGCCAGTCCATTTGGGAGGTGTGATTGCAGTACATATAGGCATACCCGAGCTAGCTTTTGATCTAGCTAGATCATGTAACAATAGCAGTGAAGCCACGGCAGCTGCATGGACTAACCCTGCCCATGTACTTGAGCAGTCACCGTCCACGCTGCTGCAGCTTCACTGTTAGTGTTACTCCAGCTAGCTTTGATCTACATTACCTCAAAGCGAGCTCAGGTGTGTCTACGCATGCTGCAGTCACCCTGCCTGATTGCCAGGTAGACTGATCCCCACTCTCCTTGGGCCTCAGTGCCCCATCTGCAAAAGGGCACTATCCTTTCTCCCACCCTTTGACTGTCTTGCATTTCGGATTGTAAGTAGCTTGGGGAAGGGACCATCTTTTACTAAGTTATGTACGGTGCCTAGATCCAGGGGACTCTGCACTCAGGTGGGGCCTCATGGTGCTCCTGTCATATTGTTTATCGTCAATAAAGCTGGGTTCTGCATTAGTTCCATCCAGCGCATGCCCTGTTAGTTGCTTATGGTGCTCCAGCTCCTTGCCTTGTCAATTTGCAGGCCAAGCTCAGAGGGGGTGGGTAATGGGGTGTAAGATACGAACAGGAGGGAGCCCAAAGGAGTGTTATCCCATGATGGTGTGAATTATATGCTAAGGGGATTGGGACAAGTCTTGAGACTAATCTCTGGATTTGGCCCAAGGAATTGGAATATGATGCAGAATGAGACAGTGCCTCAGTTGCCATCAGCTGTCGGTGAAATATGCAAAGGGTGGGACTGGAACTTGGGGAGGGCCCTGAGCCCAGCTCTTACCGGCTTGGCCAGGTGCCAGCCCTCCTTGATATAAGTGCTTTCTATGCGTTCAGGCTTCTCGGAAGCCGTGCACAGCAAGAAGGAAGCTGTCCTTGCAGCTTTGCAGCCAGAACCTTATGTTCTTAGCCCTCTAGCATGGCAGCAGTGTCACAAGGCATCAGGATGCCTTTCAGCTTTCCCTGCTGCTGATGGCAGGCCTACTTCAGCTTCCTGTAACCACGCAAAAGCCCATGCTGTGGCACTGCTTCAGGCAGGGACTGCCAGCCCAGCTCCACCAAGGGATCTTGGTGTCCCTATCAGCTTTTATCACACCACTTGGATAAACAACATTTGCAGGAGTTTAAGCTGTGCTCACGCGGCCTGTAATACCGAGTGACATCACTTAGGGTCCCAATTTGCATCCAACCCCCTTCCAAGTACATGTGCAAAGGACGCAAAGCATAGGTCCCATTCCTGCAAGCCTTCACTCATGCAAACAGCCCCCATGAGGGACTGATCCTGTGAGGAAGTGACTACAGGATCAAGGCCCCAGAGCAGGCTTCCATGCCCATGAATGTCAAAGGCCAAGCTCTCTTTGGTTTCAGAGTGAGACAGCTCTGCTTCTATATGCCTGCTGGGGACTCCATCGCTATGGGGGCATGCTCAGCTAGGCTGTGGAAGTCTGAGTGGTGCAAAGAGAGTGGAGAAGGGCAGAGAATCTGCCCCAGAATATGATTGCCGTACTTGGGGTCTGGAAGGAATTTCCCCCCGGGTTAGATTGGCAGAGACCATGGGTTTTTTCGCCTTCCTGTACAGTATGGGGCCTGGGTCGCTTGCTAGTTTGAACTAGTGTAAATGGTGGATTCTCTGCAACTTGAAGTCTTTTTAAATGATGATTTGAGGATTTCAGTAACTCAGCCAGAGGTTCTGGGTCTATTACAGGAATTGGTGGGTGAGGTTCTGTGGCCTGTGACATGCAGGAGGTCAGACTAGATGATCATGATGGTCCCTTCTGGCCCTAAAGTTTGAGGCTATGAGAATATGTTCAGTGTTTGGAAATAAGAGAGCTTGAGCTATTCATAGTTTGTGCTTATCTGAAAGTGAGGCTTAATTTTCAGTCTTCTGATGCTCCCTGTTTGCTGCTTTTCATGGACTGATAATCCAGGATCAGGGACTTTTTATTTTGAATCTCTATTTCTTGTAATCTCATTTTTCTGTTGACACATGAAGCCCAAGAAAAGTCTTGTGAAAAGTGGGTAAATTGTCAGAAAGTGAGCTAAGATATAGCCCCTTTTTGTGGCAATGGGGCCCAAACCATGTGTTCTCCAGGAATTGAAATTGCGGGTGGGGGAGGGGTGGTCCAACGAGGGTTGAGACAGTGAGGGCGAAGGTGGGCTGTATGGCACCATAGTGAAAACTGAAAAATGTTTCACGACCATTTTATTAGATTTAACTCATGTTTTAAAATCATCACAAAAATTTAAAGTGGGCTACTCAAGCCTACTATGAAGCACTACATCTACAGCCTTCTTGGTTTCTTGTTGTAATTTTGTACTCTTTGGTGTCATCTTGTGTGCCCGTTACTTCCAATCCTTCATGATATGCTCATGATCAAGCAGAAGGCGACATCTTTCAGAACACAAAATTCTATTCAGTGAGGAAAAAGAATGCTCAACTGTAGCTGTTGTGACTGGGAGTAGCAAGAGATGAATTCCTACTCCTTTCATCCCAGGAAATGTAGCACAAAGATTGGGTCGAACCACCAGTGATGATAAATCTTCATTTGTTCGTTGTATGCTATTCCATTCTGCATTCAAAATTCTCTATTGTGTCCTGATCACATAGCAGCCCTATTGCTGGTAGTGCCTCACTCCACTCAACAATGAGTGTTTTATAAAACAGGCATCTGTGAAAGCTACATGGAGGTTGAATAGAATCCAGAAATCGCTAGTGTAGATTTGTAAGAATCAAGTCTGTATACTTTTTCAGCTGGCTTAACAAGCATTTCTTTTCCTTTTCACTTAAGGAGTCAATATAAGTACCTTCATTAGTCAACTTCTGGACTGAAGTCTTTGCTTCTTTCAGTACATTTTCAATGGATTTCTCTGATTGATCCAAGGGTAGCTTCTATTGCTGGACAAAGATCTACTACTGTTGTAGCAGATGCCTTGATGACATTGTTTAATGACCCAAGTGGTTTCAACAGTAGACTTACAAGAGAGAATGGTAACAGTCTTCTCTGAACTTAGTAACAAAAGTAGTCCACCAGCCTCACTACTTAGATCTATCCTATCTTGGTGGATACTTTCCAAAGCCAGTAATAATGGTTGCAATAATTTCAAGGCAACAGCCAAGAATCGCTCATGAGAAAGCCAGCAGGTTTTCCCGGGTTGGACTAATTTGAACTTCAATCCCAGTGTATCTATTTGCTTCCAAGATGTTGAGTCCTTTTGGACTCTTTCGGGGGGGGGGGAGAAAGAGTATAAAAAGCCATTACATTTATGGCTTTTTAATGTCTTCTGAAGATTCTGCAGCTTGTACTAGCGCTAGCTGGAGTAGATAGTCTCTGCAACGTGTATAGGAGAGATTCGGGTTATACTTTTCTCTGAGCAAAGCTTGTACTCCACTGTGTCTTCCAGAGATGTTTAGCTCCATGAAATGCACAAGCAAACATCTGTTTAGGGTTCAATTTACAAGCATTTAACTCTTTTTTAAGATGTCACAGATGCAGCCGATGTGTCTTCTCAAATCTGAACATCTAGAATGCATCTACTGGCCTGCCACAGACATCAAGATAACATACACAGTGACTTAATACTTGATGCCTATTTGCACTGGTGCTTTCATCAGTCATGTATGCACATATTTAGAATATGGTGAGAGCATTCTTTACTCTTTCAACTCCTGAGGCTTTCACTGTTGCACTGAATGCTTTTAGAGAATCAGCTGAGTTTTTTCAGAAAGATAGCAAGCATTTGCCAATCTTGTTCGAAATCAGTGTCCAACTTCAGGATTCACTAGTGACAATGCACTTAACATTGACCTCCATTTTGTAGTGTGTGGTATCTCTTGCCTAAATAGAAAGTATGATGCAACAGCCATGTTGGTTCACATAAACTGAGTTGTGTCTCCAGCATTCTTAACAGCTGTGATGGGTTCGGTCACAGAGATCCCCTTGGTACTGTCACCTGATGTGATGAAGTTACCTCTGAGCCCGTTTTCCCAGTCAGCTTGGGACTTCCAGAACCCTGTCTTGTTGAGCCAAACATGCTAGCCTGCTGCAAATCAGATCCTGGGTCTGCCCCGTGCACCCAAAGCTGCAGACTTAACTGAAAACAACTTAGCAGGTTACCTGTTTCCAGCACCCAGACCCCAATGGGATCTAAACCCCAAATAAATGTTTTATTCTGTCTAAAGCTTATACAGGGTAAACTCATAAATTGTCTGTCCTCTATAACACATAGAGAGAGATGCACAGCTGATTGCTCCCCCAGGTATTAATCACTTACTCTGGGTTTATTAATAAACAAAAGTGATTTTATTAAGTTTAAAAAGTAGGATTTAGGTGGTTTCAAGTAAGAGACAGAATAAAGTAAGTCACCAAGCAAAATAAAGCAAAACCACGGAAGTCTAAGCCTAATGCATTAAGAAACTGATTACAGGTAATATCTCACCCTCAGAGATGTTCCAATAAGCTTCTTTCACAGACTAGACTCCTTCCTAGTCTGGGCCCAATCCTTTCCCCTGGTACAGTCCTTGTTAATTCCAGCAGACATCTCAGGTGGTAAGCAGGGGTTTTCTCATGACTGGCAGCCCCTTTTGTCTTACTCCACCCCCCTTCATAGCTTTGGCACAAGGCGGGAATCTTTTGTCTGTCTGTGCTTGTCCCCGCTCCTGCCTCATCAATGGAAAAGTACAAGGATTAAGATGGATTCCAGTATCCTGTAACGTGGTCATATGTCACTGTAAATCCCCTAGTCTCCATTCTTCCTGGGTTGGCCCACACGTACACAAGAAGATGTGCAAGTATTTAAACCATTTACAATCAATTGTCCTAGTCAATGGGAGCCATCAAGATTCTAAACCACCATTAATGGCCCACACTTTGCATAATTACAATAGGACCTCAGTCATATTTCTAGCTTCAGATACAAGAATGATAAATGCATACGTATAGGAGGAATATATTGAATAGGTTCTAACCTTTCTATGATACCTTACAAGAGACCTTTTGCAAAAAGCAGATTCCAATTACATCATATTTACACTCATAAGCATATTTCCATAAAACATATGGAATCCAACATCACAACAGCCTCATTAAGTTCTTCTAAAAGTGGCTTTGACAGTGACTGGCTTATAAGGCTTTCTGCATGTTGATGCAGTTCAGAGGCATGGTGTTTTGCAGCCTTTTCATATCGGGTGTTGGTATTGGCTTAGCTGATCAATCTGGCAAATGAAGCTCCTCCACTTTTACTATATAAATCCATGATATACCCACATTTTGAATACTGCTTGCAGTTCTGGTCACCTCATCTCAAAAAAGATGTATTGGAATTGGAAAAGGTACAGAAAAGGTCAACAAAAATTATTAGGGGTTTGGAACGGATTCCATATGAGGAGAGAGTAAGAAGACTTCGACTTTTCAGCTTGGAAAAGAGATGACTAAGAGGGGATATGATAGAAGCTTATAAAATCTTGACTGATGTGGAGAAAATGAATAAGGAAGTGCCATTTACCCTGTCACTTAACACAAGAATTAGGGGTCACCCAATGAAATTAATAGGTAGCAAGTTTAAAACAAACAAAAGGAAGTATTTTTTCACTCAATGTACAGTCACCCGTGGAACTTTTTGTCAGGGATGTTGTAAAAGTCAAGACTATGACAGGGTTCAAAAAAGAACTGATAAGTTCATGGAGGTTAGGTCCATCAATGGCTGTTAGAGCATGGTGTTGCTTCCATACCCATCCTGGCTGAGTGTCCCTTGCTTCTGTTCGTCAGAAGCTGGGAGTGGACGACGGGATGGATCACTCGATGATTCCCTGTTCTGTTCATTCCCTCTGAAGCACCTGGAATAATTACTGTCAGAAGACAGGATACTGGGATAGATGGACCATTGGTCTGACCAAGTATGGCCATTCTTACATAAAAAAAAAACTGTAGTACAGAAACTTCCCAAGATGATAACCTCTTGAGATAGCAACCTTGGCAAATAATGCATTTTAAAAAACTTGGCCTACTGGGAAATGTGTATTTATATAAGTTTCCCAGTCACAAATCTAGCATTCTCGAGTGAAGTCACTAAAATATAATCCAATGCTCTGGCTGCTGTTGTTTGTCATGCCACCGTTTACTCTTCCGCTCCATCCCCAATGGCCCTGCACTCTCACCTTCTGCTGCCACCTGCCACTGTGACATCTGTGAATTGGTTTCTCGAGGTTCCACCCAGCTCTCAGTGATTTCAGCTCTCGGTGGGGGAGCCTCCCTACTAGTGCAGCTGGGTTGTCTCTTCCACAGAAATGCTGTCCCACAGCAGGCCTAAGCACTTAGACCTGATGATCAGTGATTTCATTTCTAGCAGTCACTTAACAAACCAAAAGATTTTTTTATGAAACCTAATCAGCTCTCTCTCTCTAAACAGGAGAGAGGGGCAGGTCAAATAGTGCCTGTGACTCTTAGGCATAGCCCACAACCAAGCAAAACACCTGTGTCCCACCCTCTCTCTCTTCCCTAGGATGTGGCATCCAAACCCCCTGCTTAGCAAATGCAGTTCAGTTGGGGGTGACCAGTGCTTAATTTGTAATGAAAGAGGTGCCGGGCTTCAAGCAAGTTTGTTATTTTCATAACTGACATGACAAGCCCCGAGGTCCCAGGGCTATGAACTGCCAAGCCTAGAGGTGCCGGGGCTCAGCCCTGCAAGCCCTAGCACAAAGTAAGCACTGAGGGAGACCCCCCTCATTCAGCCAGGTGGAGTACAGTTCTGCTGCCCTTTCCTCCTACAATACGGATAACATTTCATGACCCCCACATTTAAACTTAAGTGACTTGTAACCCACCACCAGTCCAAATTGATCACTTGGGCAGCACAGCTCTGTCTGCTGGATACCCAGGTAGAGTAGATGTGTTCATGTAAATGCAGTCTGGTCCTGATGCCTTTCCACCCTCCACTAGCTCATGGCTAGCTGTCAGGGGAGAGCTCATTCAGACCTTGCTTATAAATAATAATTTGAAATTATTAGGTAGGCCAATATAGCCGAAACAAATGTTCCGACATTGTAATAAATAACAGCTGTGTTAGGAAGCTAGTCTTGTTCATACTTTTCTAACCCATTATGCTTTCAGGTACAAGTATTCTCTCATATACTGTATATGCTTTTTAAAGGGGGTATTAATGTTTTCAATTTCAATTCAAATTTCCAACCAATGACTAAATTGGCAACACTGCATGTAACTGGGGTGAGTGTTGAGGAAATTTGGGAGGTGAAGGGGTATACACTTCGCCCCCCGCACCCCTTCCCCAGGGAGATCTAGGGAAATCCCTGGGCCCAAATCAACACCCCATCTCTGACCAAGTCAGGACTTCGAGGACGTTCGGATCTGGAGCCAAACTTTGGTGCTTTAGGGCTGTCTGCGTAATGGACCAACCCAAAACACTAGATCTAAGCACCCCAAATGGATACGTATCCAAACTTAACAGCATTCACTCATCCCTCCTTTTCATGTACGACTGCACATTTCAATAGAGTGAGTCTATTGTGTGGGGGTGCGCCTCTCTTTCTACGTCTGTCTGATCAGTAGGGGCAGATCTTCAGCAAAGCTTAGCTCTGTTGAAGACATTCTAGCAGCACTCCTGGGCATTGGCTGAGGATCAGTCACTCCCATTTTTAACACACCAGGTATGTAGATCGAAAGTTCTTTGGGGCAGGGAACATTTTTCTGTTCTGTTTGTTCAGCCTCCAGCACAGTGGTCTCCTGGGCCATTCCCAGGGCTCCCAGGTGCTATCATGAGACAAATGATAATAATATTATGTATGTGTATGTTGTTGTTACTACTATGCCAAGCAGCCTTAGCCAGGAATGGGGCCCTATTGTACCAGACTCTATAAACATAGAATGGAAGATGCCCCGAAGTGCTTACTGCCTGAAAGGCTAGACAGGCAACCTCAAATAGATAGACAATAACTAAAAAATGATCAAAGGCCCCTGATTACTAGGTATGTCTGAATACATATATTAGTGTCTATACGTCTGTGTGTGTTGATTATTCTTTTATTTATATTACATAATGCATATAGTGTGTGTGTGTACATTCACAATACTTCATATATATAAAATCATGTTTTTTCCTCTTTTCTTAATTACCTAATTAGATGGAATTTGACATTTTGGTTTCATTTGAACTTTATAGAAGGTGTCAACAATACATATTCTGTCATATCCCATTTTCACACTAGCGCTGCTGCTGTACGATCCATTGCTAGAAATAAGACACAACTAGAATAGTCAACCATCTGTCTACAAAGCACATGCAGTCCCAGATGGCTGTTTCTCTCCTGTTTGCTGGTAGCGAAGTCCTCTGTCTAAGGAACAAGGCAGAAACGTTTAACAATTCAGTAGGGATGTATGTAATACGCACTCCTCCCCATGCTGGGAGATAGGATTCTCCAATGATGGAGGAAGGGGGAAAAACTTCCCAAGATTTAACTTGTCTGAGATGCGGCAGTCAGCTTCCCGCAGGACAGAAAGGATTCAGCTACCTTCAGCTACAGTAGGATGGTCCAGTGGTTAGGGTGCTGTCTTGTCCTAGGACTCTGGGCTTCAATTCCCTGCTCAAGACATCTTCTGAGTGATGTTCAACAAGTTATTTCACCTCTCTGGCCTTAATCTTCAAAGGTATTCTAGTGCCTGTTGGTTTCAGTGACTTCCATGGGAGGTAGGTGCTTAAATACCTTCGCAGTTCTATGCCTGAGTTCCACCTTTGTAAAACTGGCTAATGCTTCCCAACCTCCCTGGGCTGTAGTGAGGAGCAGTGTGTTAAAACTTTGGAGGCGCTCAGGTCCCACAGCAATAGAGGTCATACCAAGACAGATGAAGCTGGAGCCTTAACACGAGGGTTGGGTGAACTGTCATGCACAGCTGCTAGAAGGTGAATTTGCCAAAGGTCGGTGAATAATTCTGCTGAGATGCTAGCCCTGGTGGAAGCCCCGGGGAGACTGATGTTTCCAATTATAGCACAGAACAGCAGCGGGGCGAAGTCCTCCTCCGACTTTGTGGGACCTGACTGCATGCCCACCCCTGACTTTGTGGGATTGTTCATAGAGGCAATTTAATCTCCATGACTCTTTAACTCCTTTGCCCCTCAAGCAGCGAGGCCATTCGTGCCACTTGTGACATGGATCCCTGAGCACCAAGAACTGGATCGAGGCCCACCAACTCATTGCACAGAGGTCACCAAATGGCCACCAGTTACTAGTGTGCTTCAGGCCACTGGCATCCTGAGCTTGAGGTGAAAGACCAAATCTCATTGGAGCCCTCAGCCTGATGCCTGGCCATGCAGGTCAAGGCCCAATGTTGCAAAGCGGATTTGGCAATCCCCCTTGCCCACGCCTGTACGTGAAAGCTGAGGAGGGCTGGAATATGTCCTAGCAATGCCAATAAAGACAACACAGGAAAAGTGTGGGTGCCCCTGTTGGCATCATCCTCTGCCGTTCTCCTTCACTGATCCAAACCAGGACAAATAATCCAAGGGAGTGAAAAAAGAAAGATTTAAAGGAGGGGAAACAGTTGATTGACAGGTAAATAACTCTAGTAGGGAAGTAGATTTTTATTTTGCATCTCTCTCTCATGCACGCACGCTTTTACAAGCACCATGCAGTGCCCTTGTGCCTGACATGGAAGGGGAGAGATCTGAGGCATATCGCAGTGCAGGCCAGTACAGAACAATCTGTGTAAGATCCAGCCTCCAAACTCTTCCCTCCTTCCTGGTGTTTGAATCGAAACTTAAAGGAGAGAAGGAAAAAATAATGTGTCAGTGTCCTACCGATGAGTGACAATTCAGAATGATCGGGGGAGAAGTCATCATGAAAGAGCCAAGCCTTCCAAGAAAAGCAAACCTATGGGGTGGGACACAGTCTCATTTACCTCTCGGTTGCTTCTTCCAACTCAGTTTGTAACTAGGGGAACTGCCCCTTTAAGGGCCGGGGCCCTAAGGCAGCCAGCCATATTCTATTATCAGACCCAGCTGAGAAGTGGTCAGGTGATTCCTATAAAGGGCTGAGAGAGCAGAACAGCTACACCATGCTACATGGAAAGGCATTGCAAACAGTTGTTAGAAATATCTTGAGGTTGCAGCTTCCATGGGATGCTCTCTGTTCACACGCACAATATGTCTCTGTGGTGTTTAGATGTGGCTTGTAATTATTAGAATTGGGAGCACTGGCTCTTGGGAGTCTGAAAGGACAGGAAACAGGAAGGAGGGGGAGGAGTTGAAGAGGCTGAGGGAGAGCTACTGAGGGTGCAGCAGCAACTTGGAAAAGAGGTTTCCACTTTAAAAAAATAAAGTTCTGTTAAAGTTTGTTAGTATCTTGCCGGCTACTACAACATTTTGGCAACAAGGATGAATCTTCTGCCTCTGAACCCACCTGCACTCTTTCTACAAAGCCCAGGTGATCCTTCAATTGCTTTTACTGCCTGGATCCATATGTTTGAGACTTATCTGCTTGCAATCAGTGCTACAGAGATTTCTGAAGTAAGAAAGCATGCTCTGCTAATCCACTGCCTTGGAGCAGAAGGGCAGCGTATATTTTACACTTTTCCCCTTGCAGACGATATATATGAGACTGTACTCACTGCATTAAAGAACTCTTTTACCAAAAGTGACTGTTAGTTAATCACTACAGATTTTGCCAGCGTGAGCAGAAACCAGGGGAGACTATAATGCAGTATATTGCTTCCCTGAGGAGTCTGATTGTAACTTGTGACTTTGGGAATATGGCAGATGAGATGATTAGAGACCAGCTCATTGAGAAAACAACCATGCTTCATGTAAGAGAATGTTTACTTCTATAACCACAACTTATACTAGAAAAAGCAATGACCATTGCTACCCAGATTGAGTCAGCTACAGCTGAAGCCAAAATAATGAGCAAGGATACAGGAGGCATAGTCCAGGCTGTGACTCCTTTGCAGAAAAGTTCACTATCACTGCAGACAAACAATTACAAGAGGAAAACTAATGAAAAATTACCAAATCAGGAAATTCAAAATACAGTAAAAGCATGCTTTCGCTGTGGATCCCCACAACACCTTGCAAGCTACACAGGATGTCCGGCAAAAGTAGCTCAGTGCAATCATTGTAAAAAGATTTAGCCTTTTGCTAAAGTATGTTGCAGAAGCCAGTTCAATCAACAGGTGCATGCAGTTACAATACCAGAGGTTACTGTGCTGAGCGTGGACAAAAGCATTACTGCACATATTCCAGAACAAATAAAGTGCACGGTAAACGTTTCCACCATACCCTCAGGCAAATCACACTCTATTCACATAATGTTGGACACTGGCTCAGCAATATCTATACTACCTGATTCCATCTATTTGAATTACTTTAAAGATGTGCCTCTTACTGAACCCAAGCTTCACTTGATGTGCTATTTGAAAAAAACATATTCTAAAATACGTGGCTGCCTGCCAGCAATAGTTACTTTTGGTGATTGCTGTGTAACTTCAAAGTTCTACATTGTCCACAAAGGCACTCCTATCCTTGGCAGAGATTTATTGGCTGCTTTAAATCTCAGGGTAGTTAATGGACAAATTGATCTTCCTCAGCAAAGCACTCTTGCGATACACACACCAGTTTCAGCTGGGACCTAACACCAGGTTGAGGAGAAACTTGGCTGTGCTTATGGGTTTCTGCATAAAGTTAAAATGCGGAATAATGTGATACCTGTATGACAGAAATTACGGTGCTTACCATTTTCAGTCAGGGAAGCTATTTCAGAGGAACTTAGAAAACTTGTTCGAGGACATTATTGAAGATATTAACTCCTCGGAATAGGTTTCACCTATAGTAGTGATGCAGAAGAAGGGTGGAGGCATTCACCTTTGTGTGGACTTAAGGGAGCCAAATAAAGCTATTGTGATTGACAGTCATCCTCTTCCTCATGTAGAAGTAGTATTTGCAGAACTCCATGGAGCAAAGATGTTTTCTACTCTTGATTTGCAGAGCGCATACCACCAGGTTACGTTGCATGAAGATAGCAGAGACCTCACAGCATTTCTATTACACATGAGGGAGTATTCCATTTTAAACGTGTCCCATACGGTCTCGCATCAGCCCCAAGTGCCTTCCAAAAAATGTCATTGATTCTGAAGAATCAACATGGACTTCAGTGCTATTTGGATGATATTATTGTGTTTGGAAATACTTTGGAGGAGCATGACAATAATCTGCAGTCTGTACTAAACTGCATCAGCAAAGCAGACCTCAAGCTCAATAGGTCCAAATGCAAATTTAGACAAACTGAACTCTCCTTTCTGGGCCATACAATTTCACAGGCCGGACTAAAACCTGATCTGGCTCATATCCTGGCAATTTCAAATGCTTCTCCTCCAACAGATTTGAAAACCTTACGTTCCTTCTTGGGTCTTACCTTCTGTATGCAAAATTCATTCCCAATTATGCTTCTGTCATTGAACCATTATGAGAATTACTACGGGGAAGTTCAACGTTAGTGTGGACAACAGATGCACAAGCTAGTTTCGAAACGGTGAAAGACTTGATTGTACATAGTCCAATACTTGCACTATTCAGTCCTGCATTGCCCACAATTGTAACTACTGATGCTTCTGATTATGACCTTGGGGCTGTCCTCACACAACTTCATGAGGACAACACAGAGAGGACTGTTGCATTTGCTTCAAGGACACTAAGTAATGCTGAAAGAAAATATTCTACAGTTGAAAAAGAAGCACTTGCTTGTGTCTGGGCTACCGAAAAATGGAGAACTTACCTGTGGGGCCGCACGTTCAAGTTGCACACAGACCACAGCCCTTTGTTGTTGCTCACCACAAAAGGACCGGGAAGAGCAGGATATCTTACTGCTAGATGGTCTATCAGACTACTCTCTTTCAATTATAAACTGGAATATAAGCCTGGAAACCAAAATGTGGTAGTTGATTGCCTTTCTCGCCTGCCTTTGCCTTCACCAGATGCTCCACCGGAGGATGAGGATGTGTAGTAGTTGCGCTTATTACAAGAGCTCTTACTGCAGTTACAAGAGAACAATTTCAAGCCGCTTGTTCAGCGTGTCCAATTCAACAAAAACTATGGGAATTTCTGACAAAGAGATGGCCAAGTAACCCTAAAACCCTTGACCCAGTTTTGTTGCCTTATTTTAGAGTTCGGGATGAACTTTCTTTGCTCGATGGCTTTGTGCTACGAGGTACGCACCGGCTACTTGTGCCAGAAGAATTACAGTCAAAACTCATACACCTGGCACACTATATTCATCAAGGAATTGTCAGAACCAAACAACGACTATGGGATCTCTATTGGTGTCCAGGGATAGACTCTCAAACTGAAGCACTCATAAAATCCTGTGTCACTTGCCAAATGCATGATAAGGCAGCAGTGACATGTACCCCTCCATTACAGCCTCTTCCTTTTCCTGAATTTGCATGGGAAAAAGTGGCGATTGACATTGTAGGACCCTTTGATACTGCTCCAATTGACTGTCGTTATGCCGTCACCTTAATAGACTATTTCAGTAAATGGCCTAAGGTAGCGTTTACATCGCAAATCTCTTCTGCTACAGTAATTAAGTTCCTCTCTTCGGTTTTTAGCAGGGAAGGTAACCCCAAAGAACTGGTTTCAGATAATAGTAGTCAATTTACTTCCCTGGAGTTTGAAACTTTTCTAGCAGAGAGGAACATTTTACACAGAAGGTCATCCCTATATTACCCTCAAGCCAAATGGGGAAATCGAACGGTTTAACAGAAGTTTGAAAGAGAGTTTGCAAATGGCTAAACTGGAAGGGCGATTGTGGATAACCTTCACTACTGATTTCTTGCAAGCATACTGGGCTACACAACATGCCACAACGCAAAGATCACCCAACGCAAAGTTACTGCATGGGAAACAGATGAATATTAAACTGAACATTGCTGGATTGTTAAAGGCACAACTTGAGGCCTCAGCTGAGGATGATGTGAGAAAAACAGTTGAACAGAACCAAGCATAGTATAAGGTTTTCACAGATAAGTGGCGGGGTGCTAATGAACCAAAGTTTCAGTGTGGTTCCTTCGTTAGAATATGAAAACCTGGAATTTTACGCAAAGGGGACCATAAATTCACAGCTCCTCTTAAAATCATAGAGAAGAAGGGACCTTACACCTATCGACTTTCTGATGGGCGGATATGGAATGTTTCTTATCTTGCACCTACCTATGGACCAAGAGGAGATTATGCCAACACTCAGTCTGCATTGGATGACTTCACCATAGTATCAACACAACAAGACATTGCACTGGAACTGGGGCTTGAGAGATGGCCTGTCAGACCCAGACGACCACCTGTCTGGACTAGAGACTATGTTATGTAGTATCTATAATGTTTTTAGTGTAATATTTCTGTCAACAGTATAGTGCCTTGTTTCCTATTTGTTCCTGTTGTTAGAACAGCAATATTTATTGTAATTGGGAGAGTTTCTTAAGAGGAGGGAATGTGGTGTTTAGATGTTGCTTGTAATTAGAATTGGGAGCACTGGCTCTTGGGAGTCTGAAAGGACAGGAAACAGGAAGGATGGGGGAGGAGTTGAAGAGGCTGAGGGAGAGCTACTGAGGATGCAGTAGCAGCTTGGAAAAGAGGTTTCCACTTTAAAAAATAAAGTTCTGTTGAAGTTTGTTAGTACCTTGCCTGGCTACTACAACAGTCTGCTGTGTTTTACAAGGGCTGCTTGTATCGTTTGGTTGCAAAGCTTGGAATGACGTCTTCATTTTGTGTTTAAATCTGCACAGTCTACAATGAACTCTCCCAGTGTGGACAGGATGCTGCAGATTCATTGGCTCAGCTGAAGCTCCAAACTCCACAGTGAAGTGTCTTGTAGCTGGAAGTTAACTCAAAACCTGCTCCCAGTGGCAAGCACTATGGGATAGGTTTCAGAGTAGCAGCTGTGTTAGTCTGTGTCCGCAAAAAGAACAGGAGTACTTGTGGCACCCTAGAGACTAACAAATTAGAGCATAAGCTTTTGTGGGCGACAGCCCACTTCATTGGATGCATAGAATAGAACATATAATAAGATAGATAGATACACACACACACACACACACACTGCAAGTTACCATACAAACTGAGAGGCTAATTAGTTAAGATGAGCTATTATCAGCAGGAGAAAAAAACGTTTATAGTGATAATCAAGATGACCCATTTAGACAGTTGACAAGAAGGTGTGAGGATACTTAAGGAAATAGATTCAATATGTGTAATGACCCAGCCACTCCCAATCTCTATTCAAACCCAAATCCAGCCCTATTACTTTGCAGTGTAGATGCTGCCCCACTGGACTTGTGCTTTGGGAGTGCACCAAAAGTATCCCACTGGCCAACTTTTTTTTTGTCCTCTGGACAGCAAATTTGGTGGACAGGCAAGTTTTCCCACACTGCACCATGAACAAAGGGCTAGAGCAACCATATTATGGGTGCGTGCTAGGAAGTTTGGGATGTGGGTGGTTGGACTTGGGCCTGCATAAAGCCACGTTGATTCAAGAACCCCAGATTGGGACCCAGGATTCAACAATTCCGAACCTGGGGCTACACATGAGTGTAGACACTTAAGCCCTAGGTTAACAAACCCAGGATCTGCTAACTCAAGTTCTACTAACCTGGGGTTTACACTGCAGTGTAGGCATACCCTATAGCTGCCAATCTGCTACTTGTCATTTGCATGAGATTTGCAGACACACACTTGCAATGGAAAAGCAAAACAATTATCCCCAAAACATGCCCCACAGGTCCTGTCGAGGGTGATGTTTGAAGGGTCAGGGTTGTTTTTTTTTTTTTTTTTTTTTTTTGGAACCATTAAAAGCCTGTCTGTCTCTAAAACAACTCTGCCTCGGCTGAGCCTGTGCAAAACAAAATTAGCAAAACCTGCAGAGCACTGAGAGCAGCAGTGGAGCAATTGTGCAGTCAATTTATCATGCTGGGTGCCTGTTATCTAATAAGCATGTAATAAATGGGCTAACTGAACACCTTGAACTTCCCTAGTCTGCGTGTGTATGCACACATGTAAGCAGGCAGCAGGTGATGGGAAGATGCATCAGCACTGATAAGCAGGTGGTGTCAAACGTCTTGGAAAGCTGTCTGCCTGCCTTTCCTCTCTTGTGCTCTCCAGATATGTGCATGGCAGGAGAAGGTACCTGAAGGGGCTGCAGCAGGAAAATGCAAGAAAAAATGGAAGATAGGGCTAGATTCTCAGCAGGTGTCAATCAGCATTGAACCCAATGCGCCAACACTAATTTGCACCAGCTGAGGATCTGGCCCAGAGAAAATAAATGATCAGGAGTCGGATTTGTATAAGCTGTTTCACAGATTTATTTTTGGGGGGGGGAGGGGTTGGGAAGGAACCATGATAGGTAGAAATATTTCTTTCCAACATTTGTACTAAATACAATGGACAACTAAACCCATAACATGGATGGGAGTGAGACAATCTGTGAGGGGGCACTGAGCAGAGAACCACAGACCGTGCCCACTGCTCAGAGAAGATGTCCAGCAAGTCAGTGGATGGCACCTAAGGAACTCACTTCAGATGCATGTTCTTAGGAGTGCAAGGAAGGAGTCACAGAGAATCTTCCCAGACTGCTTCTGTCCCCCTGCGTTAATGGACCACCATTCTGGCCAATGGCAGGAAAATGTTGACTGCCCTTGTGGCACTAGGGATGGGGAGTGCAAAAGGCAAGAGAAGTGGGGAGCAGTGCAGCTAGAATCTCAACTATACCTTCTGGAGGAGATGGAAGAAGGGCTGCAATGTGGAGCACAGCAGGTAGATGTGTGCCAGGGTCCTGGGCCCTCTGTAAACTGTGCGACCAACATGTGTAATCATGACTCCACTGATGTCCCTGGGGGACACCAGCTTCATTTGATCCATGAGGACTGGAAGGAGCCCACCCAGAGAAATAACAATGGCATCCTCTCAACAGAAGGTAGGGCCACAAACACAAATGGCAAATAAATATGGGGGACAAAAACCTGAAGAAATGGGCATGGGAGTGAGGTCAAAGGCTCAAAACCAGCCACTCATTGATGATTCCAGGGTGTGTGAAAGGCACCAGCCTATTTAGATCTTGGCATGGGCAGGTGGAGCCCACTAAAGCAAAAGAAAAATAAGGGAGGGGATGCAGGACCAAAGTCTATTTGAATTCCAGGAAGGGTAGGCGGAGTCTACCAGGACAAAATGCCCACTTTCTCGGTTGAGGGAGGGGCCACAGAACCAGGCCTATTAGGCTCTGCCCACCCCTTGCCAGGTTTAAATAGGCCAGGTTCTGTGGCCCCTCCCTCAACCGAGAAAGTGGACATTTTGTCCTGATAGGCTCTGCCCACCCCTTGCCAGGATTCAATCAGGACAAAAGCCCCACCCTTTCATATAGATGGGGGTGGGGCCATAGAACCCAGGACTGACTGCCCTAGAGGCTGAAATCTTCTAGTCATCTCACTTCCCCTGCCTTAGCACCTCAAGGGCTGAGGTGGGGTTGTCGCTCTGCTGAGACAGTTAACAAGGGGACCCACTAGTTCCACTGGTGACGGTGTTTTTTTTTTTTTTAATGTGGACATCTGCCTAGTAGGAACTTGCCTGAGATCCCCAGACTCATTTCACACAGGCCACCAAGCAGCCATCAGAAAGAAGATTGTCATCTTAGGCCCCGGCTCAGCAAAGCCGAGCCCATCCCTATTCGGCACAGTGCATCGGGGCCCTGGAGGTGAATCAGATGCACTGTATTAATAGATCTAATCACTGTAAGCCTTGGACCTACTTACGTAGTGAGCTATTTCCCAATTGCGAATACAGACGAACACGGCTGCTACTCTGAAACCAATTGACAGTGTGATTGCTGTTGGCAGGAGCCGTAGTGGGAGGCATACCTCCTCCCCTTTTCTGGGCTGAATCTTTAAAATGAATGAAACGTGCTGGATTTCAAACACAGGGGGAGAAATCCTGGCCCCTTTGAAGTCCTTGCAAAGTTTCCATTGAATCCAGTGGCTTAGGAGTTCTGAGAGGCAGATTCTGGTCGTGAGTAATGTTACAGGAGGTACCTTTTTAATAGAATGCAATATGCTTTCAGTACAGGTACTTCTTTTTACTCCAGGTAGCTGTAATTTCAGAAACGGTGTGGCTCTGGTCTTGTTGTACAGGTATTCTTGTTTAGCATATCCCCCCTCTGCTCCAAGTACTTCTCTGCCACTACTGGGCTGGGTTTCAGAACAGCCGGAGATCAATAGCGAACCTCTGCCGGCATCCTATTAATTGAATCTTATGCTTAGAGCCTTGGCACTATTGATTGGAACAGTAACTTCGGCTGAAATTTGGGAAGCACTTATATGAAGTCGAAAAAAATGAGGAGAAAGTAGAACATTGAATTATTGGATTGACTTCACTTCCAGCGGATTAAGCTCTAAAAATTGCATCTGTCCAGGCTGCTTTCATTACTTGTAGCTCTAGTAAAAATACTAGGTGTGCTTTCAAATTTCAATAGGTAGGGTGCTGTACTTCCTTCAGTGCAAGCCCCTGAACGCTCTGGATGGGAGCACGGGCAGAGATCTTATCGTAACTACTGCGTGACAGCTCCCGCCCCATTCAACTCCTCAGATGTTAAACAAAAATGCCAATTACTGATTGAGAACGTGAATTTTTCATTGACCTCCTGTAATTCTCCAGAAAGCCAAGGAGTCTGTGAAATAATGAAATGAGAGAATAAAGGAATGAGAGAGGGAGAGGAGGACGCTCGGCAACTGAGAACTCGTGGAGATGTGAGTGGTTTTTTTGTAGCATGGTTCCCACCTTCCCCATAGAAGCCCTTCCTCAGATGCTCTCTGGGTTGGGGGTAGGGCTGGGAGGAGCAAGGCTGTGTACCCATGTACCCATCTCATGCCCACCAGCCCTGAATTAACACAGCATACAACAGAGTTAGTTTAGGGAGAGCACTCAGCCTGCTGGGTCACCACCCTTTGGAGGGAATTCCAGGGCGACTGGCCAGTGAGGGAGTCCCTGTTCTGAGGGGCCTAGGGGAGTGCCTTGAGGCATGGAAAGCTAGGCCCTTGTGCCTGTGCTGGGGGTTCCTCGGTGGCTTTAAGCTACCTTTTGTGCTTCCTGTTTTCTGGGGCAGCTGGGGGCTCCCTCAGCCCAGGGGTCAGGGTGAGCAGCCTACAGGTCTTCTGGAAGGAAGGGTGGGCGCCCTCTTTAAGGCCCCGTGGTGCTCCCAGAATGGGGTAAATAGGCTTGAGCATAACTGAGGATAAGGCCTCTCTGGGTACATCTACACTGCAAAAAAAAACCTTGCAGCACTGAGTCTTACAAGCCATGTCTACAACTGGGGCATGTGGGGCTCGTGTTCCAATGCTAAAATAACTGTGTAGACGGTCCTGCTCTGGCTGGAGTTTGGGCTCTGAGGCCTGATGGGGGTATCTCAGAGCCCAGGCTCCAGCCCGAGACGGAACGTCTACACTACTAGTTTTAGTGCTGGAGTCCAAGTCTGTGAACCCGGGCTCTGACACTTAGCACCTTGGGTTTGATGTTTTTGAGCCTCTGTGTGGTTTTCTGCTGGTCCCTTCAAGGCTCGGGAGGTGCACTGGTTTGGGAGACAAACCGCTTGCCTTATTCTGCAGGGGCAACCACCCACCTCCTGTCATCCCCCTCCTTGGGAACAATGCCAGGAAACCTCTCTGAAGGGAACTTCACAAAGGCCAGTCTGGCCCAGGGACAGAGAGGAAATGTCATGTCTTTTGCTTTTTACACCAATAACAATAGGAACAAAGGAAACCACACACAGCTGGGTTTCAAATAACTGTGTTTACTAACTATAAACAACATGCAAGGGTTAGCTGCAACCTCTTGGCACTAAACCGCAGAACATGGTGAGTGCCGCTAGAGGGCTCACAAACTATTTAAAGGGATGCTACCCTATTTCTATACCCTACAAACCCCTGTGGTGATTATTTAAGGGTCTAGTGAATTTCTCTTAGCATTATTACAAATGTGTTTTGTGTGGACACAGCCTTGCAAGAGATGAACACGTTTTGTCCAGACCCTCTGCGGATAGTGGAAAAGTGTGAGCTCATGCAGAAGGGAGGAATGTTTGCTTCCTAAAGCCAATTAAAATGTAGCACTTTTCGCTGACACCTGGGTTTGCGGGGAGCCTTAATGCACAGATGCTCTTTGTAAAATAAAGACTGTTCCTCACTCAGAGCTGGGTGCGGCTGCTACCATCTCATGCTGCGCCGCTTTTGATCTTATTGGGCTTTTTTTATAATTATTATTATTCGGCTCTGAAATAACCCCATACAAACAGCAAACAGATTCAGTTTTTTTTTTATAAAAGGTTTTTTGGAGGCTGGCAAATTGCACTGCCTCTTAAGATTCATGGTGGCACTCCTCCAACTGACTCTATTACCCAATTTAAACACACAACAGAGGGAAGGTTTGAATGCCATCGTGTTAATATAGCGCAGGAGACCTCCATGAGGTTGTTTGTTAAAAGCAAATTGTACCTGTTAAGGGCTGGGAAAGGGGTGCACCGCCGCTGTTACCTGCTTTGCCAAATTGACAGACTCATTTATTTCAAATGAAAATTGAAATGCTTTTGACTCCTTTTTTTTCTTCCAGTGGTGAATTTGCTTTACTTAACGCTAAGTGGAGATCATTTCTTCTGATTACTGAAAAATGCATCATAACTTTTGATTATGCTGCTATTAGGGATGCGGAGTGGCAATTTCTGCCGCTCAAGGTGAGAGCGAAACGCTGCTGGAGGATGCTGTGTAACTCTTCCCCATGGGGAACTCTGGGGAGGAGGCATAATGTGGCCTCTGGATCAGATTCAGACCTAGGATAAGCAGGTGGGATGCCATGGCCTTTGGTGGAACTACTCACAAGTGTAAAGGTAAGCACGTGCTTCAGGGGCCTTAATAGCCACATCAGTGAGGTGTGGGCTAGAGGCTTTTACAGGTTTATCTCAGTCCCAAACAGCAGTGTCCTCTGCTCATGACAGTTTTGGCTGCTTCCCCAGCTCTCCCATGCTGCAGCATCTTCCTCAATTCTTCCAACCTTGCCACCCCTGTTCTATGCCAGGACATCTGCAACATCCATACTATTCCAGCTCTGGGACTTTATTGAATCAAAACGGGCATGTTTTAATATTAATGATCACTAATAATATGGTGAGACAGCATGGTCCAGGCGCGAGGGCTGGGAGTCAGGTCTGAGTTCTGTTCCTGGCCCTTCGTGGTCTGTGCCTGATTCCCCTCCCACCCTTTGACTGCCTCGTCTATTGAGACTGTAAGATGTTTGGCGCAGGGACTATCTCTTATGATGTGTCTGTACAGTGCTCTCAGTTGGGGCCTTGATACACAAAGTAGTAAATAACAATGAATGCTTTTATTTCTAAAACGCCACCCTCTTTCCTTCTGCCTCTCAGCTAATTAACACAATCAATTTTGAGCAGGATTGATGCACCAGGGAAAAAAAAAGTGTTGCCAATTCTCATGATATTTGGTACTTACCCAAAGCTTCAGCTTCTTGAGTCCTGGTATTACATGAGATGCTGAGCCTTCATTAAATAAAATGTTGAGTTTCCAGCCCTCATGGCTGCGGAGGAAAACTTGGAAACAGGACCTGAATGCAGCCTACAGGCTCAGAAAGTAGAAGGCAAAGAAAAAAGAATCCCATATTAATTCTTTAAAAAAATAAAACTTGTGATTTTTTTTTTTTTTAAAGCCAGTCTCGTGTGTTTGGGGTCTGACTGTTGGATGGTTGCGACTGGCGATACCGGGAATAGGGAAGGAAACGATCATAATGAATAAGTCCATTGGTTGTCTATGTTAGAAAATCCCCATTGATTACAAAAGGCATCAAACATGCCACGCAGTTAGCCCCAGAAACTGATCTTGAAGATGGTTTTCCTTCTGGGGTTGGGGTTGACTGAGTTTAACACGGGTTGTCGCGAAGTGTGTTTGGAGAGGGCTGGGTCAGCCGTGTTTGCCAGCACAGCAGGATTTTCTGGAGTACACCAACCCCCTCACCCAGTGGACACTTAGCTAATGAGCTACACACCCAGGTCTCCATGCTGCTAATACACACGTGCTTGAGTTCAGATGGGCTAAGCTTTTGCAGGATCAGGGGTGTGGTGTTAATTGTGAATGTTTGGAGTCATCATTGAAGGTGGCCACTAGGGAGTATGTAGTAAGGAGTCTGTAAACTGGAAATAAAGACAGTCCTGCATCTGTAACCAGGAATAGGGGCTTCAGTTTTCTGCAAAACTATTTCAATCATGTCCTTAAATGACAGCTGTTGTCTTAACCCGCCCCCCCCATAAAATGGCTTAAAATCATGAGCTTCTAAAAGAAATAATTGATCTGGGGCTGATTTTATTAATCTTCTAGTTTTCTAGGCCCTTAGGTGCACTCGAGTCACAGTTTTAAGCTTTTCTCCACAACCATGAGAGCTAGACAATTATTTTTCAAAAGACCACTGAGATTCTCAGCTCAATAACATGCATCCAGGAGCTGGAACTTTCAGAAAAACATCAACTATAGAGAGAGTGAGATAAAATTGCAAGAGTTGACAACATTGTGAAAATCAGTTTTAAAAAAAGAAAGTCACGATTTTGTTACGGGAAATTTCACCTCCTGGGAATCCATCACTGCTTCATTCACTCTCCGAGTTGTTCATCTGTGACATTTTGATGCACTAGTTTTAGCTGTGGTTTGCTCCAAAAAGTGAACTAATAATAATCCCTCTCCCATTCAAGTTTTGCTCAAAATGTTGTGGTTACAAAGCTCCAAGTGGAGGCACTGCGGCCTGTGAAATTCTTCTTTTGTGCAGGAAAGAGGTTGAGAGAGAGAAATGTATTCTGTTACTGCTATTCCTCTTCCCAATTCTGTTGTTCAAGTCTCCTCACCGGCAGCTGACCCAACGGGTGCGGGACACAAACATGTATCTCCAGTGCGGCAGGGAACGCCAGCTGTGCTCAGGGGCCCAGCTGCACAGAGCTCCTTGCACGATGCGTTCCACTGGGCTGTTTGCCTGTTGTGAAATGAATGATCTTCTAGGGTATGCTCAGCTCCCCAAATCAACAAATGGGAACGGCAGTAAATCAAGTGCCAGCATTTTTGCCCGCTTTGCATTAAGCAAGAAGGACATGGTGTCTGTATGACTGAATTAGGGCCAGGCTGGTAGGATAGAGAGATCGGTGTCACTCAGCAGGAAGAGAACAGGAAGAGTTCAAACGAGAAGGTGTTTTGCACAATTGCGCACACACAGGAGCTTGTTTGTCAGCCCTGGTAATTAACAAACAGTCTGCATGACACAAAGAATTCATTGCTGACAGCATAATTTGCGTAGTGTAGGTTTGTAGATTTTAAGGTCAAAAGGGACCATTAGCTCATCTTGTCTGACCTCCTCTGTTCCAACCAGTTAGTCCTGGGTTGAGCCCGATAACTTTTGTTTGACTAAAACACATCTTGGAGGAAGGCCTCCTGTCCGGATCAGAAGACATTGAGAGTGAGACTCTACCATTTGCCTTGGTAGTTTGTTCCAGTGGTTAGTCCTGGCCCATGACTAGTGCTCCTGGGGCCATGGAAAGAATGGTGCTGTGCAGAAGTATCCTGTATCTGTGTCTGCGTAAGCCCCTCTAGGAGTTTGCCAGCTCCTGGAACTGTGATCTGAGCCTCTAGGGGGCCCTATCAAAAGGACTACAACTAAAATGGCTACAGGAGCCCTCTGACCCTGTGAAGGCAGGAGAAACTAGAAATCCCTTCTGGGACCAGTTGGGAGCTTTTTGCATGGATGATCTGGTCAACAAGTCCACCGGAGCAACAACAAGCCAGGGCTGCATGGTCCCCAGCAAGTTAACTGGGAAGGGGACAGGCTGACTTGACACAAAGAGAGTCTGTTTGGAATCTGGGAGAGAGGCAGGGTGACTCAGGGAGGCTGTGCGGGAATTCCCCTTCCCCCAAAGGGCACATTCACTGCTCTGAGACTCTAGCTGCAGGGATCAGCTGGCTCCAGCATTGCAGTGACCAGCATCCAGAGAGAGAGAGAGAGAGAGAGAGAGAGATAGATCCAACCTGGCACTGGCTACTGTGAGCCAGCCAAGATCCTGGGAAGATTCCAGCACAGGGAACCAGCAAGGGAATGAGAGAGACTCCCACTCTTCCCAGGGGTGAAGAACAGATAAGGTGCTTTTTGTTTTAAGCTGGCCAGCACCACAGCGCTGCAACATTCCATCTCAGGACCCACTACCTTGGCCATACCATCCACCTTGGGAGAGGGTGTCAAGGAGGGAGCTGAGACTGGAGAAATTTGTGAATGTTAGGAAGTGGGGAATTGGCTGTTCATTGATTATTAGAGAACCATAACCTTTTCCTTCCCAGATCCTCATTTCCTGTTCACAGTAAAGCTTCCCCACTCCCAACCCCCCATTGTTGTTGTTGTTTTTGGATTCCTTTGCCAGGATTTGTTTTATTTATCTTATTGTCACCTGTGCACTGGGCAGCATGCTCCTTGTCAGCTTGTGGCATTATCACTGATTTGTTCAAGGGGCGGCTTCTCTGTGCACATGGCACAGTGAAGAGTCACTTGGAGTGGAGGCACCAGGTGCCAGGAAAAGAACCCAGGATCCAACCCATGTGAGTGGAGGAGGGAGTTGCTCTCAGTGTTAGTGAAAGCAAGCACCAGGGAGAGAAAAAGGATGAGACTTAAATCACACCTTGGGGTAGTGGCTACAACTGTTTAGACTGCAAGCTCTTTGGTGACAGGGCCTATCTTTCTATGCATCTGTACAGAGTCTAGTACCATGGAACCTTGATCTCAGCTGGGATCTGTTAGGTGCCACTATCAGAGGGGTAGCTGTGTTAGTCTGTATCCACAAAAACAACAAGTTAACTGGGGAGGGGACAGGCTGACTTGACACAAAGATAGTCTGTTTGGAAGCTGGGAGAGAGGCAGGGTAGCTTGGGAGGCTGTGTGGAATTCCCCTTCCCCAAAAGGGCACAGTTAGTCTGTATCCACACAAACCAACCTTCCACACAAACTTCCACGTGGCTCATTAAGGTGCCACCAGACTCCTTGTTGTTTAGGCACTACTGTAATGCAAATAAATAATTGTATTGGTATGCTGGAAGGTGTTAATAGCTGCCATCAACCACAGACCTGGTTGTGCTAAGAGCTCTTCATTCAGGCGAAATGGAAGGAGCAATTAAACCCCTTTTATCTAGTGGTATCTTAAAATAATAGAAGCCAGCACCCAAGCCAGTGGGCTGCATGGCAAGGCCTGAGCAAAAGCTAACTCCAGGAGAATGAGGGGTTTCTTGGGAGTGACTACAAATGAAGGGGCTACAGGATGGTTTGGCAAGGTTTGAGTATGTGAGAGAGAGAGAGAGAGAGAGAGAGACTGAGACTGACATGCTTCTCTTGCTGAGTGACCTTGAGAAGGAGCAGAGACAGAGCTCCTTGGGGCACAGGACTGAATGTAAAGGCTGGCTTGGTGACCAAGGTATTGCCTGCTGTTTGTTGCTAGTGTGTCCAGGGAAACAAGACTTTGGGTATATTTTTTATAATAAATAAGCAGGATTGCACCAAAGAAATACCTGACCCATATCAATTTCTCCTCCTAATGGAGACAACCCAGCATGGCCCCAACTATTGACTAATGGCTCGGACCAAAGGAGTAACAGTAACAACACTGCTTGTCTCATGACTAACCTGGGCCCTGATCCTGCACTGAGCTCCATGGAAGCAGACCTGAGACTGGAAGCTCCTTGGAGCAAGGAATGTGTGTTCTGTTCCATGGCTTCTGTGAAGGGCCTAGCCCTCAGCTGGGTGCTTTGAAATAAATAATAATTTCATATCAAAAACACCATTCAGAAAAGAAGTTTGCCCAGTTGAGGGCTCCAAAGACAGTGCTGACAAAGATAAAGTTGCTCATGCAACTTGAATTGCCACTTGTGCTCTGTCTCTGGTTCCCAGTGATGACCCCAGCTCCCTGGCAGCTCAGCTCCCCCCTGGATGCCTGAGGGACAGCTCCATGATGTATCATTATCTCTGGAGAACTTTATGGGGCTGTAGGCCCCGCCTATGGCCTGCCCAGTCTGCTTACCTTTGTCCAGTGTGAACCCTGGTTCTTGGAAGAGCCCATGGTGCCATGGAGTTAGCTGAACTTGCTTTCTGCACAGTAGTGGTTTGGTAATACCCATCTGGGGCTGGGTCAGAAAGCCTCAGAGATCCAGGTTAGGGTTCTATGGAGGGAGGCAAAAATGAACAGAGGGGCCAGAAGCAGCTGGAACCTGTTGGCCTCTCTGGAAACTGGCCTGAAGCAGATAAAAAGAAGAGGAAGTTAATTGCTGGGAATGTCTGAAAAAGCCTTGTTGAATGAAGGGGCTCCCTGCAGAGGAGCGGCTTCTGGATTCCATGTGAGCTTGCTTTGCTTTAAGGAGAGCTTCTTTGAAGGCTTTGAGCTCCATGTGCTCCAAAAATCAGAGACTCTGACTGTATGCAAAGTTCTGTCATATGCACAAAGTTAAACATCTGGAAAAAAATTGAGAAACTTTTCTTTTCTCTAATCTTTCCTTTATGGGCATGCCACAGGGCAGCTGCTCTTTCGGGGAGTTAGGGCTCAGTCTGCCCATGACTGCCTGATGAAGGCCCCATGGGGGGGGGTAATTGACTGACCCAGGTGGGTAATTAGCAAATGAGCACCTGGATCTAATAGAGGTTACCGGAGCTGAGTTAGAGGGAACTCCAAAGGAAGACAGGAGGTTCCTGTGGAGGGGAGATCTCTAGATAAACCTGAGCCAGAGGGCTGAACATGGTACCTAGAAAATGAGCTCTCTGGGGAACCTGCCAGGATAGGAAACCTATAATAGAAGCTCCTGGAGAGAGAAACCTCCTAGACAGAAGATTACAGCATCAAGAAGGTCTGGTCTCAGCTGGGGGTCCCCCAGACACTGGCTGGAAGCCTGGCTTGGCAAGGATCACCCACTGTCTCTGGAGAAGTCTCAGAGAACAGACCTCCCCAGACTCCAGGGAAGAATGTTCCTTTTACTCCTGCCAGGGTAACTGGGTAAAAGTAGCAGGTAAAAAATATTCAAACAGTGTGATAGTTGAACTGACAATACCCTTTAACATAGAATCATAGAAGATTAGGGTTCGAAGAGACCTCAGGAGGTCATCTAGTCCCACCCTTTGCTCAAAGCAGGACCAACCCCAACTAAATCATCCCAGCCAGGGCTTTGTCAAGCCAGGCCTTAAAAACCTCTGAGGATGGAGATTCCACCTCCCTAGGTAACCCAATCCAGTGCTTCACCACCCTCCTAGTGAAATAGTTTTTCCTAATATCCAACCTAGACCTCCCCCACTGCAACTTGAGACCATTGCTCCTTGTTCTGTCATCTGCCACCAGAGAACAGCAAAGCTCCATCCTCTTTGAACCCCTGAGAAATGACCAGACCTGTTAAAGGCAGAGAGAGATGTGGTCTAATGGTCTGAGTACAGATCTGGGCATCAGGAACTCCGTCTGTCTATCCAGCCTATCGATAGGCATTCCTAATGCACTCATCACCATATCATCTAGGTACTGTGTACAATGCACAATACATATAAGGACAGAAATAGATGTGATTTATTTCAGGATTTAAACTCTTCACCCCTACCCCATCAGAGCTGCTGTTACTTCAGTTGTTGACCTGTTCTAACTGAACATTATTGGACCAATTTACTTAGGGGCAGATTCTCCATCACTTGACATCTTTGACTCAAGGTTGGATGCCATTCTAAAAGACATGCTCTAGCTCTTCCAGAAGTCTTGATGCTGGGATTATTGGATGAGGAAATTCTGTGGCCCTGTGTTAGGCAGGTGATCATAATCTATCTGCTTTAGGTACTTCTATGTCCCCATTACCCTAGTATCTGAGTGCTTCATAATCTTTTACGTATTTATCCTCACAACATCCCTGGGAGGCTGGGCAATGCTGTTATCCCCATTGTACAGATGAGGAACTGAGGCATAGAGACACTAAGACCAGATCCTCAAAGGTATTTAAATGCCTAACTCTCATTGACTTCACATCTGGGCATCAGATCTGATTTCAATGTGAGTTGGGTTCCTAAATACCTTTGAGGAGCTAGGCCAAAGTAACTTGCCCATGGTCACCCAGGAAATATCTGATGGAACAGGGACTTGAACACAGCACCCTAACCACTAGGCCATCCTTTCTCTCCAGTGAGCCTTTAATGGACCCTTCGGGCCGTAAAACCTATTGCTCTGTTTCCAGACACAGACTTTGTGTGACTCTGCGCAAGGCATTTTCAGCCTCTGTGCGTGATGCTTTAGTTGCGTTTGTGTAAAATAGGAACTAATGATCCTTGCCTACCTTACACTGTTGCGGTTCATCAATGTGTCTAGCAAGGTCTCTGCTATGTAAAGTGCTATAAGGGCTAAGGACAATTGGAGGCATAGAACATCCTGTGCAGTAAAAAGGAGAAAATGCGGCAGCGAGCAGAACTGATCAGAGGACCCAATCCACTGAATGGAGAATCTTTTCCACGCACCAAACTGAAATATGTTTCATAGGCCAGCCAAGCTTGTCTGCAATGAAAGCTGGCGATGGGAAGAGGCCTGCCTGGGGATGGTTGGCAGTGCAATGAGTATGATGGTTAATCGGGTTTCTTGGCTGTACTGCCTTCAAGGAATCACGCTGTTTCCAACTCACTACCCAACCACTTCTCCAGTGGAAGGAGATGAAAAAGAGTCATCTCCCCCTCCTGTCCTACCACAGGTTCTCATCTCACTCCCGTGTGCAAGGATAATGGCCAGCTCAGTCCATTCCAGGCAAGCAATTGGTGGGGTGCTAGAGAGAGTGAGGCAAATACCTTCTACCCCAGGGGGAGCCCTGGTGATCAGAAGGCCAGAGCTCAGCACTGACCCTAAAGTCATTGAGTCTCAGGGTTGGAAAAAAAATGGCTGGCAGCTGAGATAAAAGGGATATAATGAAAATGTAAACGAAAAACTTTATACCAGGCATGGACTGACAGAGAGAAGATTGATATCCCATGATGCTTTGTCTTGATGAGACAATGAAAAATAACCACCACAGCAGCTGTGTCAATATCAGACTTGGTAATGCACCACTAGCTGTGGGTTTTTATTTAATCCGCTTTGCTTTAAGATGATAACGGTTGTTACTTTTCAGTGCCTGTCTGTCAGCGCCCCGGCATTGCAATATTCCTCCGCAGCTCTGCGAGCGGGTTTCATTTATTTTAAAATACCATTTCACACACTGCTGACTTTTAACAGTGTTCCGTGTGAGTTTGTGAGATTGAATAGTGACAGAAACAACACTTTTTATGAGAATACAGAATATTAAAAATGGGGCACAATATACAGATGGCAGTTTTCACTACAGCTTGTTTCTCCTCCCCCCCCCCCGCCCCATGCCCCGCTTCTGCTACTCAGCTTTCCCACTGAATGCATTTGTAGTAACACCATAAATGTCACTTTCACTGACTGCCTTTTGGCATTTTATTTAAATGGCAATTCAGCTCTTGCTGCTGCTTGCTGCACTGAACGCACATTTTGCAGAAACTCTGCTCCATGGTCCTCGTGCATTGAGTGTGTTCTTGCTTGCCCAGGATCGGGGGCGGGGGGGGGAAATTGCAACCCAAGCCAAGAACTTGTGAGGGAAGAACTATCAGTAGCCATCAATATATGGAGCTTCTACTCAGTGAAATAATTTTCTTTCTCCTTAGCTTCCTTGTGATTCCCATCTTTCCAGAGAAGTTAAAAGGCTTTAAGGCTTTAAAGGCTCTGAGAGGCAAGACAGTATTTGGAGTTGGGGACTTTTGTTTTAGTTTCCTAGGCCTCTGTGTGTGACTTAAGATCATGCTGTTTGATTCAGTCCAGCTCCGACCATGTTAAACGGGTGAATGCTCTGCATTGTTTGTTTGGATACAGGTTGGGGGGATGCTGGTGAGGTGGGGAAGGTGTTTTCCCAGATGCATGACATAGGCATTGGGAACACCTCCTTTGACCTAGTAGAAACTGTCAGAAGCCATATTGGTTGTGAAGAATCGGGGTATACTCAGCCCTGACTCATGCCATATGACTAAGTTCAGGAAATAACTATCAGTCTCTTAACAGCACTACTGCCTTTATTACAGTGCATTGGACAGAGATTTCAGCCTGCAGTGCAATGCCCCTGGAGCTCCCAAGATCTGTGTGATTTTGGCCTGGACCTGGGGTACCAACACTTACAAAAAGTGCTCAGGGGATCTTTGATGACCAGAAGTGGCCAGCATCTCAGGTTTACATCTCATTTGAAAGACTGCACCTTCTAGTGCCATGCTGGGGCACCGGGTTCAGTAACGACGAAGAGATCAGGGTGCTATCTGCCGCACTGAATCGCCACCACTGCTTCCCGAGCCTGGCTGGATTTTTCTCAGTGCATTACTTGCAATGTCAGCTAAGACCCCAACTCGTAGGTGTTTAAAGAGAAGTAATGTACTCTATATATTCAGACAGGGGAAAGAGACCAGGCGGGGTCTTATTCCCAAACTCGAGATTTGTGTTGATTTCTTGACTCACCCTCTGATTAGCGTTGCAGAGCAGGTGGTGGGTATTCAGTGATCTCCTTTGGGAACTGATGTTGATTTCTCCAGATTTGTCACACCATTATCCAAAGCATCTCCATTGACCCTGGGCCATGAGTCCCAGTGTGCCACCAGCCGCATGGGATGTTGAGGATGCTGCTTGAATTCTGTGGTATCATTCCATTGAGCAAGATATAGGGTACGTGTCCCCTGCTGCTGGAGGCATTTTTCTCTAACCACATGTTTAGTGATCACTAAGACTGCATCAGGACATGCCCTACCAACTCCAAACCTTCAAAGCATGGAAATGAAAAGTGACGGGCAAAGTCTCCTGCATTCCTTGCCAATCTCCCATTGCCTACAACACTGTCAATGACGCACTCTGAAGGCTTTCTTCTCCCTTTCCAAAAGATACTGAAAAGTGATACGTACCTCAACTTCGTCAGCCTCGCACTTGAGTGCAGAACCTCAACAGCAACCTCAGATGTGCTTGTCTCAAGAGATCAGCACCACTGACTGGGACACAGTCAATGCATTTGGGAAGGTAGCTTGCCTTAACGCTGCTGAGATTACTGTTGAATAACAATAACATGGCCTTTTCTCTGAGGACAAGGATATGTGCAGGGACATCCCCCATCTAACACCAGGGTAATCTGAGACTGCAGGATGGTTAAGTGATTTGTCCAAAGCCACACCAATGTGTCTCCTATCTTGTAAGGTTTGATGGATTATTAGGATGATGTGATGGACCAGGTACACGTGATGGTATAGTTATGATTTTACCAGCATGTGTTTGGGGTAGATCTATTACCAACAAGTGGTGAAACCCAGAGCAAACACTGCACACCATCTCAATTGAGTGCCAACAACCTTTATACCAGAGCTGACGGAACATTTTTCATGAAAATGTTTTTGATGAAAAATGGCTTTTGAAGGGAAACACATACTCATGAAAAATGTTGATTTCCTTCAATGTTTTTCAGTGTTTTGGTTAAACAAATTGGGACAAAATTTCAAATTGAAATGTTTAGTTTCATTTTGGTGGTCAGTGTGTTGGGTTATTTTTTTCTCCTTCCTTTTTTACCATTGGAAGAGGGAAGGAAAAAGGGGAGAGAGAGAGGACGAACCTGAAAATTTCCTGCTTCAAATGAAACTGTTTGTTCCAGTTAGCTTAATCAGAAAATTGAAAAATTCAATGACAAATTTCAAACAAAATGAAACATTTTTGTTTTGTTTGAAATTTTTCAGACACTGCTTACAGAAGTTTTGCATAAATGTATTTGATTTTGATCTAATTCACTGTAGTGAAATCAATGCAGAAAATAGTTTTCTGACTGTTTCCCAGCTAAAATACCTCTGCTGTGTTTCTTGTGCATGGGTGTGTAAGTGAATGATAATGACATGCTTGTATGATCTATCTGAAGTAATTAATGTACCTTCAGCCAGAGCCTTATTGAGTTCTTAATGCATGAGCAGGATGATACGGATGGTAATTAGCCTTAGTTATGGGAAATGCTGAAGCCACTTACAAATGCTGTGACCCCTACGGCAGTATTTCCAAAGAATGTTATTGTTCCCACTTCCCCTTTTCTCAGTGTCATCATGTGCCAGAGAGTTTGAATACTATAGCAAAACATTAAGAGGTAACGAATAACACATCAGTCCAACACTACTACCTTGGGTGATGGCTGTACACAGAAAAGCTGGGGAAGCCAGCTGCATTTCACTACCTGCATTTCAGCTGCAAACATGATCCCCAGAGAGATCTGAGGGTTGCCAGCTTTGAGCAGGGGGTTGGACTAGGTGATGACCTGAGGTCCCTTCCAACCCTGATATTCCATGATTCTATGATCTGTAATTCAGTTCCATATTAAGAACAAACCTATTGAAAAGAATCAGTGAGTTATTTAATGGCAGATCATGGAATCAGAGAAAATGACTTTTGGAGATTCCAGCCCCACCTTGTTCTGAAGCAAGACCAAGTAAACATAGACCATCCCTGACAGGTGTTTGTCCAATCTGTTCTTACAATCCTCCAGTGATGGGGATTCCACAACCCCCTTTGCAAGCCTGTTCCAGATCTTAACTATCCTTATAGTTATAAAGTGTTTTTCCTAGTATTTAATCTAAATCTCCCTGCTTCAGATTAACCCTTCTTGTCTGACCTTCTGTGGACATGGAAAACGTTGATTTCCATCCTCTCTCTAACAGCCCTTGACATATTTGAAGATCAGGTCCCTCCTTTCCCCCCACACCCCAGTTCTTTTTCCTCAAGTCTAAACATGACCAGTCTTTTCAATCTTTCCACATAGGTTGGATTTTCTAAACCTCTTGCCATTTTCGTTGCTCTCCTCTGGACTCTCCCCAGTTTGTCCACATCCTTCCTAAAGTGTGGTGCCCAGAACTGGAGACAGGACTCCAGCTGAGATCTCACCAGTGCTGAGTAGATCTGGACAGTTACTGCCTTTTTTGCAGCTGCATCACATTGTTGACTCGTATTCAATTTGTGATCCACTACAACCCACAGATCCGTTACAGCAGTATGACCACCTAGCCAGTTGTTTCCCATGTTGTAATTGTGCATTTGGTTTTTTCCCTTCCTAAGTGCAGTACTTTGCACTTATCTTTATTAAATTTCATCATGTTGAATTCAAAACAATTCTCCAATTTGTCAAGGTCATTTTGAATGCTAATCTTGTCCTCTAATCTTGCAACCATTCTCTGCTTGTTGTCTGCATATTTTCTAAGCATAATTTCCACTTCATTATCTGAGTCATTAATGAAAATATTGAATAGTACCAGACCCAGGACCTCACTAGATACACACTCCCAGATAACTCCCCCTGTCCCTCCCCTGGCTATGACAACAAAACTGTATATGAATGTAATGGAGAAACCCACTCAGAATCGGTCTATTATTAAGGTTGGCTGAATTATAGTGACATGGGAATCACAGGCCCAACCCATGTCTTTACTGCACAACTCAGGAAAATATATCTTTCTAATGAGAAATGGCATGACAGTGGTACTCAGATTGTGATTCATGGAGCCTTTCCTGATGGTTCACAGAATGAAATCTTTGGAGAAGCAAGGATTGTTGTTCCAGAGGGAAGAGGGTCCTTGAGAGAACCTTTGTTATGAAATGAACCATAGAATAAAATGAAGGGAGAACTAGAGTGCTAGGAGGAGTCTGATGTCTGATCATTTATACATTCAGATCTAGAGCTGTGCGAATTATGGATTTTATTTTGGTTCACTGGCAATTCAGAAAAATTGGGGAAAAATCATTTTGGGTGAACCAGAAATGAAAAATCTCCAAATTTTTGGTGAATTGAAAAGTGAAAAAACAACACAAAGTTTTGGGTTGAACTAAACATTTAGTTTTGACAAAATCAAAATGTTTCATTTCAATGCTGATAATTTTTTGATAGCTAAAAATCCTTTTAAAGGAAATTTAGAAATGCAAAGTTTTCAACTGAAAAATTAAGGTTTAGTTTTCAAGATGTTGAAACAAAACATTTTTAATATTTTGGAATTTAAAACAAATTTTCTTTTGACCAAAACAATTTGGGAAAACTGATACGAATTCTAAAATGTTTTGGTGGTGTTGTCAAATCCATATTTTTTTTTTTTTTGCTAAAAAACAGTGTTGGGTCCTAAAATTTTCACCTGCTTTATTCAGATTCCCCCAAGGATATGGTTATAGTAAGACTCACCACATGGAAGAAGAAAAGGAGTACTTGTGGCACCTTAGAGACTAACAAATTTATTTGAGCATAAGCTTTCGTGAGCTACAGCTTACTTCATCGGAGTGAGCTGTAGCTCATGAAAGTTTATGCTCAAATAAATTTGTTAGTCTCTAAGGTGCCACAAGTACTCCTTTTCTTTTTGCATATACAGACTAACACGGCTGCTACTCTGACACCTGTCACATGGAAAAGTGACACAGTTTTACAAGTTTTTTTTTTAATCATGTGAAAACACTGTTCAGTCTTTGAAGAAATGCTGTATTGTTAGTTTTTTGATATGATTATTTTTGGGTGTGTGTGTGTGTTCACTCTGCGTTAATCTGTGTAAGGTTATGTCTACACTATGAGCTAGAGGTGTGACTCCTAGCTGCTGTACATTTACTCATGCTAGCTCAATGAGAGCTAGCACTGGTTCAAATAGAACTGCATCAGTGGTAGCACCATCAGCAGCAGTGGCAGCATAGTTTAGCCATGGAATTCAGTCCAGTTTGTACTCCCATCCTGCTGCTGCCCATGCTAGTGCAGCCACACTACTATTTATACTCGTGCTAGCTCTCATTGTGCTAGTGCAAGAGTGTCTATATGAGCTGAGAATCACATCCCTAGCTCGTAGTGTAGATGCAGCCTAACTAGAGTCAATTCTTAGGGTAGAGTTGCTCTCTGGGAATCAGATGTTAGTAGGTGGGCTGAGATTCCTGACGGGGAGGGGGGGCTTGTCTGCATGCTTTTTGTGACCATCTCTGTTCCAGGACCTTGTATATAGTGTAAAATAAACACTCAGAACATACCCAGGCTCCACATCACTGATTTCCCTGCCAACAGGGAGCTGATCTGTGAGGCCTCAGGTGCCTGCCACCATTCAGCAGAGGGTCAACAATATTAATATTATTAATAATAATTTGCTTATTGTAGAGCCCATCACATGGTAGGCACTTTCCAAACATTCCCAAAGATCAGGTCCTTGCCCCAGATGGGCCCACAACTTAAGGAAACAGAGGTTAGAGGAAGAGGAACAATAGGTAGTTGGCAAACTCAATTCATTGTAAGCAGCATAGCAGAAGTGGGAACTTTAAGGAGGGCTTAAATGTGGCCAGGCTAGGGGCCTTGAGGATTTGTTCGGGGAAGCTGTTCCATGCCTAGGGGGCCGTGTGGAAGAAGGCAGCGAGATCATAACTAGGTGGGTGAGGCTGGGAACAGAGTGGAGGAGATGGAGGTAGGAAGTGAAGCATGACAGGGGAGGGTAGGAAGGGACCAATACATCTGTAGAGTGGTGCAGGTAGTGAGAAGCAGTTGAAATCTGATGTGATGGCAAGTGGGGAGCCTGTGCTGGTGCTCAAAGAGGGGAGTGATGTGATGCAATTGATAGGCAAGGATGATGAGTTAGGTTAGCAGATAGAGCGAAATGGGGAGGGCGACCCGTGTGATTGGGAGGCCAGAGGGGAGGAGGAGATTGCAGGAGGGAGAGTGGGATATACGGAGGACAATTTGGCTGTGGGATGGAAAGAAAAGGGTGGATTTGCTCTTATGGCACTTTTACTGGCAAATCTCCCTCTCTGCATTATTATGGCAACTGATAAGCAAGGGTTTGCTGTTCTTAGGCCGCTATATAATATTTGAAAGCCAGGTGCCAGCTAAGATAAGAGAGCCACAGAATAGATCCCATCCTCCCTCTTGCTGTCATGAAAGGGGGTTGCTGACCTCCTATGACTCTTATTCTCCAAGGGTAATTGCCCACACTGCAGGAGTCACAAGCTTATGCACAGAGCCATGGGATATTTAACAGCAGTGAAAGTGCCAGTCCAGTGTTCTGTATGGACAGATGATCTGCGACTGAGAACCCCTGACATGGATACAGTCCCCTTTGTTCCATTGGCTCATCTCAACCAACAGGATTGCAGTATGCAAATTAGCTGGAGAGGCTGTTTGATGATTGGCTACCTCTGTCACAATGACACCATTTAAAAATGACCTGAACTTTTGACCTGTCCCTTACGGCAAGCAGAACAATTAGAAGCAACAATCATTCCTAATTTAGCCTAATTGCAGCCTACTTTCTTCAGCTGTAGCATGCTGTCAAGTTGTTAGTAACATATAACTACTTGGAAAGTTTGAAGAGTCTGTGGTATTCTCTGGAGCCAAAAAAGTGGGACAAGAAATGCTAAATTAAAAGAGAAATGGTGACTTTTAAATATTTATGTAGGAAAAGGGAAAAGTATTTCATCCAGGAAATGACCTCGAAAACTCAATTGTCCTTGCGAGAGTTGTTGTGCCAAAGCTGAAAGCTAAATTCAGGAATTGACCCGTGAAATAGAGCTGTAAGTGTAAATCTTGACACAAACTTAACTATAACATTTCTAACAGTGCTGAGAAGAAGCATGGCTCAGTGAGAGGAAGCATGGGCTAGTGGTTAGGGTGTCATCCTAGACTTGTGTTGTGTTTTCCCTGTTGTTTTGCTCAGCCTTAGTCACTTTCTCCCCTAACAAACAGATGGATGGAGTAACTGAGGCTGTGATTTTGCTTAATATAATTTTCCATGGAAGAAAGTTCCCTCTGGTTATTGCTGAGTCTGCACTTAACCATCCAATGACACATCAGACAAGTTGCACAGGATCAATTATTACTGTCGATGGGAAAAATGACCCCACATCCAGAATTTTAGCTTTGTCTGCTTCCCAGATTCTGAGCCTGTGTTGCGGATATCAGTGCTAATTTCCTTTGGGGAGCACTAAAAACAGAACCATGGGAATTTCTGCTCCCTCCCTCTTCTCTTGCTGCAATAGTGTCATTCTTATTATTGATTAGACTAATACTGTAAAGCTCAGAAACTCTTTCTTGGCAATTACAGTTTTAGAGGCCATTAAGCATGCAGATGAACAATTCTTTGTCTAAGTTAACGTCTAATGTTTCACACAAAACTATCCTTACTGCTATATAGAACCTGATTCCTTTGAGTCTAAATTAGATTCAATATCTGTTAAAACAGCATTTTAGGAGAAATATGCTGTATCTGATCAGGAAAAAAAAATTTTGGTAAGAAGATCAAGGAGACACACATACAAAATGACAGCACTATATCTTTGTCAGGGGATCTATGAAAGGATAACATATTGGTACATGGAAAACCTGAGATGATGGACGTTATATGAAAGCAAATAATACAAAATTTTTAGCATTCTAGAATTCTTAGAGGGTGAGGGACCACTTCTTGTTAAATTCATTAGCTTAATTCTATCCTCCACTCAATATTTTAATATATTTTCAATTCCCTTCAATTATTTACATTTTTTCTAATTCTAAATGTTCTCCTATGTTTGAAAATATTTAGTAGGACAGTTTTAGTTATCTTGGCATCAAATTTTGATAGAGCTCTGAGTATTAATGTAATTTGGACGATGTATTTCAGAGATTTTCCATGACACTCATCCCAGATGTAGAAAAAAATTGACTCAACATCTTTAGTTTGGTTCTTTGTTTTCAGAAATCTATCATGTTCCCAGGCAAATGAAGGTTAATTACAGATCAGGAATGTTTTTGTTTTTTTTTAACTTTGATGCTGAGAGTTTTAGATACAATTTTCAAAAGTGATCCTGCACTATTAAAGTCAGTGAGAGTGTTGGCATTAATTTCAACCGGACATAAATCACTTAGGCCCAGATCCTCAAAGGTATTAAGGTGCCTAATTAGGCCTTTGAGGATCTTGGCCTTAGGTGCTTTGAAAGGTTTTGCCCTTGTTAACACAGCAATATCCCAATCTTGCCAGTGAACCCCCCTATGGAACCCCATTGAAGTCAATGGTACTCTGCAGGAGAGCAAGGATCTAGCTGCTTGAAGCCAATCGCAGAATCAGGGCCTTCAGCAATAAGACACTTAAACTTAGGAGGTGACTTTAGATGATGATTTTGGTGTCTTGCTGCTTCTTGAATATGAATGATTTTTTTGGTCAGATTAATTATGTGCAAATTATATGTGTTTATCTGCCAAATATTTTGTGCTTTCCACCCGTACTCGTTGCTGCTGTGGAAGTGTATTTTTTTCTTTTTTTTTAAATTGCATTTATAGTGCTCTCGGGGACTTATCTATTCTATTCCTTGTCTAACTTTTTCTTTGTTAAACCTTGGTGCTTCCTTTCATATGTTACATGTTAAAGCATCAATAAAAATATAACTTTGAAAAAGTTTGGGGAAAAATTTTAAATGTCCTAAAGTTTCCTAATGCTACTTAAATCCTTCTGCATCTGTCTCAAATGATACTGTGACTAAATAATTTCTTCTGCCGCTTCGGTTCATAAAGGTTGGGTTATCTAGTCAGAAAACAAAAACATGTCATAAGACTTAGGTGTCCAATCACAATAGCCAATTCTGAATAGAAATATATTTTGTTAAAAGCCAGTTTCGTTTCTTCAGACTGGCAGGTCATCACATTCAACCCATTCTTAAATTGCCCAAAGTTTCAGCCAACAGCCTTTTTGTTGTTGTTTGTTGTGGTGGTGGTTGTTGAAAGCCAAATATTTTCTGCTTGGGGGTTTTCAGTATTTGGACATTTCCTGTGGAAATTTCTGTTTTAACTAAATAAGCCATTTTTCTAATGGAAAAAAAAAAGGGTTTGAACAAAAAGTTTCAATAAGCTTTAGTGCCTAAAGCACCATTGCCAGCCCTAAGTGTTCAAAAATCATGAGTCAGCCCCCCCCCATCATGAGATTGGCTTATAATCATAAGCTTTTAAAAATAATCCATTTGGGGTTCTTTTTTATTTGCCTTCTGTCTCAAGCTTTTCTTTAAAATCATGAGGGCTAGAAACTTACTTAAAAAAAAAACAACTGAGATCCTCATAATCACATGACTCCAGGAGCTGGGACTTCAAGAAAAGCACTATAAACATTGCAAGAGTTGGCAATACTTGCATTAGGCCCCTAAATACGTGGTCTGATTTTCAAAACTGCTAAGCACTCAGCAGTTCCCTTTGATTTGCTCCAAGAATGTCTGTGGATCTGGCAAACAGAAAGGCACTGTTAGATATGGTGATATGTAGGACTTTTAGATATGGTGACGGCAGAACAAAGGGCTTCAAATAAGTAAGGGTGGCTAGATGTTAATGACAATAATACCCTTTGATATAGCACTGCAATGCAATGTTATTCCAAGAAAAATCTAGCAAGCATGGAAGCTTGTGATGACTCTAGTGCCATGTTGCTACTGAGCTAGAATCTGTAAACTGAGTACACACCTACTTTATGGGCTGTTGAGTACAGCAGAAAGTAATCCCAAATTTAAATATTGAACTTTGACCTTACAATTAGAGGTCACTCAAAGTCCATCAATTTGTCCTCTGGGATTTCAATTGTTCAAGTGCCCTTTTGATGTAGAATCTTGACATTTGGTACACATGTTTGTTATGGGTGCTGAGACCAGGAAATACTAGGGCTAAACTTTGACCTTTCAATGAGAAGTCAACAAAAGGTCATCCTTTTTTCTTATCCAGTTGGAACCATTCAAGTGCACGTTTGAGCTGCAGCCTTGAGCTTCAGAAAACCCACTCATTATGGATGCTAATTATAGGGGAGAAGCCCCAAATTTGACATTTCTATCAAGAGAGGTTATCAGTTGAACAGTTAGGGAGAGTTAAGATAATTTCTTCTGGAAGGCAGTCATGTAGGGTGCGAAGCCTCTCAGCTGAGAAGGTAATGTCATCTGAGGTCACTAATTTTACCTATCAGACATTAGTAAGAAAATATTTTAAAATAAATTGAATCTATTGACTGCATTATAACTGTCTCTAGGCTGTTTGCATGTCCATATGTCCATAAGAATGAATCTAGCCCTGTAAGTGTGTTTCTCTGATAACCTATAGCACCAATATGTTATTGTCCAGTGCTGTATTTGTCTTCAAAGGAAACAAAAATCCTGTTCAATGTGTAGTATGTGGATACTAAGAAAAATACTAATGCAACACCTTAGAGAAAAGAGAACATTAAAAAGTTTAAGTATCAATGCTTGCACACCTGTAACTCAATGGATTCATCTGAGGACTCTATCTAAATCAATAAAGATACATTAAATTGAGGTGAGAATGAAATTAGTGTAAGTAAGAATCGAAGAAAATGCTACACAGTCTATAGGAAATTAAAGTAATGCTGTTATATTGCATTATTTGAGAAATAGTACGGGATCGAGTAATGAAAGACGATCCTATGAAACATCTGGCCCTAGAGCAGGGTTAAGATTAATTTCAATGGAATCGAGGGGCCTAAATATCTTTGTGGATATGGGCCAAAGATTCGTCAGGGACCCATGTGGAGGGGAGTTGGCAGGAAAAGGAGCTTAGCCCAGTTAAGCTACTTCAGGAGCAGAGCTACTTGTTCTGGGGAAGCTTAGGTGCTCAGACATTCTGGTGCCTCCTCCAGCACAACAGACTCTAATGTGCAAGGAGCTGGGCTCCCTCCCATGCAGCATGGGAGGGGAGCCAAAATGAAGCTGGAATGGATGGTGGGGAGCTCTGGGGTGGAGCTTTCTGTCATGCTTTATTTCTGTACATCTTATGATCTCCACTGCACTGAAGCTAATGCCTGGCATTGTTCCTAAAACTCCAGGAGCAGAGCTCAGCTCTTGCGGTCTTTAGGAAGGCTGCAAGAGCTTCCCTCTGTGTATGTTATCTTGGGTTTGCCGGCCATGCTGGGGCAGGACATTGTTCCTTAGGCCATGTGCTTACTGATTGTAGCAAAACAATCTGCTTCATATGCCCAGTGTTGCCCTATGGAGGTAATGCTTGCTTATGTTAAATAGATATGTGCTGAAATGTAAGTAGAGAGTAGGTTTGGGGCCTAAATTTGGGTTTGATGATAATAATAAGGCCTTATAAAACATGAGTGAAGTGAATTGAGACAATTCAGAGGCAGGTTAGAGATAAGTTAGGAGAGAACCCCAGCTCACAGGGTGAATGTATTTTCGTTTTAACTGGTTTTAGCAAGCATTGCAGGGGAATTTCTGGAATTTGCATTGACACAAATGATAATTAGAATAGTGTTTCCTCTTAATAGCCAACAACAAAGTAGAAGGTGTTTGGGTTTTGGGATACAGAAGATTAAATATAGTAGCAGAAATATAGATATGGCAAAAGGTAGGCTTAATGCTGAGGGGTGGTAGTGGTATAATTGATTCTAAAAAGGTAGTACGCTAATTTTGGATTAGCATGTTCATTCACCATCAAGGTACAGTTAGAGAAAGAACTATATATCCGTTCTTCTCATCCAGGGACTGAACACCCCTGCATGGACATTTCATCTTGGAATGTGAGTATAAATGCAGTGTATGGTCATAGCTGTAATGCCTGTTTGCTTTAACTAATTATTATAAATAAGGTCTTTAATTCTATCACTCATGTCACTTGCAGTCCTCCACTGAATTAAATTATATGTAACCACCCTTGAGGCTTGAACCTTAAAGAGTTCAGTTTGGTTCTGTTCCTTATTTTTAAACTGTTAATTGGGAACACAAATCAAGGTCACATCAGTAGGGGGATGTTGAAGTACTCATAGCTTGGTCAAATCCAAACCAACTTTGGACACAGATATGTGTATGTACAGAAAGTATGGCTCTATGCACCTGAAATCACAATGCATGTGTATATATATGTGCAGACACCTATGTGTGTGTGCATTTTGTGATACTCTCCCCTGATGGAAATCTTTTGTGTTCAAACTGTAAGATCATTTCTTTATAGTAACTATTGCAGATGTAAACTGGTTAGTTTGTACCCACACAAGTGACACACACAAGGTCACACTTTGCTGTCAGTTTTAATGCATTATGATGATGATGATTAATTTATGCGATTTGTTTAGTTAAAATATATTGAGCACTATACCTTTCCTGGTCCTGGACAGAGATGAAACAAATACAAGAAACATGGCCCCTGATTTCAGCCAAGTTACTCCAAATTTACACCACTGTAACTAAGAGCAGCATTTAGCACCATGGCTCCTGAACACTATAAAAGTTATTTAGAAAGGAAGGTTTCAGAGTAGCAGTCGTGTTAGTCTGTATTCGCAAAAAGAAAAGGAGTACTTGTGGCACCTTAGAGACTAACAAATTTATTTGAGCATAAAGCTTTCGTGAGCTACAGCTCACTTCATCCGATGCATCTGATGAAGTGAGCTGTAGCTCACGAAAGCTTATGCTCAAATAAATTTGTTAGTCTCTAAGTTGCCACAAGTACTCCTTTTCTTTTTAGAAAGGAAGCATAGCTGCTAAAATGCTGTTTCATTCACCATGTGCTGCTGATGCAGTGCCTTTCACCTACAGTAAATTCATTTAGGAGCTTTTATGCATCCATAACTCAGGCAAGAGTCCTATTGATTTAATTGGTCTTAGTCTCAGTTAAGGCCATCCAGGATTGGGCTCTTAGAGAATAGATGTTAATGAATTAATTTAAAGAGTCCCACAATCAGGAATTTGGAAACTGATAGCATAAAAGGAGCCACCTGCTGATTGCTGGTTGGGAGCCACAGGGCCCTGATTACTAGTTAGGAGCCACAGCCCTCGAACCAGCCAGTCTGAATTTCACACAAGGCCTGGGTTGAGAAAGGAGTGTCGCTCTAAGTAAATTGTCAGCCGCCTTTCTGTGTGTCCTCCCCTCGCTCATGCTTTCTCCTCCCTGACATATCAGTGATGTTTATTAAGAGATGACAAGTCTATCAGGCCTCATAAGCAGCCTTTCACAAGGAGGAGATCTTACATCTAGAGAGCATCATCAATCTTGTCCTGGCTCTGCTCTTCTGAGCAGCTGATAGTGAAAAGGCTCTATTCCCCCCCCCTCACTCCTTTCTCCCTCCCTCTCTCCCCCATTACCGAGCAGCTCAGCAGGAGATGGCAAAAGAAGAGATTGTATTTGCATAAAGTATTCCTGGTAAAGAAATGGAAGCAGCAGGGAGGCATGCAGGCCTCCTTTTAAACGCACTGAAGTGCCAGGAATGGACCTCTTGGGTGCATGGGCGTATACAGATTACATTTTTAGACGCAGCTCCTGCAATTAGCTCCATCAGGGCACAACCCTACATCTCTATGGAGCGCCACTAGCTACAGCACTCGCTGAAGAATCAGGACCCAAGAGAGCCGCTCGGCTTTAATGTGACCCTCACAAACACTGAATTTATCCTCACAGCCCCCTGTGAGATAAGGGAGTTTTATCCTTGCTTTTTGGGGTGCGGCTGAGACACAGAGAGGTTATGTGACTTGCCCTTAGTCACACTGGTCGCTTATCTCAGAGCTGGGATAAACCCCCTGCGTCCTAGTGCTTTAACCACACAGTCACCCTTACTTGCTTGCACTCCCTAATGCCTTTTGTCTGTGTAAGCCAGATAGTTTCCCAGTCCCACGGTGCAGCCTGGGCCCAGTTTGCTCGCTCTGCTGGTCTTGGAGGAGTGAGAAGCTCCTGTTCCTCCTTTTTATATCTCTCTTCTAAGGAGTCTCTACATAACCCCTTTGCTGCCTACCTTAGTGCAGGATGTGAACTGCCCAACCAAGGCTTGGTACATTATGGATCTGTGCAATTCCTTGACTGACCCTCTAGCCCCAAGGCACTTCTCATCTGCAAGGATAGCAAAACAAAACCCCTGTGGCATTTGTAGTGTGGCTCTGTGCAGTGCAAAGAGAAAATAGACCAATCAGAGATTTCCCCCAGGGCATCCTTTCAGTGAGGGGGTGGGGTGGGGTGGGGGAGGCGAGTGCTGAACCTCGTAAAGCTCCCATGTGCTTTCTTGCTTGAAGTCTTTGGGGGCTGTGTGCTGAGCCCAGTGGCCTGCTAGGCAAGGCTGAGAGCTTCCTAAGGAGCCTCTAGAGCAGTGGTTCTCAAAGCCGGTCCACCGCTTGTTCAGGGAAAGCCCCTGGCGCGCCGGACCAGTTTGTTTACCTGCCGCGTCCGCAGGTTCGGCCGATCGCGGCTCCCACTGGGAGCGGCCAGCACGGCCTGCTCCGCTTCCCGCAGCCCCCGTTGGCCTGGAGCGGCGAACCGCGGCCAGTGGGAGCCGTGATCGGCCGAACCTGCGGACACGGCAGGTAAACAAACTGGTCCGGTGCGCCAGGGGCTTTCCCTGAACAAGCGGCTGACCGGCTTTGAGAACCACTGCTCTAGAGTAGCCTGCCATCCTTTGATCCCTAAGCTGGTCAGGATCTCTTGACCAGGTGGCAGGCAAACTCAGAAAACGGGTTAAAAAGCCAGCTCCGGGGAGCGTTCTCTGGGAGCACTGCAGGGTCTCAATGTGTGGACAAAAGATGGTGACATTCAGAGGAGCGATTTAGGAACTGGGAAACATTCTGTGAAAGAAGGAGCCTATACATGAAGGATGGGCTCCCTCTAAACCAAAATGGAACTGGATTGCTGGCACATAAAAGTAAAAAGGTTGCAGAGTAGTTTTCAAACTAAGGGTTGGGGGGATGCTGACAGATACAGAGGAACACAAGGTTTGGACAGAGACATCCCTTGGAAGGTTTTATTGAAGGGCACACTCTATATCCTAGTAAAAAGGAGAGGACAGAAGTTGATAGAGGAGGTTTTGGAACAAATTGATAAATTAAACAGTAACAGGTCACCAGGACCAGATGACATTCACCCAAGAGTTCTGAAAGAACTCAAATATGAAATTGCAGAACTACTAACCGTGGTATGTAAACTATTACTTAAATCAGCCTCACCAATCTACTAGAATTCTTTGAGGGTGTCAACAAGTATGTGGATAAGGGTGATCCAGTGGATATAGTGTACTTGGATTATCAGAAAGCCTTTGACAAGGTCCTTCGCCAAAGGCTTTTAAGCAAAGTAAGTTGTCATGGGATAAGAAGGAAGGTCCTCTCATGGCCCAGTAACTGGTTAAAAGATATGAAACAAAGAGTAGGTATAAATGGTCAGTTTTCACAGTTAAGAGAGGTAAATAGTGGGATCCTTCAAGGATCTGTATGGGGACCAGTGCTGTTCAACATATTAATAAATTGTCTGGAAAAAAGGTAAACAGTGAGGTTGCAAAGTTTTCAGATGATTACAAAATTATTCAAGATAGTTAAGTTCAAAGCACACTGCAAAGAGTTACGAAGGGATCTTTCAAAACTGGGTGACTGGGCATCAAAATGGCAGATGAAATATAAGGTTGATAAATGCAATGTAATGCACGTTGGAAAACATAATCCCAACTATACATATAAAATTATGGGGTCCAAATTAGCTGTTACCCATTCAAAAAAGAGATCTTGGAGTCATTGTGGATCGTTCACTGAAAACACCTGCTAAAAAGCTAACAGGAGCCTTAGGAAAGGGATTGAAAATAAGACAATAAATACCATAATGATAGTATATAAATCCATGTGATTCCCACACCTTGAATACCAAATGAAATTCTGGTCACCCCATCTCAAAAATGATATATTAGAATTGGAAAAAGTACAGCAAAGGTCAACAAAAACTATTAGGGGTATGGAACAGCTTCCATATGAGGAGAGATTAAAAAGACTGGGCCTGTTCCGTTTATGACAGAGGTCTGTAAAATGAAGAATGGTGTAGAGAACATGAATAAGGAAGTGTTATTTACCCCTTCACGTTACACAAGAACCAGGGGGGCTCCAGTGAAATTAATATGCAGCAGGTCTAAAACAAACATAAGTCAATAACTTCTTCACACAATGCATAGTCAATCTGTGGAACTCATTGCCAGGAGATGTTGTGAAGGATAACAGTATAGCTGGGTTCAAAAAATAATTAGATAAGTTCCTGCAGGATAGGTCTATCAATGGTTATTAGCCCAGATGATCAGGGACACAACCCCATGCTGTAGGTGTCCCTAAGCCTGTGATTGCTAGAAGCTGGGCCTGGATGACAAGGGATGGAACACTCAATAATTGCCCTGTTCTGTTCATTCCCTCTGAAGCATCTGGCCCCAGCCACTGTCGGAAGACAGGATACTGGACTAGAGGGACCATTGGTCTGACGCAGTTTGGCCATTCTTATGTTCTAAAAGGTAGCTCTGCTGTCTCCCATGCCTGCTCTACTGCTGCCACCACCTCTTATGGAGCAATGCCACCTGGTAAAGGTGTGAGGGGGGCATATTGGGAATGGGGAGGGGCATGTCAGGGGAGATCAGGGACTGTGGTAGAATGAGTCTCCGCTGCACCTGATGTGCTATGAGAAAAGGATCTTGTGCCCATGGTGTAAGTTAGGACTGGGTGCCAGGACTGGGTGGTTTTCAATCAGCTGCAGCAGCTCCCTGCCCCCTACCTCCTCTCCATGTCACCCAAGCACACGTCAGTCACGTGAAGGGCATCATTAGGGCTGGTTGAAAATTGTCTGAGCCATTTTTGGTGTAAAATTGGGGTTTGGGCCAAACACAAATGTTTGCAGAAAATGTCTGCTTTCCTAGGCAAAGTCTGATTTTTTCACCAGAAAACTGAAACCCCCCTAACTTTAAAATATTTTGACCCAAACCTGACATTTTCTCCGTTTTTGGCCGTTTTTATCATAAAGTTGAAATCTTTTGCAGGGAAGGGGGTCCAAAACATTTTCCAAGAAGCTCTAGTCATCTCAAGATTACATATATATACAATACTTTGCTTATTCTGATGTGTGGAAGTATGATTTCTTTTAGATATTTTAATGTTTTGTAGTGTGGTTTTTAAATGGCACTTCTGATAGATGCCATAGAAATAGATTAAATAAATCAATACATTTGTGGGTGCTTGGAAGAAGGAGAAGCTTCTAGAAGCAATTAGGAGGGAGGTTCTGGAACAGCCTGGCAATAGGAGGAGTGGGGCAAAAGGCCTACCTAGTTTTAGGGGGAGCTTGATAAATTTATGAAGGGGATTATGTGATGGAGATGCCAGTGATAGCAGGGGACTGATGATTCTGTGACTGGATTGATGTCTCAGGAGTCCTGTGTTTGTCAGTTTACACACACACACACTTGTGATGGGATGTTTACCCCGTCTTGGCTCAGAAAGAGTTAACTGAAGCTGGTGAGTTCAGGGCACCTAGTTGCACCTGGAAGGTGAGCCGGGCTCAATCAAAGCTTAGTCCCAGCTCTGGGTAGGAGCAGGGTGGTTACTATGAAGAGAGGAAGCCCAGAGTAGAAGGGGTTGTGGGAAGGAGTTCTATTGTCCTGCTCTTAGCTGTAGATTGTGGGGAGGCTAGTGGGGCTAAGAGAAGGAGAATCGGTTTTGTGATCATCTCCTGAGACGAAGCAGTGGTGAAGGGTCAGGAGAGACGTGGGGCAGCCCCTGGGGTGGAGCAGGCTTTGGTGGTGTGCTCTGATTGAAGGGGAAGATCTGGACTCCTAGGGAGAGCTCTGTGGGAGGTATTCAGTTGAGGGATAGAGTGGGAGTAATTGGAGAGGGTGAAAGCGTCTGCCTCAGGAGGGCAGAAGTTGGTGTGTTTCTATTTTTGGTTGGAGGGAGGGGGCTCTAGGGAAAATCATGTGTGCCCTAGCCCTGAACGAAAGGAGAACCGAGGTTGCAGAGCCTGGGAAGAATATAGCTATACGGTGGGCCCCGCAGGGGCCTGTGGGAAAGGCCAGCTGATAGGCTGAGGTAGGAAGAAGTGCAGGGAGGAAGCAGGGGTGGGTGTGAGTACACAGACTCTAGCTGCTCAATGCAGGGTCCCTGGGCTGGAACCCACAGGAGAGGAGAGGAAGGGCCTGAGTTCCCTTCTCTGCAATCAGAAAAGGTAGTGTGAAGCTCCTTGAAAGCCCTGAGGCAAGGGTTTGTAGGGCCCATGGGACACTGCATCAGGGGCCAAAGATCTGACTGGATTTCTGTTTGTTGGAATCTACTACCCTGAAAGTAGGAGCTATAAATGACCTGTCTAGAGAGCCAAGCCCTGAAAAGAGGCAGACCCTAGGGCAAGGCAAGAGCAGCTGTCAGTGAGGACCCTGTATGATGACAGCCTGCTATTCCATACCCAGCCATAAGGGGGCATGCCATCGGTAAATCCACTCCTCTACAGTACTGTCTGAAGTATTTTTATATGACCAAGAAATATTTGACTCTAACTATTGAAGGGAATGACTTCTCTTTGCCCTGCACTTTGGCCAGCATTTGACATCCACTTTGTGCAATCAGAATAGTCATGTTTAAAACCCAATTTATACTGGTTGAAATGATTGCGCAAGGTGTCGGGCAGTTAGACTCACCCAGGGTAACAAAAACATATCTCTGCATGGAAAACAAACTTGATAATAGCAACCAGGGCTTCAGAATAGACTTCACTGAATGTGCGTCCTAGGCATGTTATATTTATTAGACAAATACATTTGTAATTAGAAGGCTCCAAATCTGGGTGATGCAGCATCCTGTCTCTGAAACGCTCTGTCAGATTGGGTAGTAACCGCAGTTTGAGAGTTCACACAATTTATTGAGGCGTACAAATCATTCTCTGGCATAATTTCAACATTGTGGTGGATCAATACATCAAAAGGCCAAGTTTTCAATTTTTTTTCCTGAAAAATTTCTTTTGTCAAAATGGTGACTGTTTAGTGAGTGTATTTAATGTCAGAATTCCATCCTGACTTGTGATGTATTATTTAAAGATAAGTCAACAAGAGACCTCTTTATAATCAGCCTGCAATGGCTCTTCCCACTGTGATAATGGTAAGGTATATATCTGTGGGTGGAGGAGTTGAAGGTATGTAACACTAGGTGGCTTAGCTTTTGTGGGTTTGTGTCAGCTATTTAAACATGAGTATCAACTCTCCCTGCTTTGCAACAATATTTCTTCTTGAATTGTATTTTCCTAGGTCTTTTAATGTTTAAGCATTAAAATGTGTGGGAGGAGGAGGGCGGTGTTTGAGGGAGATTTTATCCACCAGTAACTCTGGGCATGAGACAAGCCAGTAGGTACACATGAGTTCTTCCCCTTGTAGGACAAAATCTGAGGGAAAAAGTCATAAAACCTTCTCCATCAGGATCTATCTGATAGATAATTTTGTATCAATAAATCAGATTTGAAATACCAACAACGGAATGTAGAGTTGGCAAGGACAAATTCCAACCAGAGCCCAATTTCAAAGATTCCCCACTTAAACATTGCAAGAAACTGAACAACAGTTGCACAGAAAATTCACAGGCAAAAACTAACCCTGTGTGTAATTTCACAGATAGGCTACTCACTTTTAGAAGAAAAACAGGAATTTGTTTCATTTTAAGATGATTTTAGACTGAAATTCTAGAATAACTACAAGGCACCTGTGTAATGCATCTTCACAGACCATCTTTTGTGCACCTATGCATTGAGTGAAATGCCACTGAGTTTTCTCAGTCATGCCTTTGAGCTCCGATCCTAATAACAATGAGATCAATGGAAAATCTCCCACTTAATGTTAATAGTGACAAATCAGACCTTGAAGAGCCAGCGGTATGTTGAGAGAGCATATCTGGAACGAGACATTCTGCTCAATTTAAATACACATGCATTGGAACACTGGCATAAACCTGTTATCCTATAACACACACCACCATGCTGTGTGTGAAGTGTAGTTCTTGAATCCTTGAACTTAGTCAAATCAAAAACCGTTTTCACTAGCCCATCAAAAGAAATAAAAATATTCTTCCTGCCACATTTCAGTTGCATACCAGCTCCCAAATGGGCTACACTTCTTTATTTACCATTCAAAAGTGTGTGTGTGTGTATATTCCCTTTTTGTACTTGAAAATGACTGAAACATTTTGTTCATGCCTTGTGTGAGAACTAGAGGTGGTTGGGAATTTTTGAATAAGTATCCTTTTTTTGTCAAAAAATATCAGTTTATCAAAGCCCAAACTGTTAGTGAATCAGGGTTGGGGCCAATGAATTTCCCAACTGGCAGGGGAAAAACACCTTGAACTTGTTGAATCTTTCTCTGTGGACACTTTAAAAATGAAAAATTTTGGTTTTCTGGTTCCCTACAACTTTCTGTCTAGAAATTTAAACTAATTAGACTGGAAAGAAGGCTTAAAGTATAAAAGGTCAGAATTGAAATGAAATTTGTTGAAGTTATTGAAATGAAACTCTTAGAAATTGTTGGAACAACATTGATCTGATATGAGAAGAAAATTGGGGGGTTTTTTTTGGTTTGCAAATAATTTGAGATTTCAACTTTTCATCCCAATTTGAGTTTGGGAAAACTTTTGAACTCTTGCAAATGTGAGAGTCAGGGAAAATCACTTCCTGCCCGGGGTTACTGAGAACAAACATGGGAAATGTCAGCTCAAGAGGTAAAAGTTTGCAAAAGTGATCTGCTGAAAAAGGCCTGTTAGAGTGAAAGCATCAACTATATAGGAACATAGGATCCCACTCTGGATCAGGTCTGGGGTCCATCAATCCAGTGTGACAGTGGCCAGTGCCAGATGCCTGGTATAATAAATGCTGCAGTGGGCAGATGTGGGGTGATCTGCCCCCATTAGGCCTCCTCCTAATCCCTAATAGAGAGAGTTTTAAGCCCTAAAGTGTGAGGTTTTATATCCCCTCCATATGCCACTTGATCCCATTTTTTCCCCTCTACTGACACTGTTGGCAAGGAGGACCATTAGTACCAAGCGACTGTTGTGGTCTGCATTAGTGCATCATTTGAGTGCTTTTCAGTAAACTGGCTTTATACACTTAAGGCCAGATCTTCTGTTCGGGTAAATTGGCACTAGTTTTACACCAGCTTAGGATCCGGCCCTTAGTTTTCCCTTCTCCCCATTCCTTTGTTGTTCAAGGCATTTATTTTCCCTGCCATATCCCACAGTAGGAGAGGTTGGGGTGGCTGGAATTTTACTCGCCAGGTCAGTAGTTCAAGTCCCTCACACAGCTTCACTGTCAAATCAGCTTGGTGGCTCAGCCCCAGTGGATGGCCTTATCCATTGCTGGGGCTTTTGAAACCTCTTCATGTAGACACATCTCAGCCAGATTGGCAGGAGAAGCTCTGGGTGGAATGGAATGAAAGTGCGTTACTGTTCTGCCCCCAGGGACTCTCCGGTCTGCAAAGGGGAAAGGCTGTTACTGAAGCACCATTCAGGTGTTCAGACACACACCAGATAGAGCCCCAGTCGGAAGAGGGAACTTGAATAGCTGACATTGCCTAAATCTGTAAACTTCAGAGACACAGTATAGAAGGGTTCAGAGGGTTTGCAATAGGCTCATGAACTTGCTGCTTATCTCAGCTGAGCTCCACCAATGACTCAAATGAGAGTTGGATATGAGTCACCATTGGAAACCTGCACCCAAGCCACCTGGGGATTTTCACTCTGCTCAAGGGCTGAGGTGTGCTTGGGAGAAAGGGAGGCCAGGATGGTGGGGGGTGGGGTGGAGAAGCTGGTTATTTGGGATAAACTAGCAAATCTGTGGGGCAGGCCACAGGAGTGGAGGCTGGGGGAGATAGGTGACTGTTTATATGAACTTTGGTGCTATCCTCATGATAGGGGGTGTGTGATGGAGGACTATAAAATCATGAATGGGGTGGAGAAAGTGAATAGGGAAGTGTTATTTACCCCTTCACATAACATAAGAACCATTGGTTACCCAATGAAATTAATAGACAGCAGGTTTAAAACAAACAAAAGGAAGTACTTACTCCTGCACACAACGCACAACCCGTGGAACTCTTTTTGCTAGGGGATTTTGTCAAGGGCAAAGGTATAGCTGCATTCAAAAAAGAACTATATAAGTTCCTGGAGGATGGGTCCATCAATGGTTATTAATTAAGATGGTCAGTGACACGGTCCCATGCTCCACTTATCCCTAAACTTCTGACTGACTGAAGCTGGGGCTGGACAACAGGGGATGGATCACTCGATAATTGCCCTGTTTTGTTAATTCTCTTTGAAGCACCTGGCATTGGCCTCTGTCAGAGTCAGGACACTGGGCTAGAAGGACCATGGGTCTGACCCAGTTTGGCTGTCAAATATCCTGACTTAGCGTGACAGCTGCCATCTTGGCCAAAACACGGCCTGAACTTGGGCCACCACAGCTAAAAGCAGAAGTCTCTACAACAGCTTAGAGCTGACTCCTCTGTGGGTCAGGCACAGAAGAGGATGTGTAACACCAACTCCCCTGGGGGTTACACTAGCACTTAGTACTTTAATATTGACAATGGGATTGAAACAAACCAGTTGCTGTTACCTCTCTTGGACTTGTGAGGGTAGCTCTGCAGCAAGGGCTTGTGGCTTGTGGCTTGTGGCTAAGGGCAGCACTGCAGTGTTTTTCTCTGCTATAGTGCTGCTGATCAGTCATGCAGGTTTGCCATTGGTCCCCTTTGCCTTGTGATTTGCCCTCTTGTGAGACTCAAGTGACCTCTGGCCAACTCACTTGAGTCTCACCCCTTTCAGAGTGCAGTCCGAAAGTCAGGAAAAATCCAGTGTCTGGTAGCCTTGCCCTTGGTGTGGAGGAGAGGTGGGGGAACCCAGGCGTGTGCCCTCTCTTCTGGTTTCCAGCCCTGGGATCCTGTTTTAGGCAGCAAAAAATTGTTCCTTCAATCTCTGGCTGCTTCCGTCACCTGCTCCTACCTTTCCCTGCTTGTCATCATCTTCCCTGGCTTTGTGAACATGTCTTTTCCTGCCGTGAGTTTGACTCCTCACCGCTTCTTCCCAGCTGACTACCAAGGAGCTTCTGCAAAGGTACTTGTGACCTTTCCAGCAGGAGCTGGGCTGTATTTCAAACAGCCCTTCAGGTCCCCTCCAATGCTCCTCCCAATGTTCAGACAGTCCCTCAGTCTTTCTCTTCAAGACAGAAGTCCCCCAGCTCTCCTTCATGGAACTGGATGTGGAACTGTGGATGCCTCTGTCAACTTCTCCTTCCATTGGCTCCTTTCCCTCAATTACTCACTAGATTCAGAGGGTTCTGCAAACCAGCCCTCTTAGTGGTGTCTCCTTTCTGGTACCTCATGGAGAGAGGTCTTCCAGCCTCCCAGGACTGGCTGGCCCTTTTGGAACTGGGCTTTTCTGCTTAGGAAGATTCCTTCATGATCAGCATGTCTTCTAGCTGTGGTGGGCTGCTTGAGCCCATAGCTGCTCTTCTTGTGTGATGCATGGCTCATATGCCTTGGCACAGGCTCCCAGGGAAAACAGGGGTTTGTCAGTAGCAGACCACTGGGAATGCAGTGGCATATTGAGAGAAGTTCCAGAGGGATTTTTCCATTTCATATATCCATTAGTGCAATACTGGAGATGGATACTCTTTCATAGCAGTTTAGTATATAGACAAACTTTGGAATACTTCTGGGTAGCATCTTGATTGTTTCATTCCTACTTGCAAGGAGTAGCACTGCCACCAGCCAGACAATGGGTGGAGCTGGACTTTGCTCTGCTGTTCTCTTTAATCCTGAAACAAACATATACTTGATTCAGGCAGATTCCCACCTTCCTTCATAAAACTCTAGTACAGGCCTAGTCCATTACTGGTCTCTGCTGTGGTTTCATTCAAGTCCATGGAGTTTCAGCAAAGATTTGGCCTTTCAGCTCTAGGATATAACACAGGACTGGAAGGGACCTCCTGGTCATCGAGTGAAGTCCCTGCTATCCCAGGCAACCTCGTCATATAATCCTGTTAATAAATTTATTAAGATCCACCTTAAAACTACTTAGGTTTCTTGCCCCTATACTCCTAGGCGCCGACTCCGTGGGTGCTCCGGGGCTGGAGCACCCACGGGGAAAAATTGGTGGGTACTCTGCACCCACCAGCATCCAAGCACCCCGCCCCCCAGTTCACCTCTGCCTCCTCCCCTGAGCGCACTGTCCCCACTTCTCCTCCCAACGCTTGCAGCTGCGAAACAGCTGTTTCGCGGCATAACAAGCTCTGGGAGGGAGCGGGGAGGAGTGGGAATGCAGTGTGCTCAGTGGAGGAGGCGGGGAAGAGGCTGGGCTGGGGCAGGGATTTGGGGAAGGAGTCCAATGGGGCAGGGAGCGGACAGAGTTGGGGCGGGGACTTTGGGGAAGGGTTTGGAATGGGGGCAGGGCAGGGGTGGAGTCGGGGCGGGGGCGGGGCAGGAGTGGGCATGAGCACCCACCAGCTCTAGGAGAAGATGACGCCTATGCCCATACTCCCACTGGAAGGCTGTCCTAGAACCTCACTCCTCTGATGGTTAGAAACCTTCTAATTTCCAGCCTAAACTTACTCCTGGCCCTCCTAGGGGTTTACCCTCTTGATGTATTTATAGAGATCAATCATATCCCCTTTGTATGCGGTTCTGAATAATGTTATGACTCTTTGTGGTCATTGCTGTAGGCTCCTGGACTTTTTTTAAAGCATACAGGCACCTTGTATTTTTGCTGCTGCTGTTGATCAGAAATGTTGCAATTCAGAAGGTACTGCAGAGCTGAGCTGCCTCTCCCTCTGGTAGCATCAGTAATAAGCAAAGCTCAGCCCAGGAGCTACAGAGGGGAGCTTGCTTTCTGTCAGATCATAGAAGATACCGTGGGTAATTACCTCTTCCTTCTGCTCTTCTCTGCTACTGATTTCACTTCAGGTTCAAATATTTGTTGACAGGGAGACGGGTTTGTAGATAGACTTTTTTGAAATTCCGGTGGCATGTTGTCAGGTGAACATGCTGTAACATGAGAAGGGGCTTTACATCATAAGAACTCTGATGTCATTCTGTGTATTGTAAGGAAGGGAAATTGCTCTTCTAGCACATTCATCCCTCTGAAAGGTGCTGATCTGAGTTTCAGAGCAACTGGGTTTTAGCTAGGGATCACCCCTTATCCCCAGACATCCTGGGGGTAGTGTTACTTGTGACTGTAAGCTGGCAGGATGCTTGAATTTATTTAAGAAGTTATGACATGAGGACACTGCATCCATATGCTCTGGATGTCGCATCATATGACATGAGCGTGCAAAGTCACAGGAAGAAACAAGTGTTGCTCCATCACGACGGATCACATTGTTCTGCAGGAGACACACAAACAAAATGGCAACCCAATTTTAGTGCACATGTGTCAGAAGGTTGCCTTCCAGCTATAACCATCCTGTAAGATACATATGTACCCACCACATTTCAATATATATTGTGATGTGTGCACTTTGAGAAAAGCATAATGATATTGTCGTGACAGCATCTGGACACTAAAATGCAATGAGAGAGCTTTTAACACAACATCTTTATGCTGCATCAAAACGTAATCGTACCGTTACCCAATGTCCTGATGCTCAAATGTCTTCATGTGGCACGGCAGCATGGTTGGTGATAGACTTGGAATGTCTTCAGGTTCTTTAAAAGTCCGGCAAGTACTTGAAATAATACCAAGAAAATTGGTATGATCCTTGAAATACTGGGACTGATGTCAACCTTAGCCCAAAGGATGAGGAGGAGACCTGGGTGACAATGGGTTAAAAGACAATGTCTGGATATTCAGTTGACAATGATAATCAAAGAAGGGGTAAGTCATTCAGAAGAAGAGGGGCCCTGGAAATAGGTGTATGTAAAGTGGGGGAAATTGGAGAAAACTCCCCCCTCCCTCCCATGAGGAAAAAAATTGTGGGTAAGACATTAACCATTGGGGTATGGTGATGGAGTATGACTGGGAATTGTCACTGTGTGGAAAGCTCCAAGAAACAAGACCCAAAGAAGCAGCTTGTAGGTAGTAGACCACTCTCCAGAAATTAACACTCACATGTTGCTGGCTCTAATTAACCACTAATCTTGCAGAGTGGAGTGGGAGTGGCCTGGAGCCTATTTTAGTCAGTCTTGCTCCACTCTGGGGTAGCTGAGGTCAACTTTGGGGAGGGCTGTGGCTTGGAAGACCTATCCGTGGAAAGGAAGGTACTGAACCAGGGAGAGTTCACGCATAGGCTGGGCCTGCCTCCATTTAAAGCCTGGGAGTTTATGCTTCCCCTGAAAGGAGAAGACTTTGTTTGTATCTGGCATATGCAGAGCAGGCAGAACTTACAGGATTTGGGTATAAAAGTAAAATGGGTGTAAAACAGTAGAAAAATAAAACATAGGCATCTTGGTATTTAAGAACTACTACATTTTAATTCTGGCCCACCAAGGAATAACTTGATGAGAGGCAGAAACACACTTGGACCTTCCTGTGGGGAAAGTAAGGGCTCATTGCTGTTCCCCACTGGACATGCTGCCATGGACTCTTTTGACGTTAAAAGCCAATGGCCCAGTGCCCAGAGATTGCACTATAAGAGAGCCTTGTAAGGACAGTGAAGTGAATGTTTAACCCACAGGGGAGTGGGTTTCAGGTTGCCTATGCCCCAGAGGATGAGCTGGTTACAGTCCAGGTAGGGAGACCTGGCTCTCTAGCTCAATCTGTAGCAGCTCATGCATCCAGCACTGGTGGTCCCCGACGTGGTGGCCATAACAAATACCCAGAGGACCAGCTGCCTTTCAGATGGCAGTAGAGCAGGTCAGGAATTCTCTGACCATGGTTTTGTTGGCAAATGCCTAAATGTCAAACCTGAAGCTTTTCCTGGGAAGGGGTTGGTGGTAGAACGTTTGTTGGATGGTCATCTTTGGTTCAGGGTGGAATTTCTGCTCAAAACCAGAGGGGGGCACCCTTCCTGCCCCCCAACCTCAGGGTATCCAGGCAGGTAGGGCACACAACTGGGTTCAGGTCCCTGCTCCATCTCTGGTAAAGCAGAGAGTTGAACCTGGGTCTTTCACATCCCAGATGAGTGGCTGACCTCCTAGATTATTGGCTACTCTGTGGATGGTCTCTTGTGGAAAATATCAAAACCTCTTGTGCTTGTTCAGATGCAGAAATGGGAGATTTTTGTTTTCAGTCTCCGTTCTTAGTGTGTTTGTTCCATAGTAACTTGTAATTTGACTGGCTTCAGCACTTGTGATAAAGGTCTAAATCCTGACACAGGTTACCATGGGTAAAGGAGCTGGGAGTCGTCCTGGCCTCCAGTTACACAGGTGAATTGATAACATCACACTGGGAGTCTGGCACCATCTATAGTCTTTGTTTTCCCCCAGAAATACCCTAGATCATGTAGGCTGAAAGCTGAGGCACAATGGCAGAGCTGGCATACCAGGAGCTGTGGATCAGGACTAAAATACTGGCAGCATAGTGAAGAAACTTACACATTGCCTGTCAGTACTGTGGCAGTTCCTATCTTGAGAGTTCTGAAAATCCTCCTGATGCCAACTGCATCACTGGGACCAGATTTTTAAAGGTATTTTGGTGCCTAAAGTGTCTTGCCCAGGGTCACACAGGCAGTCCGTGGCAAAGCAAGGAAGCAAACCAGGCATACAGAGGCCTAAGCTAACCCCTAACCACTGCATTGTCCTCCCTAGTTCTAGCTCTGCTCTGACTGGTTATCCAGTGTTAGTAATAATGAGAGAGTTTGAAAAGTGTGGGCAGGGCAATAATCCCTAACTACTCTTGGAAATAGGCCCACTAGTGGCACCAGCTGTCATCAATAGGTACTTCTGAACCAGTGGTAAAACTACCGGTAAAGAAGAGCCCAAACTATTGTCAGCAACATTACAAAAAGAAGGATCAAGAAGTCCATCTGCATGAGTAGTTAAATCATTTTCAGCACCAGTTCAGAAGCCAGTTGCTGCTGATTGAGCCATCACTGGTAGCAATCTAATGTAGATATGGCTTACTTTTCATATAATTTAGTCTGTCTTGATTGCTAAAACTCACAAGTTCAACAAAACAAGCCAAGTTTGAAGAAAATGGGTTCTGTGGGGTGCAGTTTTTTTCATATACTCAATATCTGAGGTTTTTGGTTTTTGACTAGACTCATAGGTCGCATGGTGGTGCTTCTGTACCTGGACTGGATGAGTGGAACTCTAAGAACTATGTTTTTTGGCACAGATGTTGTGATTTGCTGTGAATGTTGACTAATTTCTGCTTAAAGTAAGCTTTTGGGTTAAACACTAGGCTGATCTGAAGTTAGACTCCCATTGACTTCAATATGCTTTGGCTCATGCCCATTTATGCAAATGAATAAGTTCACTGGGGTATATGCAGAAAGCCAAGGCACAGTGGTGCATACAGCTAACGCAAGGTCAAATATTTTTCCTTGTTGATATTTGCTCAACTGTCTCTTATTCTCTCAACTCTCTTATCCATTACCCCGGAAAGGCACATTCCCAGGGGAAAGAGGATAATGCAGCCTCTTCAGTCTCAGCAGAGAGTTCAAGCAAGGGGGTCACTGAGCACCAGTTACCGCGGTGCTAAAGATGCTGTGGGATCTGGACTGACACTGGAACTCATTTCAGAGGGATCAAAGAACAAGCTCTCATAAAGTGACCGCTCTTGGTCACTTATTACTATATTGTTCCATAGAGAGAAGTTGACAAAAACATTTTTAAAATACGTAATGCGCGCATAGAGTTGGCGGGTGTACTCAAGGCTTGCAGTGTCAAGGAGTCAAAGGATCTGGAGCCTAGCAGTGAAGTCTGACCCTTAAAGTGCTATTTCATTATGCAACTCCTCCATCTCCTGTCATTCCCTCCCCATCCCCACTCCCCATGCCTCTTACAGGTGCCTGAAGTATTCTGGTGGCTTAACTAGGAGAAGAAAGGCCAGTCTTCCTTGTCATCTGTATGGCTTGCCTCCAGCCTGGGAGATCTCTTGGGCTGTCCTTACTTTGGGATCAGTCTCTCTGTCTCACAAAAGAGCTTCAGAAAAAAAAGAAAACCCAAATATTACTCGTAAAACATCTCTCTGCTCTTTATTTCCTTATGAAAGTCTCATGTGCAGGGTCTGGAAACATCTTGACTGACAGTTCAATCTCCGATCTGTCACTCTGCTCCAGAGACCCAGTTCCCCCTGCAGATGTGTGCAGTATCTGTCCTTTTGCCTCAAAATGTTTCAGCCCTTCTGCCGTGTCTCTGGTGGCTGTCCAGATGGGAGACGAAGACTCTGACAGTTTCCAAAAGAGCAGGGGGACATGCGCTAGAACACTAGAGTATCTCAAACCTCTTTCACTGAGAGGTGATCATTTGAATATGATACGGCCTGACAGGCGGGGTGATATAAGTGGCAGCCTAGGGTGCTGGCATGGTACTGGATTTACCCTGCTCACTCATCAAAGACCAGTCCTGCTCCCACTGAACTCAGTGGACAAATTCTGTGGACAAATTTAGCCGCCTCCTGCTCAGGGACATTCCAGGAGATGCCCATTTCCTTGCTATCTAAACTTACCCAACACTTTTTACTTGACCGTAAACATTTTATTGAGTACTGAAAGCTCTATTTGAAATCTGAGCTATTTGAGCTGTGATTGGTCACAAATCACATGCTATTTGTTGGCTGATTGGATGAGCTTGAAATAACCAGATGATCTTGACATAAAGGCCATTTAGGAAATGACAGGAGGTAGCGGAGCTGGGGAACTTCAGAAAATGCGATGAGCCTTTTCTTTCCTGGGCTGCACAGACCTTGCCTTAAGCAAAGACACTAGTAAAATTAAGCTACTGTAAACTCTGAACCCAGCCAATAACCTTGCATTTCACTTTCTCTATTCACATTCATGCACAAATGTTTGGTGTAGACGCAGTCCTGGCTGCAGTAGGTGCAGTTAAATATTTGCAGGGTTTGTTCAATTCTGTATCAAGGAGCGGTTTGGGGAGCTTATCCCTTGCTGAGCTAAGCAGCGTCCCACTTAAACCCTATACTGCCTTTTCTGCTCAGCAGCACGCACTGCTGAGAAATTGTCATAGTGGGCTGCCTCAGCACCAGAGACAAAGACAGGGCCTGGAGCTTCTTTCCCAGGTGGGCCGCAGAATCCTTTGTGCTGGCTGCAGCGGGGGCTGCAACAAAAACATTTAGGCTCCAGGCAGATGCAAGGGATCAGGTTTAATGTCATCCTTAGCCTTACTTCGTTGTCCCAAATGGGTAATTCCCCTCTACATGGACACTTGAGCTGGCAAGTGTCTTTGCTTTCTGTACACGTTTGTCACTGGCCTGGAGTGGTTGGATGTTTACAGCAAGAGAATGCAAAAGGGGGATACATGCACCTGACCGGAGTTCATTGTTATGTGTCAGTGGCTTGTGGAAAGCTCTTCCCTGCCCCCCGCCTCCCTAGCATTGGCCCAGATCTACCCATCAGCCGGTGACTGGGGGAGGGGGGACCTGAAAGCTGCTGTTTGGAATCCAACTGGAGGAGAAGAAAGCAGTGCCCTCTGGGACGGGAGACTGGGAGAGCTTGGGAAGTGAGGCAGGGAGAATTCTAGTGCCTTTGACAGCTCTAAGGATAAAGCTCTTTACATTTTTAAAAACAAAATTGTAGGCAGATGAGGCCTTGCCCACCAATGTGCTACCTGCTCTGCATGGGCACAAGGGATTCCATGATGCCGTTTAGAAGAGAAGGGGTCTGCCTCAGTCACTTAGCCAATTTCCAGTTGCCTCACCTCTTACTGCGATGTGCAGCACTGTGGGATTTGCTGCACTGAATGCCCACCACTCGGGAAGCAGGGCTGTGTGGTTGGAAGGATTGGGATGAAAGGCTCCATATAAATGTAAACTCTGGAGCCCAGTCCAGCTAGGATGAGCAGATAGCAAGTGTGAAAAATTGGGGGGTAATAGGTGCCTATGTAAGAAAAAGCCCTGAATATTGGGACTGTCCCTATAAAATTGTGACATCTGGTCACCCTAAATCCAGCACTGTATTGCTGTAGTTTAACTCCATTGAAGTTAATGGTGTTAAACCGATGCAGTAACTAACACAGTGCTGAATCAAATCCATTATTTATGCATGATTCTCACTGCAGCCAGCACCAAGGTTTCTGGAGCCCATTTGGGAGGTACAGGCAGGAGCTTGTCTGCTTCTGGTGCTGGTGCAGCTTGGTTTGTTCTGTCCTAGTTCAGGAGATGGGAACACCACCACTGTAACCAGTCAAATAGCTCTGCTCTGCTTAGGGACTCTTTCATTTCAGCGAGGAGATGGCTCCTAGGCACACTATGGAACGGCCTTCTTTAGTACAGCACGCAGTGGTCAAAATCCATGGTGCAGTGGGGGGAAATCCAGGATCAATCCTCCTTCAGAATGGCAGGCAGATGTTTTTCTCTTGCTTATGGAGATGAGCTGCATGGCTGGTCCCTGACATACCTATGCAGAATCAACACTCTTCCTGACTGCAGGAAAGGTCAATGAGGAGGCCAATGTAAAGGGTACCATGGCGTTTGGAAAGGAGGAAAGAGCTTCTGCTCCCACTGCCAAAAGCCAGGGTGAGGATTCGGGCACAACAGGCTTCATTCAGGTTCTCCTTTTACCCCAGTGTAAATTGGGAATAGCTCCATCAAATTCAATGGTATTACATCGGATATGAAGCTGTCCACATATCCAAGTTTGTGTAATGTAAACAGGCGAGAGAGATGAAAGAAGAAACTTGTTGTGTGGGGCCAGCTGACCCTAAAGCAGAGTACCAGAAGAAGCTGTAAAGATATTCTTGTTACAAAGACCAGGAGAGATAGAAATTGCATGGAAGGTCTCCATAGAAACCAATGGGAGGAGACCCAACTTTTAACTAGCAAGGTGGCAGAATGGCCTGGGTGTTGGACACTTCCAGAGCAAGGCTGTGCAAATGTCGGCTGCATGTGGCCTTGGTGAGATTTTAGGAGTGCTGTCGGTCCTGGTTCTGCCCCGACTATTGCACAATACAGGAGTCTGGATTGAAGGCTTCTAACTCTGGGCCTGCCTGTGCCTAGTGAGAGGAACACTTCAGACTGGCTCTTGGAATCTCTTGACTATGAACCCCATATATTAGAAGCTTATCCATGCCTCCAGGGTCTGCAAAACTGGGCTGAGCTCTCATCTGAGCAGGCTTTCTCAAAGCTTATTAGTACTTGTGTAACCCACTTATTATCTGAGGAAGGGTGGGAGTGGTGGCTAGGGTGCTCAACGGGGGCCTCGAGGAGGGTGGGGGGCAAGGCTTAATTCCCTGATCTGCCACAGACTCCCTGTGTGACCTTGGGTTACTCACTTGATCTCTCTGTGCCTCAGTTTCCCATTTCACAGATGGGGGCACTGGCATTGCCCTGCCTCACAGGAGTGTTGTGACAGTGAATACATTGAAGATTGTGGTGTGCACTGATACTATAGTAATGAGGGGGTGCGGTCAGAAGTACTCTTAGAATACTGCAGCAGCATTGAGCAGCCTCCCACAAGATGGAGGCCTCACTGTGCTGGGTGCTGTATTTTAGACAATGAGAGGTCCTTGGCTCTTTGGGTCAGGAACTAGATGAAGACATCATAATGCCACACTATAAATCTATGGTGCACCCACACCTTGAATACTGTGTCCAGTGCTAGTCACCCCATCTCATAAAAGGCCTATTAGAATTGGAAACAGTACAGAGAAAGGGTAACATAAAAGATTAGGGGTATGGAAGCTGTTTCATACAAGGAGAGATTAAAAAGACGGGGTCTGGTTGGTGTAGAGAAGAGAAGCCTAAAGGGAGGACATGCTAGAGGTCTATAAAATCATGACTGGTGTGGAGAAAGTGAATAAGGAAGTGTTATACAATAGCCAGTGGTCAGCTGATGAAATTAATAGGTGGCAGGTTTAAAACAAACAAAAGGAATTATTTCTTCACACAATGCACCTGTGGAACTTGTTGCCAGATGATGTTGTGAAGGCCAGAAGTATAACTGGGTTCAAAAAAGAACTAGAGAAATTCCTGGAGGATAGGTCCATCAATGGCTATTAGCCAAGATGGGCAGGGACACAATCTCATGCTCTCGGTGTCCCTAAACCGCTGACTGCCACAGACTGGGACTCTGTTCATTCCCTCTGAAGCATCTGGCATCGGCCACTGTCAGAAGACAAGATACAGGGCTAGACGGACAGTTGGTCTGACCCAGTATGGCCATGCTTATGTGCTAGGCACTGGTCATATAAGAGAAGTCCTTGCCCTGAAAATCTTATAATCTATGTGGGCAGAGGAAGCATTATTATCCCTATTCTACAGCTGATGCACAGATCATGGGACTGTTCCAAAGCCCACTGTAGTCAATGGGAGCCTTTATATTGACTTTAAAGGGCACAGAACTGTATCAAAGTCCATGACAGAAGCTGGCTCCTACAGCTTGAAGAGAAAAGAGCCCATAGGAAGTGAACAGTTCCCAACACAGATACATATATTTGCAATAACTGCCAAAGATCATGAAAATCTTGGATTGGACTATTCAGTCACATGAGACATTGCAAACCATCTACATCATAGGCTGCAATTCCTGCCCTCTCTCGTAGATGAAAGGATGCCAACAAACAACAAAACAGAACTAGTTCAAGTGATTTGCCCACGGAGGCACAATGAGTTTGTTGCAGAGCCAAGATCTGAACCCAGGGCCTGGGCTACAAGCCCATCCTTCAACAGCAGTAGTTGTTTTAGACCCTCTAGCTGTGAGGCCATCTGTTGGCATGCACACCTCTGGAGAGGGGCATTCACTCCTGTGCAGAGAGCCAGCACAAAGTCTAGGCACCTTACAACCTTGCTTTGAAGACTTAAATGGGACTCTTCTGGGACCTAGGCCTGTACTGGTCTGCTGCACTCGGCCAAATCTTTGCTGAAAGCAAATCTCAGACCACATGTGCTCAATTTCTGCTGTTAGCTGGACTGATTTTTTTGCGCTCAATCTGAGGAGCAGAAACAATATTGTGTGATAAACCAACAGCACCAAGTGAGGATGGCAGATATTTGCAATAAATAGATCCACAGGACGAGAATGAACTGCTGAAGACCTCTTGGAATAGCTTCACCTGACAGTTTTAGAGACTTGTGATCTATTCACAGAATTCTGAAACAGGAAAAAGGTGAATTTTGTCAAATCACTGGTTTCAAATTGTTCCATTGGCTCTGGATGCAAACTAAAGACTTTGGAAAAGCTACACAGAGTTGCATAGAACTTTGACCTGATTCTCCACTGCTTTGCACCTTGAATAATTACATCTGCCTTCCTGATGTGCTTCAGCCCCCACTGGGAAGGAGCCGGAGGGGAACTGTCTCTGGCCCATTCGCTCCTTGATTGCTCTGCTGTGATAGCTTGCAAGGAGGAGCTTTTGTGGTTTTGTGATCCAAGAATCTGTCCTCTAGGCTGTGAAGAGAGACACCTTCCCGCCCCCCCAATCCCACTCCTCTCACATAGGGCACAGGACAGACATCAGTTGTTGTAACAATTTTTGGTTGTTGCCAACCCAAGCTATAGTCAAACCAGTGACCTACCACACAGTGGAGAGGCCCATCACCTTAGAAGGCAGTGCTGTCTAGTGGGGGTAGTAAATTAGCTCTTGAGAGAGTTGGGGGCCCTTCCTAGCTCCACACTGACTAGCTGTGTAATTTTTTTTTTTTAAAGACAAGTCACTTCCTTTTTCTAGGCCTTTTATAGCTCCATCAGTGGCTACTTGCCAAGATGGTCAGGGATACAATCCCATGCTCTGGGCATCCTAAGCCTCTGGCTGCCAGAGGCTGAGACTGAACAACAGGGATGGATCACTCAATAATTTTCCTGTTCTGTTCATTTCCTCTGAAGCATTGGCCACTGCTGGAAGACAGGATACTGGGCTAGATGGACCTTTGGTCTGACCCAGTGTGTTCGTTCTGATGCTCTTATCTCTTTCCTCACCACTCACCCTTTTTGTCTATTTAGATTGTATGCTCTTTGGGGCAGGAGGTGTATTTCACTGTGTCTCTTTATGGCCCCAGTACTATGGGACCCCAACCACCAGTGACAGTCAATCTCCAGTGCTGCAAAAGCTGGACCAGTGTGCTGCTGCTTCTACTATGGAGGGGCTAATAAGGCTGCTGATGTCCAAGTGTGTGTGTGTGTGTGTGTGTGTGTGTGTGAATGCACCTCATGTGCCACTCCACAGAGAGACAGTGTAAAATGTGCATCTAAATTACTGTTACTTGTTATTGATTTACTTGGGCTTCTAAAAATGTCACATTTGAACTGTCAGTGAATTTGCTGACTTTGGCAAGAGTGATGAAAGCAAAAGTAAACCATAATTGATTAGACCTCACTTGCTTATCCATGTTAGATTAATTAGATCTGCCTTTCCCCTATAATTAAAGGGTTACAGAGGAAACTGAGGACTTCTGAAAGCAAGTTGAAGGAAAACAAGGATAGTAGCTATGATTAGGAAATCAGAAATGTCGTATTTTTGGTTAAAAAGAAACAAAATTAAAAGAAATAAAATTTACTCAGATTTCTAGTCCATGAAAATAAAATGGGCTAAAAAATTCAACTGTTCTTATGCTTCAAGGCCTGGCCTGAGGATCCGGAAGGAATCCTTCCTCCAGCATAGAGTGTTACCCAGTTGGCCATGGGAATTATTGGCCACTGTTAGTGTCATTGGACTAGATGGACCACCTTTATATATCAGGAGTTGGGATAGTGGCCTGATCCGATGAAGTGAGCTGTAGCTCACGAAAGCTTATGCTCAAATAAATTTGTTAGTCTCTAAGGTGCCACAAAAAGAAAAGGAGTTTTCTTGATCTAGTATGATAGAACTCCTAGGCAGGAAATTGCATGAGATGGGAGAGTGGTCTGATCTGCCATTGTAGGAGGCAGGTTACAGGAGCTGAAGGATCAAGCACCTGGTCCCCTCTGAAGGGAGAAGTGTAGCGAATTTCCTTAGGGCCTTCTCACTCTCTCCCTTATTCACATATTCAAAAGTGCCCAAGGACACCAGATGTCACTATTACCCCTTCAATATGGCCAGTACCAGCAGCTATCTGCAGGCAGAGCTGCAAGAGTGTCATGGAGACCTAATGTTAATCTGTTGTTAGCATTGTTTGTTTATTGAATTCTAGTGGAGTTCCTTCTCTGCCACAGACTGCCTGTGTGACCTTGGGCAACCTTAGCTGGGACAGGCCAGCCCCCCTGTGCCTCAGTTCTGCACAATGCAGCTAACAGCACTGCCCTGCCTCAGGGGCATGGTGAGGATAATGGCATTAAAGACTGGGAGGTGCTTAGATACTATAGCAACTGGAGCCCTGCAAGTACCTGAGATGGAAAGTGATTTTCTTTTAATATCTCCTAAATTGAAATCTGCATAGGCATTGAAAATAAATTAACCACAATACTCCACTGGGAAATGGGGTGGAGTCTAACACTCAGAAAATGCCTTTAATTTATTCTTCTGCTCCAGAAACACTCTGAGGGGTTGTCTACACTGGCAACGCTAAAGCGCTGCCATGGCAGCACTTTAACATGGCTTATGTAGTCGTGGCACAGTGCTGGGAGACACTGTCTATACTGCACTCTATACAGTACTCTAAAAAACCCACCTCCACGAGGGGCGCAGCTACCAGTGCTGGGAGTGCTGTCTATACTGGCACGTTACAGAGCTGAAACTTGCAGAGCTGGGGTGGGGGTGGGGGGTTCACACCCCTGAGCGAAAAAGTTGCAGTGCTGTATAGTGCCAGTGTAGACAAGCCCTCAGGTATACAGATCTGGGAGTGGACAGCTAAGGGAGGCACAGATGCTTCACTCATACCACACTTCTGACCCTTCCTCCCTTAGGGCTAGGCTATGTCTTTAGCTGTAGTTGTGAGCTGGGGATGGTGTTAACTTCCCCCCAGGCATTGTAACTCTCTCAGCTCTGGGGTTCAGTTCCATTCCTGCTTGCCCCTGGCTCTGAGTTGGGGGGTTAGTAATTGACAGCAAATCACTACCCCTCACCATTCTGGTTCAATCCCTGTTGGCAGTGAGTAGTGGGGAATGGAGCCAAGTTTTCTCCATTCCTCACCCCTCCCTGCTGACTCACAACCACCTTGCTTGGGGGACAAGTCCTGCTCACCTTGTACACCCAGACTGAAGGTACATGTGGATATACCAGGGCGGGGCTTGACTCCTTCTTATTCCTCTGCTTGGGGCACATAGTCTGAGTCATTGTCTTGCCCTATGATACATGTCTGAGCTAGAAACCCTCCAGTGCAGACACCCTTAAGCTTCCCATGTTGTCAACCCCTCAGCTGCCTCGCATTCATACACTCCACTGGCTGAGGTTTCACTAACTGAAAGGGGCTGAGGGGTCCAGGCAGGCCTAAGTATGAATTTCATATTGCAAAAAAAGTATGAAGTCATCAAACATTTATCTACATACATATTATTTACATAAAATTAACAAGTTTATTCTACACTCAATTCTTCAAACAACTGATACTTTCCGCCTAGCTTTAGCTGTGGCAAAGTCATGAATGATGTCATCGTAATTCAAAAACCTGATTTCATTCTCAATGCTCAAGAGGGACGAAGCACTGAGATGCTCTTGAGTCATGGTGGATTGGAGGATGTTTTTGACCCTTATTAGAAGAGAGAAGGAACGTTCTCCACTAGTTAGTGATCATTGGTGACAAATACAGCCGTAATGCAGTTTCAACATTTGGGAAATATTCGGCACATTCAAATAGATTTCCTTTTGTCATCTTTTCTCTGTATCCGAGAGTGATGTGAATTCAACAAATTGAAGATATTCTTTAGTAAAATCTACTGTGAAATCGTCTGGGTACTTCTGACATAGGTGTTTGATACCGTCGCTGACTTTGGAACTTGAAATGTTAGGTGAAAAATTTGTCAGTACACTAAAGGTTTTGTCAATATTTTCATAAGACTCAGTCCGATGTTCTGATGAACTCTTCAGTTTGTCGATGATTGTTATGAAGGTATTATCTCTGAAGGTCTCCTTGTCACTGAATGAATGGGCACTTGCATTGTTGCATGTTTTGTGTCTTTGCGGCATTTGTCTGACTTATACTCATGGTTAGCAGTCCTTGCAGCCCCCTGAATTTCATGCTCATCAAAACTATCCCGCATTTGTTGAAGAACAGTTCCAAAACTCCTTATTAGGTTTACAGCAGTAGAAAGGTCAATTTGAGCACTTTGCAAGCTTAGACTGCACTTGCTGAATGGCTGAAATATATCATTCCAGACCTCTCACAAAATACCAATTTCCAAAGTGCACATTGCATCACTCAGGATCTTCACATCTTTTCTTGTTGCTGATTTTTGAGATTCATCATCCTTGATGCTCACGAGTGCTTCAAAGATGTCGGGATATCCCAGAACAACTGCTTTCATAGCTTCAGTGTTGGCACTCTGCTGTGTCCCCGAGAGTGATTTGGATCCTAGGCATCCCTTTGGTAGTGAATCTCTAAGAATCATCCAATGACTGGTTGATGCAGAGAAAAAATTGTACAATTCTTGGACAAATCCAAAAAAAGAAACTGCTTCAACAGAACAATCCACAGCAGACTGGCCAACAAGCTTGAGTGAGTGTACAGCACATGGCATGGAATCAACCAAAGCATTGTGCTCTTTTATCTTTGCCTGCATCCCTAAATATTTGCCACTCATATTACTTGCATTGTCATAGCTTTGGCCATGATAAAGGCTGATGTCAATCCCATTTTCAGTGAGGAAATCGAGTAGGTATGAGGCAAGTTTCTCCCCTGTGTGGCTGGTGGTGATTATGAAGGTAATGAAATGCTCAGCTGGCCCGCTGGGTAGCACATCACGCAAGATGTTAGTCAGCTGATCTACATGTGCCACATCCGAGCTGACGGACACTGAAAAATATCCCACATCTTTGATCTCCTCTACTCTGGCTGATAGTGTCTTCTTTGCCAGCAATACAGTGAATTCATCACAAATAGTCTTTGATAAATATGATGTATGGCCTTTTCCACAATTTCGTTTTCACTGATGTGCTGAGCTAAGAAAGGGTCGAACTTAGCAATTAGCTCTAGAATGCCAAGGTAATTGCCATTGTGTTTCAATCCAACAGTATCATCTGAGCCACGGAACGGCAGACCATGCTCAGCAAGAAAACTTATGGTTTCAACTACACATCTGAGAATGTTCTTCTAATAAGGATGAGCTTCCAAAAATTGGTTTTCCATTTGGGTATCAATTCTGCTACTAACTTTATTTCAGGCATGGTAGCTGCAACTGACAATGTATGCTGCTCACTCATTGCATGATTGGTAATGTGTGCAGTATTCTTCCAATCATTGAAGACTTCGCAGAACATTCCCCACTTTTTGGTATCAGAAATCAGGCGGCAATAAAAACAGTACACCGTCTTCTTAGAAAGTGAATAGATGAGCCATTCTCGCTTGCCAATCGGTTTGTTAGGCTTCATATATTCAGACATTGATTTGGTCAGATAATGATTCCAGTTGTTGTAATCTCGCTTCGCCAATGAAAAGTCAGCATCTAGGTTCTGGCATTTCTGTGGGACCTTCTCCATCCAATATGCAGTGAGATCTTGCGAAGTCATGGCCCACTCGCCTGGATCGTTGGAGAAGGATATTTTTGTATTACTATCACTGGGAGAGTCTTCAGGGGGGTGAGGTGAAACTGCAGCTAGAGAAGTCACAGGAGTCTGCTCCTTTTCATCAGCCGCAGGCACAGCAGGTTGACTTGGGCGGTATTCGCCTGGACTTCCCCATCACCAGACTTAGTGGGAGGCAAAACGTTAGGCGAGGAGGAGAACCTTTCAGCACTACCTCTTGTCTTTGCCGTCTTTCTTTGGCTTCCTTCAGTTTCTGCCATCCTCCTTTCTTCAACATTGTACTCTACACTGGACGACAGAAACTACGTTCAATATTGCTTGGCCCATAACCACCATAAATTCCATTCACAGTCTTGATGGATTAATTTGTACAAAGCAATATCTCATGAGACAAAACATTTCTGATAGCCCTGCTACCGTCGCTCAGCTGTTACTTCAATATGGAATGGAGGGCCTAAAAATAGAAGGGCCTAAGACTATAGCCTTCCTAGCCTATGGGTTAATCTGGCCCTGGGTCTAGGTACTTCCCCATGTGTGGTTAGGCCTGGCAGTGAGGCTCCAATAAAGCCATGCTTGGAGGAATCTGAGGAAAGCTGCTGGGGGGACCCTGGAGTCAGTGCTGAGGAACGTGTCTGCACAGAGGTCCTGTTATTTTAGATGATTTCCCCCCTCCCCATCCATAAGGCATAGGGGACAGACACCCTGTTTCCTGGGAGGAGACTCCTGCTCTCCTGTCAGATTGTGCGGCAGCTCCACAGAGGGTACCTGGCAGACTTTGACCCCCACCCTGCTCTGCCCCATGCCAATTGGGTGGGCATGTGCTGCCATTTCTTCACAGTCAGCACCCAGGCTATCACTCAGCACCTCAGTCACTTGACGGGACCAATCACAGGCATCTCTGGATGTTGGCACAGACATCGCTAAGACTGTTGTGCAATACCAATGGAAGCCCATTTGGTGTAAATGACTCCTGGGCTACGAGTCCCTGCCTGGGGTTACCTTTTGCCTACGTCTATCCTGACATGGTACTGGTTAGGTTGCCAGGGTCTGGTTTTTTTTTACTGAAATGCCCAATCAAAACTGCACCGTGGTGGCTCCAGTCAGCACCACTGACCAGGCCATTAAAAGTCCGGTTGGTGGTGCAGGCAGGCTCCCTAGCTGGCTCCGTTTGACTCCTGGGAAGCTGCCGGCATCTCCTTCTGGCTTCTAGGCAGAGAGACAGCCACAGGGCCTCTGCACGCTGCCCTTGCCCCCAGCGCCAGCTCAGCAGCTCCCATTGGCCAGGAACCATAGCTGAGGGGATGGTGTCTGTAGGCACAGGCAGCGCGCGGAGCCACATGGTCGTGCCTCTGCTTAGGAGGCCGAGGGAGATGTAGCTGCTTCCTTAGAGCTGCCTGAGGTAAGCGCCATCTGGAGCCTGCACCCTGAGATCCCTCCCGCACCCCAACTCCTGCCCTAGCTCTGAGCCCCCTCCTACACCCCAAACCCTGGCCCCATCCCGGAGCCCTCTCCTGCACCCTGAATCCTCATTTCTGTCCCCATCCTGGAGCCCACACCCAGAACCTACACCCCATGCCTCAGTTTGCACCCCACATCCCAATCCCCTTTCCCAGCCTGGAGCCCTCTCCATCCCAAACATCTCATTTCCAGCCCCACCCGCAGCCAGAGCCCTCCTCCCCTGTCACCCCTCAGCCTGGTGAAAATGAACAAGAGAGAGGGTGGGGGAGAGCAAGCGAGGGAGGGTGGGGGGGACGGAGTGAGCGGGGTACGTGGCCTTGGAGAAGGGGTGGGGCAGGAGGCAGGCCAAGGGTATTTGGTTTTCTGCAAATACAAAGGCGAGCACAGCATCTCTAGGGGCTAGTTTTTTTTTTTTTTTTTTTGAAGGGCTCTAGGCCCTAAAGATGCAGATAGGCACTCAAAAATCCCACTAAGCACCTGAATACCACTCAAAATCAGGCCCTACATTTCTAGGGTCTCCTCTCATCACAGCTTCCTCTTTAACCCACCACCCCAAAGGAAGAGTTCTCCAGCCTGAGTTCATATGGCTCCAGGTCCTTCTCTTCCCCTCCACCAGCTATGGAGACCAAACCCTGCAAAGCCCCAGCACAGCTCTTCCTCAGGCAGAACTCCCTCTACCGCACAGATGGGGGTGGGAGGGGGGAAGCAGGGTCCTCTGAGATGTATCAGCGCATGGAATATTCTCCCCAAGTGGCAAAGCCCCATCACTGGGGTATTTAAAACTGCTCTTGTGCACTGACTGGGGAGCTTGGCTGATGGCGTCAGTTAGAGAGATCATAGGTCTTTGGTACCTAATGTCTAAGATATGAGTCTGACACCTCACGTGTAGCTGGAGAGGCAGTGTGATCCAGTAGATAGGGATCTGCACTTGGATTCAGGAGACCTGTATCCTCTGCCAGTGACCTGCTGTGTGATCTTGGGCCTTGCACCTTGCTTTTCCCCATCTGTAAAATGGGGCTAATGCACCTCACTCTCCTTTGCGGGAGTCACTGGGCAAAGTTCTACAGCCTGTGTTATGTGGGAGGTGAGACTAGGTCATCCTACTAGTCCCTTCTGACCATGTAATCTCTGCATGTACTTTATGCTTTTACATGAAAACAAGGTCTCAAGTGGGCTGTATAGATACAGCCTACGTTAGGGTTAAATATCTATAAATGGAGTCAATAAATATTTGTTGCTGTCATGTTACTTGAATTGGAATTCTGCATCTCCGTGACAGAGTCTGCATTAGGCTGCCACCCATCCGCCCCAGTCAGCATGCAGTATATTATCAGCCTAGACAACTGAAAACTAGCGGTATAAAATATCTGGAAGCTGTGTTTTCATTATGTAAATGGAGCTCTGCAGGAGAATTAATTGATTATTCAGTTACTATGGATCTGTCTCATATCTTGGTGAGAGGAGAGAACCTTGTCTTATCAAGGCACTCCAGTGACAAGATGGTAGCAAAAAGGAAACCCCATCCTTCCCCCAGCCCCTCCAGCACAATGCACAGTATGTTTCAAAGCTTGTGCAAAAGAAATGAAAGGTAGAGAGGAGAAAATAATTACCAGGCTAATTGGTGTCCCAATGCTGTGGTTTAAGGCTTGTAAAGCCTTGCTCCTGACTGCAAAGTGAGTGCACACCGTTATCATTTTGCTCTGAGTAGCATTTTGTTCCCATTTTACATTGATGTAGGTGACCAGGTGACGTGCAGGGCAATGGAGGATCTGAGCCCCATAGGTGCCACTATGTTCACAAAGAAACCAGAAATGAGACTCCAACTTGGAGCCACATTGTGGGGGAACCCAAATAGGCCTGTTGACTCTCTTCAAGCAAATGGACAGCTGAGAATCTTGCCCATGATCTGGAGTTAAACGGGTCCCTGCTTGGGCACTCCAGTCATACCTATGGCTGATACTGGTCTCCAGTGCCTGAATAGCCAGCCATTGGAAATATTTCTATTTGATGGGAGAACTGAATTGCACCACTTTCCTCAGTTCTAGGCTCTCCCTTGCCTAGCCCACACTCTGAACTTCACTGCTCTGGCCTTTGCTGACTTGAAGAAAACATTTGGTCACATCAAGGGACACATGTGGATCAGCCTCTTTGAGAAGTACTGGTCTGGCTCTTATGCACAAAGGCTAGGAGTGGAATTTGGAGAGCTCTCCACTGGTTTCTTACATGTTAGTGCACAGCTGGGGTTGGATTGGGAAAGGGGAGGGGCTGATGGATCACCACTGCACAGCTCAACCTACTCCTACTTTCCTTCCATTCCTGGTAGAGAAGGAGCAAGGAGGTGACTCCATCCTGGAGTGGTTGTGGAGCAGCTCTGCTTCCTCTCAGATCTTGTGGTCCAGATTCCTTCACCCTTAGCAGGAGAGAAACTCCCAGCACATAGTCCAACCCCTTGGAGAAAAGTTCGGTCTCAACTAGGAGAATCCAAGGCAAGTGTTCGTTCACTCTGGTTTCAAACATGAGACTCTACCAATTATCTTCTGCACTGTGGGATGTCCTAACTTCTAGGGGCATATGGCATATTGTTTTCCTATGTAAATGTGTATCATCCTTAGCTTCTTACAATACAGTTCAGCATGGAGAGCATGTTCTACAGTTGGAAATCCCTCCCTATTTCCCTGAACATCTGCATGCAGCTGGAGGAAAGGGTGGGGATTTGCATAGGCTACTAGGCTTGGTCATCTGCAAACGGGAAAAAAAGCTCTGGGGAAAAGAGACATGATGCAGTGTGTGCATGCGAGAGAAGGAGGCTGCCGCTGTCTGTTGGACTATCACATGGGATATAATTTACATGGCAGTCTTTACATGGCCAATCTGCTACTTGTGCCCAGAATAAATTTTGTGTAAATAGGGGGAAAAATTGACTGCTGGCCTGAAATTTAATTTTCCATGAACATTTTGTACAAACAAAACTTGGCTTCTGAAAATGTTCAAGAAAAGTGAGTATGGGAAAAAGGCTATGAATGTGGCAAATTGAAATTCTGTTTCTAAATCACCCCCTAATTGTTGATACTAAAACTCAGGACGATGCATCACTCTAGCTGGACATGAAGGCATGAAACATCAGGGAATAGACTTCATGCCTGGCAAAATGTTCTTGTGATTTAGGCTCAGCACTGGTCATAAAAAGGCCAAGTTTCTGGTCTCTGCTATGCAATGCTAGTGTGACCTTGGGCAAGGGACTGAACTAACCTCAATTTCTCTGTCTGTAAAGGGGAGATAACATTTGCCTACTTTATAGCTAGTTTGTGATGCTTAATCCATGAATGTGCCTTGGGACTCTGAAATAGATGGTGCTAGAAAACTGCAAGGTATCTAATCACCACAGGTGGCCAGGTCCTTAAAGGAGCGGGATAGATATAGCCAGTTATGCCTGTGATGCTAATTGGTAATGGGATTACATTGGTCTAAGAAGCACCAAACCACAAGAGGATCCAAGTCACATGAAGCTTCTTAGCATTCCCATCCCTAGTTCTGCTTGAATGATAAGGTGCAACTGCCAGAACACGTCCTTTAGTCTGCCTGTGCTCATATCATTAGCCTAGCAGGTGCTTGAGATTCTCAGCTGGGATAAATCAGTGTAGTTCCATTTAAATAAACAGAGCTATACAGACTTACACCAGGCAAGGATTCTGCCCAGTCTGATGGTAATGTAAAAGATGTCAATCCATCCTGCACTGGTTATCAGCATCTCTTCATAACATCATCTGAGAGAGGCAAAATGATGCCTTCTAGGGTTCATTTTTGGAAGGAGTTACCAAGGATTTAAGTGTATGCTGCAAAACTGAAATATAAATCGGCTTGTGTTGGCAGAAAGGAGATGCATTGCTGTACCCTTTCTTTTGGCTGCCAGAACAAAGACGGACTTGTTTTGTTCTAAAAAGTAGTGGTATATTGGGAAGGAAAAAAAGTAATATATTCTTAAAATGTTCCTATGTCAGCAAAACTCCTGAAAACCATTTAACAGATTAATCCTATAGCTGGCCTAAGAGGAATGGACTTCCAGCCATAACTGAGACTGGGAGGAATTTATTTCCATGTTTCTGTTAACTGAATAAAATAAAAACCATTGCATTGACAGGCATCACCTGGCCTGGAATTCAGATTTCTGGTGTTCAGTTGCAGAGTCTAGTTAAATATTAGACCCAACCAAGCCAGAAAGCCTGATGGGACCAAAACTTTCCAGGGGCCAAACCCAAAGCCCATTGAAATCCAGGGAGTCTTTCCATTGACCATCTGTGGGCTTTGGCTCAGGCCCCAGGAGAAGGGTCTGTAAAATACTGTTGATCTGCCATCATGAAAAGTGGTTCTGATTAGATGGATGTGACGCACTCCATATGTTTATGGAATTATGCTTATGAGTGTAAATATAATGTAACTGGAATATGCCTTATGCAAAAGATCTCTTGTAAGGTATCATTACAAAGCTTATAATCTGAGTGTCATCCCATTTGTATGAATGTATCATTCTTCTATCTGAAGCTAGAAATATGCAGTATAACTCTGAAGTCCTATTGTAACTATGCAAAGTGCGGGCCATTAATGGTGGCTTGGAATCTTGATGGCTCCCATTAACTAGGACAATTGGCTGTAAATGGCTCTGTTTACTTGTAAACCTTTCTGTATACCTGGGTGCCAGCCAGTGAGTAATGAAGTCTCACAGGACATGTCACCTGGTACCTGGATGACCAAGTGCATCCGATGAGGTGAGCTGTGGCTCGCGAAGGCTTATGCTCTAATAAATTTGTTAGTCTCTAAGGTGCCACGGGTACTCCTTTTCTTTTCACCTGGTACTGGAATCCATCTTAATCCTGGTGCTTTTCCATTTAGAAGGGAAGGGTGGGAATGCAGAGAGAGACAAAGGATTCCTGCCTTGTGCCAAAGATATAAAAGGGGGTGGAACAGAACAAAGGGGGCTGCCAGTCATGAGAAATACCCTAGTTACCACCTGAGCTGGAACTAACAAGGAATGTACTGGGGAAAGGATCAGGCCCAGACTGGCAATTTAAACCAACAGAGAATATGGCCCATGGTATATCATGCTGTAAATAAGAAATAAGATCCTACTCCTCTTTCTCCCGTTTTATGGGACACCTCTGGATGGTTGGGGAGTTAGGAAGAGGTTAAGGAACAGCAATTCTTACTGTAGTTTACAACTTGCTGGCTCTCGTGTTCCTAAGGTATCGGAGGGACTCATGACACAGATGGTCATTTTGCTGAAGAATGATCTCTGGAGCTATATGCCTTCAGCACGTAGTCTCATCAGGTATCCTACTAATATTGAATCATAGAACTGGGATGGACCTCGAGAGGTCTTCTAGTCCAGTCCCTTACACTCAAGGGAGGACTATGTATTATCTGACCATCTCATCCCTAACCTGCTCTTAAAAAAATCTCCAGTGACGGAGATTCAACAACCTCCCTAGGCACTTTATTTCAGTGGTTAACCACCCTGACCATTAGGAAGTTTTTCCTAATGTCCAACCTAAACTGCCCTTGCTGCAATTTAAGCCCATTGCTTCTTGTCCTATCCTCCAAGGTTAAGGAGAAAAATTTACCTTCCTCCTCCTTGTAACAACCTTTTATGTACTTTGAAAACTGTTATCATGTCCCCGCTCAGTCTTCTCTTCTCCAGACTAAACCAACCCAATTTTTTCAATTTTCCCTCATAGGTCATGTTTTTTAGATCTTTAATCATTTTTATTGCTCTCCTCTGGACTTTCTCAACATCTCTCCTGAAATGTGGTGCCCAGAACTGGACACAATACTCCAGTTGAGGTCTTATCAGTGCAAAGTAGAGTGGCCAGGGGCATGTTTAGGAGGCCTCTGGAAATTGCCATAAATTAGAGCAAACACATTGGCCCCCTGCAGCCAAGAATCTGGGCTTAAAGCCATTTGTGTCCCTGTCCCCCTGCAGCACAGCACAGCATAGGACCTGTTGTCTTTCAAATTGGATGCAAAATTGAGGTCACGGGTGTCTGTTGTCATTAAAAATCCCCTAGCACTGTCTGCAAGGGCAGAGATGTTAACCTTGGTTTTCTGGCAAAACTGCAATGGATGTAATTACAAAACCAAAATCCCCCTGCAGTTGCAGCTGATCTGCTGTTCTCCCTTCTCCATCCTAAAGTGCTGAGACACATGGCTTTGTTTTCACATACCTTCATCTCCTTCAGCTGAGTTATGGGCTGTTGTCACTTCCTCTTTGAAAGGATTCATGAGAAATAGAAAGGGTCTGAAAAAGACAGAGTTGGAGGAGCCTAATCAACGTCTACTGAGGTCAAGGAAAGTCTTTCCCTTGACTCCAGTTTACACTGGATCAGGCCCTAAACTGTGAAGTTTGCCATGAGTGCACTATGTGTAGGGCCTGATCCAGTGTCAATTGGAGTCAACTCTGCACCGATGGCAACCTGAAGAGTGGATTGTAAGAATATTAAAATCACCCCAGCACTAGCCATCAGACAGATTGTGTTGTGCACAGTGAAATCATGACATGTCACATTGGAAAAGTGCCATGCAGCCCTTGTTTTAGTGTGGTGAGGTTCCGGAGGCCTGGATCAAGGGTGCCGGGTTTCTGGTAGTCTCAGTTAAAGATGGAATTCAGGAAGCATCAAACCAAATTGTCCCATGTTGCAAAAATTAGTTTTCCTGCTCTAGGTGCAGTCTTTTCTCCTGGGTCAAGAGGGAGTTAAATGCCCAACTGCCACTTACGTCTTTGAAAATTCCCTCTACATATATGCTATACCTTAGGAGCATACCTATAGGAGAAGTGTGTTACAAAATGCTATATATATATATGCATCAAACGACTAGAAAAAAGGATACAGTATTAGAAATGGTTCATGAGCATGTAACTAAAGGCTGTATCATATGCATATGTACAAGGGGAGTTTGCTCATTCCACCTTGACTTCAACATTTCCTCACTATCCCAGTGCTTACCTGTGCAGCCTTAATCAAAATAGTCTCTCATTGCATTTTGCTGTTCTCTCTATCTGCTTAATGCTGAGGCTCTGATCTAGCAAGTGACTCAAGCACATGCTTAATATGGAAGAGAGGAAAGATGCTCTGGTTGTTATGGCACTAGCCTTGCACTTGGGAGACCCACCAGCAATACCCGCCCCTGCCACAGATTGTCTGTGTGACCTTGGGCGAATCATCTATCCTTTCTATGCCTCTCTTCCCCATCTATGTTAATGAAGCCAGAGCATCTGTAATGGCAAACATACTGCTGGGCAGCTGGAGGAACAATTAAAAGGGGCTGACTAGACGAATCCCTGCAAATAGTATTTAGATGGATAACTTGGGGGACTTAATGACATAGGACACATGCATAGAATAGCCAAGGATAGACCAGTGGGGGAACCATGTCTGTGCCCTAAGCAACATCTGACAGCATGAGAAGGATTCAGATGAAGAGTCAGAAAAATGGCTGTTTAGATTATGGCTGTTCCTTACCTCACAGGGGCGTTGGGAAGATAAATACATCAAAGACTGAGATGGTAATGGTTAGAGAGAACAGACGCACAGAGCATTTGGTTCTGTAATGATGCATAGGGTAACAGCAGTAAGAGTATTTCCATTGAAGACAATGGCGCAATAATTAGGTGCTTAAAGTTAAGCATCTGTTTGGTGCATCAGAGTCTAACTGTTTTCTTCACCCCGGAGAGGTGCACTTGGACAGGGCCCTGGGGTTCCACCAGGGGAAAATGGGAGGAAAAAGGCTTTGGAATATCCTAACTGAAGTATCTGAATCAAACAGATATTTGGAGTTATTGAGCCCCCCCCCACTTAAAACCAAGCATACACCCTCATTTCTAACAAACAGGTTTGCTATTGGAGTCTATTTTAAAGCTAATTGCTGGGTATCTGTAGCTATTCCAATGTCAACTGTCGGTTTTGTTTCCTTATCGGCAGTAAACTCTTGGCAGGATTGTGCACCAGAGGTTTACTCCTTCCAGGCTATAATTGCACAGCACAGAAATTATCATTTGCTGTACGATTGGCTTCACTGGTTTTTCCTTTTGAGCCTGTGGTTTGGGAGCTGGACTTGTCAGTCCCCTTGAAGCACTTCCTATATTGCATGTAGCAGTGTCGTGGCACATTATGCTGGTGAAGGCAATGCATTGGGTAGCAATTAAACAGCACCAAAGACAAAAGGAGCGAGAGGAGAGATGGAATCTAAAAGGAGGTCAACACATGCTCATTGCTTATGTGTGTTGGGCTAGTGCTTGGGAATCCCGATCAAAGCCCCATTGGGCCAGGTCCTGTACTAACAAGTAATATAGACAGGCCTGCCCTAGAGAGCTGATGGACCAGGGATGGTTCACCACCAAGATACTGGTTATTGAGGGAGGAGAGTTGCTGGAGCTTTTCCCTACTGGGCTGTTTGTTGACTGCTCTATGCTGTCTTAGCTCCCTAGAGCTGCCTTCTGGTACTACCACAGTGGCTCAGTTCTGAGGCCACACCCCATCCGAGCTGGAGGAGCAGGTAAGGGAAGTCCTCCAGCTGGGCAGGAAGAATCTGATTTGGGTGTGAAATCAGAGTCGATGGAATTCTTGGGGGTCAGGCTGAACCTCTGCCTTCAGGAATCTCCACATCCCCCGTCGTGGTCTGCCCACATTCAGGATAGACACAGCTGCTAGCCTCTTCCTTGCCCACTGTGGTCTCACATCACATCCCTCTATTGTCTCCCACTTGCCGGTAGCTTCAGCACCCTGCACCACTCCTCACCATCTACATCTCTGTGCTCTTCCCCAGTCCCTTCACTTGGCCAATGATGGCAGCTCATCCCTCTATCTGCGTCTCTCATTCTCATCTCCATGCCTTCATCCACCCCCTCCTATCTTAGTATGGCAGGCATCAATCCACCATCTAATCTTTGTCCTTCTCTTTGGCAGCAAGCTCCTTTGGGCAGGGACCACACACTTGTGCCTTATGCAGTCCCAAGCACACTGTGGGAGCTTGCACATAACAGCTGTGTTGCAAATCTATGTGTATACAGTCAATCCAGATATGGTCTGTCAGCTGCTGGTTAAACTGCATGTGGCATGGCACACAGGGCCTTTTGCTCCAGAAAACCAGGCTCCTACCTGAATTAAAGGATAACCTCCCTACGCTCTACTAACAGGACCTGATTGAAGACCCACGTAGTCCACTGAAAGACTCCATAGGGCTAGAATATGTGACATTCAATTGATTTTTGTTACTAGTGCTTAGAAGAACAATTTTTGACTTTAGTTCACAGCATTCTGTTCTCTTGTTCAGCTTTGCTTTGGGATAATAAGTCTAACTTACAAACTAGTCCCTACCAAGGCATGCAGGAAGTGGTACAATATCACAAAAGCAGGTTAAAAGAATACTCTCAGACACTAACTGATCCAGCTAGTCTAGACTCACTCAAGAAGATCAGCAGCAACCAGGGGCAGGGCTGCAGAAGGGGGTAGACAGTAATGCATATGGAGCCAGCAATAAATGTCCTTCAATACTTCCTTTGGCATAAAAGTGAGGAGAGATGGACTGAGAGGATTGGGGGCGGCGGGGGAGGGGAGAGTGGGTTTCTTACTGACTTGGACCCTGATCCTTCCAGTATTTAATGTGATGCATACACCTGGTTCCATTACCATCAGTAGAATTCCATAGTAAAATGTGCATCTAAGGGTTAGCAGGATCAGGGCCCGGACTTGCAAAGGTGGGATCTCCTAAAAGGCAGGTGGCATGAACAAAGTTCACCATGAGCTTCAAGAGGGAGCGGGAGACTGAAATACAGTCAAGACTCTACGATACAGGCTCTGTTCAATTCTCCAGCAGTGTAGGGTGAAGCTTACCTCACCCATCCAGTAGAATCATGTAGCTGTGATTTGCTTCCTGTCAGGGCTCCTCTGCAAAGTGCCCGAGTCCGTCACGGCACACACAGATGGTGAGAGTCGAGCACAACGTGGTCCTGATCTCAGTTGGGACTCCTAGGTTCTACCATAATACACCTAATAAATAAGAACAGGGGATAGGGAGCGAAGTTCTCAGTACGAGGGAAGGTACTGGGCCCAAGATTGGTGAAAATATGGGAATTCCCATCTTGGAGGATTCAGATTTTATTTTGATAAAACTATTCAAAATGCAAAATTCCATACAAAATGGAATTGTATTTTTTCCCAGTGTTTGCCCCACTTCTCCATCTTCCATTCTAACATCTTTGTGGAAGGCTTTTGTCTCATTAAGAAGCCACTTTTCATCAAACTTTTTAGTGGGGACTTTTCGGGGTCTTGTGGTTCACCTTTCCAGATGGAGATATTGCAGTCAGTGGGAAGGTGCTAGGTGCGGACTGGAGAGGGGTGCTGATAAAACAGCTATCCAAAGAGATTCACCCTTTCTGTAGGTGGAGATTCAGGAACCATTTGTTTCATACTGTAAGAGCAACAGTATTCTGCAGCTGACTCTCTTATTCCAGGAACTTACCCAATAACAGGGATTGGGCTTTCGAGAGGAAGGATAGTCCAGCTGTTCCGGCACATACTAGGGACTCTGAGGCTTGGGTCCAATTCCCTATACTACCACAATCTCTATGTGTGACCTTGGGCAAGTCACGTAATCTCTCTGTGCCTGAGTTTCCCATCTGTACAATGGGGATAATAGCACTGCCCTGCCTCCCAGGGCTGCTGTGAGGATAAATACATTAAAAATTGTGAGGTGCACAGATACTACAGTAATGGGAGTTAGGGTACTACCTTAGATCTACATTAATATGGTTACACTCTAGTGCCATTTAACTAACTTACCTCACATCTCTCATGCTGTGATAACAACACTAAGCCAGAGGTGGCTTACGGAGGAGCAAGCAAAAAATAATGCCTGTACTGGGAATTAAGGAAGTTCCAATGTAAACACTCTGTCTGGCTTTTTCAAAGAGCTGGATAGACTTATGACCCAGGACTGCCCCCGTAGTTGTGCACACTGAGAGAAATGTAAACCAAGATCAGTTTTTGCAATGTTAGCTGGTGGGCATAGGGAGCAAGAGAGAATCCCCTCCCCACCCTGTGGAGCACTGCCTAAGGGGGCAGGTACATCATGGGTTTTTCCTCCTGCCTCTGAAATGTCAGATACTGGCCACTCTGAGGCCAGGTACCAGACTGGTTGGATCAGTCATTGGGTGTGGTGAGCACTGTGCCAGACAGCAGCCGGAATCGCCAATCCCCTCACGCTGCGTTTCTACTCTAAACCTACCTATACCCCTGTAAGACTCAGTGTGCTGTGGGAGTGACGTGAGAGAAACAAGCATCCTGTGACCCTTCCTGCTGAGCAGCATCCCCTGCAGGCACAGCAATCCCTTTGTGTTACAGTGGGGATGCGAAGCCTTGGTGCTGATGGGACGAGACAGGATTCTTCATGGCACTTACGTGTCTTCCCCAAAAACATCCCAAATGACATAAGCATCTCAGGGAAACAAAAAGAAAAGGAATCCAAATGCATCCGATGAAGTGAGCTGTAGCTCACGAAAGCTTATGCTCAAATAAATTTGTTAGTCTCTAAGGTGCCACAAGTACTCCTTTTCTTTTTGCAAATACAGACTAACACGGCTGCTACTCTGAAATCAGGGAAACAAAGAATCAATCCACACATTTTTCACTGGCTGCCCCTCTCTTGGTCACTTTGATGTTTGTTCCTAAAGTTTGGGTGAGAGAGGCCCGCTTAGTATTGTTTATGCAGTTGGGTTAAGGATGTTCTGCAGGGGATTTGAAATTGGCTTGTTTTGTTTCAATAACCCTTGATTCTTTGATGGCCTGGATCCTTGTGGTGACCACATTGTTCCCGGAGCATCACAAGCTGTCTCTGTCCCCCTTCGTGCTCAACTCTTGTGTCTATAGAAATGACACATTTAGAGCCTGATTCTCTGTTATCTGGCACCTTGTGTAGCCTGAGAGCAAAGTGCTGCCATTCTTAGGTTTTATCTACGCTGGAGTCACGGGGTGTGATGGCAGCTTGTGTTGACGTACCAGAACTAGGTTTAAGTTAGCTAGCTTTCCTCCTGAAGTAGCGAACCTGCAGCCGTGCTAACCTCAGCCTCAACTGTCCAAGTCTGCCTGGAACCCTGGCTAATTATTTGCAGCGCTAGCCTGCACTGATGTTTGTGATGCAGTGGCTTCATTGCTCTGGGACCTGAGCTAGCTAGCTCAAGTATATCCGCTTAAGCAGCAGTCATACCCAGTGACTGCTGTCTCGACATACCCTTAGTGCACTATACTTTATGGTGGTGCATGTGGCAATGGAGAATCAGCACCTTTGCCTCTATTTTACTTACATTAAGGCAACCCGCACTTTTTAGTCAAAAGCCTAAACTCCCCATGATGGAAATGAGAATTTTGCTCACCTTCAAGATCCTCTGGCCTAACTTCACAGAAACAGGGGTGGTAACTCAAATGTGTGGTCCATATATGGATAATTCTGTGCTTTCTCTCTAAAGGCCCCTTGTAGTTTCAAATTGGACAGAAGAATTTTTCACTCCTTGTTCTTAAACTGTTGCATAGTTAAATAGCTGCCACCTTCAAGCTCAGAGATGGCTGCACTTTAATGGGGGATGGAGTAATTCTCACAAATGTCACTGCAAAGCACTCTGGGATGCTTTGGGCTACAGTGCTTTAGAGAACGTAAAGACTTTATTGTATTTATTGCTTCTGTGTATTGAAGCGGGGTGGAAAACTCTCCTTGCTGTGTGACGGCAGTCTCACTGGATTCGAATCGAGGGTTAACCCTTGATCCTGCTCTTCCTTGCCTTTCAAACTATAACATGCATGCCAGACACATGTACCAAGAGATTCCATCACAGTAATAGCCTTGAATTCTATTTTTCATTACTATAGAGGGAGCATTTTGGACTACAGAACATTTGTTGAGGGGGAGTGAAAATCAAACTAGAAGCACTGCTGTGGGAAGGCATGCATAGAATATTCTCCATGCGGTCACTTGGGAGAACATCTTGGGACAGGAAGGAGGACAGAGACAGGGCTTCCTGCCTAGACACAATATAGAAATATGTAATCACAATGGTATATATAAGGAGTTACAGCAATGGACTAGAACAGGGGTGGCCAACCTGTGGCTCCAGAGCCACATGCAGCTCTTCAGAATTTAATATGTGGCACCGACTCTGGGGCTAGAGCTACAGGTGCCAACTTTCCAATGTGTCAGGGGGTGCTCACTGCTCAACCCCTGGCTCTGCCACAGGCCCTGCCCCCACTCCACCTGTTCCTGCCCCCTCCCCTGCCTCTGCCATGCCCTCGCCCCCCCCCGAGTCTCCTGCACGCCACAAAACCGGTGATTGGAGGTGTGGGGCTGCTGATGTATTACTGTAGCTCTTTGGCAATGTACATTGGTGAATTCTGGCTCCTTCTCAGGCTCAGGTTGGCCACCCCGGACTAGAATATCATCACAGGATAGTGGTCTCCCCCTGGCCTGGTAAGTTACCCCACTGCTTGGATGGCCCTTTCATAGATGTTGTAAAGAGGTGGTTGGAAACCTTTTTTTTTCTCTTGAAAAAAGTGTTTCTATGAAAACACTTTTTTTCCCATCTAAAATTTTCTGTGAAAATGTTCAGGTTTTTATCAAAACCAAGACCAAAAACATTCAGTTTCTGTCAACTGGATGTCCCCAAAACTTCATCAAACAGGATCACTACCCACAGAAATGGCCACTTGGACAAAATGGCCATTTTTCATCAGACTTCTCAAAGGAAAATTTTCAACCAGCCTTGTTGTAGTGCAGTCTGCCATCCCTTGCGTGGCAGTTCAGGCCAGGCCAGGGGTTAGACACCTCACTCCTGTGTGGTGACACCTACTGGGTTTAGTTAGTCTGGAGATGGTCAACAAGCCAGCTCGGTATTGTTCAACAGCTTTGGTTAAAAAAAACAAACAAAATAAAAATGGCTTTGTATCCATTATAGCCCAGTGCCTTCTCTACCACGAGGGATGCTCTCTGGCATGGACTCCCCAAACATGCTTTAATAACCAGCAGCTATTAAATAATTAATAAGCAATAATTACTTCAACTTAGATGCCTCTCTTTAAATTTAATAGGATTAGATAAGGTAGGGAGGCAATTAAATGCCCAAATGAACATTAAGCAAATATATCGGAAACTTAACAACTCGGCAGCAGATTGTTAAATTGCTCTAAATATTTCCTTGATATTCCAGGGGTATTTAATTAACAGCCCCTCCAATCCTTTGAAATCTGCCTGGAAGGCCCCACAAAGCCTGCTTAGAGAGCGGTACTCTAATTGGCAGGGCTACCATTAGGTTGATCTGTGCTTGAGGAGAATTATAAACCACCACCACCATCACAACAACAACAAAAAAAAACCTTCCCAGCAACCCCATGCACCTCTAATTAGTGTGAAAAATGACAACAAAAAAACCAAGTGTCTCCAGTGACAGGTGCACAAATAACAAGGCTGGTGAAAGGTCTTGCAATTAAGATTGTTGCAATGAAGATTAATGAAGTATTTTCATAAATGAATGTAAGGCTGCCTATAACCAAGTAGACCTTTGTATTCCTGTCTCTTGGTTCTGCCCCATTCTGTTACTTTTTCTGGCTTTCCCCAGTATTCTTTGCCCCTGGCTTTCTCTCTGATATTCCCCACCTCTGGATCTCTCTGTTGATCTCCCATTCCCTAATCTCTGCTTCTGGATTCCTCTCTTCGGTTCAGTATTAGAATTTTCCCAGTCTCTGATTCCAGCCAGCTTCAGTTCCTGGTTCTCATGCACTAACACCAGGATGTTGATGTGGATTTCCCACATGGCTTTATTGACACTAATTTTACTTCACAAGCTGTGGTTAGAGTAGGATTCCTTTCCTCAAGCATTCAAAAATCATGGGTTGGGCCCAAAATATTCATGAGATCTTAAAAATGTTTTGAGTTTAATTTCCTTCCACTTCTTGAGCTTTTTAGAGTGCATTTGGATCACACTTTCAAGCTTTTCTGTGCAACCACGGGGGCTAGAATACATACTTTTAAAAGACGATAGTGGAGATTCTCGCCTAATCACATGACTCCAGGAGCTGTGGCTTTAAGAAAAGTATCAAATATTGTAAGACTCACAATAAAATCATAAGAGTTAGCAACACGGTCTGGTGGGAAAATCAATAATTTTGCGTTTAAATGCTTGCTTCCCTGCCACAGCAGTTAGGAAAGCTTCATCACCTTGAGAAGCTATACACTGAAGGCCTGATCAAAGTCCGTTCAAATCAGTGGAAAGACTCCTATGACTTCTATGAGCTTTGGATCCAGACCTAAAAGAGGAGTCATCTATTGGCTAGCACAGTGCTATGTGGTGACTCCTGGAATCTACCCCTGCTTCTGCCACTCATGTGTGTTGGACTTGGGCAAGTGCCTTAAAATCTGTGCCTGAGTTTACCATTCCTGCAAAATGGGAATAATACCTCCAGCAGCCTGCCAAGCTGAGTAACTAACCCAGGTTTCTAAATGGATCTGAGCTCCTTGGATGGGAAGCATTAAATATGCAAAATATGTACCGGGGTGGCCAAACTGTGACTTGCGAGCCGCCTGTGCCTCTTTTACCATTAAAGTGCAGCTGTTGCAGCCCCCCACGCTCCCCTCCATTCTCCACCTACCAGGGTGGGGTGGGAGAAGCTCAGGACCTCTGTCTTGCAACGGGGTGGTGAGATAGGGGCTTCTGCCCAGCGGGGAGGGGCGTCTCAGGGCTTCAGCCCCACAGCGTGTGCCTGCTGGGGCTCGGGGCTTCAGCAGGAGCAGGGCTGAAACTCTGAGCCCTGGCAGGCTACTCCCAAGTTGCTGAACCCATTAGGTTGATCTGTGCTTGAGGAGAATTATAAACCACTCCTGGCAGGTGTGCCCTGGCTCTCAAACTTCTGGAGACTGGTGGGTCAGTAAGTTTAGCCATGCCTGGTATATACTAAAAGCTGGCCCAAATAGTTGTCATTCCTGAGACGGGATGGGGGTGGGGTGAGGGGAGGGAGGGGCAGGCGGGCTTCATAACTTTCACTAAAATCATTTTCTTTTCCAAAGATGCCATGCTAGCTGCTGCTGTCACTGCTTCCCCCTAATTGCCTATTACTCTAGGTATTTCAAAGCTAGACTATTATACAGGGAATTTACATTTTTAATCTAGTGAAAGCATTAAGTGGACACACAGCTTCCAGCCATCAGCTATTTGAGCCATCAGCTTTCTTCCTTTACACTTGCTACAGCATGCCAGCTTCTTGAAAATGAAATCAGCTGCTCCCATGACTGTCATTGGGGCACATTTGCATTAGGGAACTTTTGGTTCTGCCCCATAAAATACTTGTACTCTGTAACATTCTGTCTCAGCCTATTACTTACCGCGGCCGCTGGGATGTCTGTCACCTGTGTTTATTTGCTGTTACTTCCTGATTATGCGAGATGATTGACTCATGTTGCTGTGCCTTCCTGATAACCTGTAGGGCTGGATCAACTGAGGGACCCCATATTTTTGTTCCGTCCCCATTCTTAACCTTTTAGTCTTGACGTACCAAATAGGGCAGTGCAGTAGCAGCACTGTAATCTTACCTCTCATGTTTCTGCTAATTCTGTATTGTTATAGACGTGCCAGGCACCATACACACCAGTACAAGAGGGGCTGCTAAAGGACTTCCAGCAGAAGTTGTAGCATGCCTAAGGCCTGATCTACACTAGGAATTTACCTTGGTACAGCTACATCTCACCCACCTGAGAGTTGCAGCTGTACAGACCCAACTGCCAGTGTAGGCCGTGCTAGGTCAGGGGTGGGCATTTTAATCCATACCTCAAGCTCCCATTGGGAAGCGGGGTCCAGAGCTTGCCCTACTCCAGCGCTCCAGCCAGGAGCATGCCCTGCTCCACGCATGCTGTGGCTCCGTGTGGCTCCCAGAAGCAGTGGCATGTCCCCGCTCTGGCTCCTATGCGTAGGGGAAGCCAGTGGGCTCCGCATATTGCCCCTGCCCCAAGCGCCACCCCCGCAGCTCCCATTGGCTGGGAACCATGGCCAGTGGGAGCTGCAGGGGCTGTGCCTGCAGGCAGTGCAGCATGCTGAGCTATCTGGTTACACCTCCATATAGGAGCCAGAGGGGAGACATGCTGCTGCTTCTGGGAGCTGCTTGAGGTAAGAGCCACCTGGAGTTTGCACCTTTGACTGCTTCCCGCACCCCAACCCCCGCCCCAGCCCACAGCACCCTCCTGCACTCCCAACATCTCATCTCCAGCTCCACCCCAGAGCCTGTACCCCCAGCCGGAGTCCTCACCACGCCCTGGCACTCCAACCCCCTACCCCAGCCTGGATCTCCCTCCTGCACCCTGAACTCCTCATTTCTGGCCCCACTCCAGAGCCTGCACCCCCAGCCAGAGTCCACACCCCTCCCATACTCCAACCCCCAATTTTGTGAGCATTCATGGCCCACCATCCAATTTCCATACCCAGATGTGGCCCTTGGGCCAAAAAGTTTGCCCACCCCTGCGCTAGGTCAACAGAAGAATTCTTCCGTTGGCCTAGTTGCCACCTCTTGGAGAGGTGGATTACCTACACCAATGGGAGAACCCCTCCCAACTGTGCTGCTGTAGCGTTTTAAGTGTAGACATACGTGGCTGCAGGGTGCAATGCTCGAAATATAAGATTTTAAGCCATAGTGTTAAATTAAGCCAGGAGGAAAGTTCTCAAAGGGCAGGCCATGACTGTAGAAGGCAGTGGGAAACTTGAGAGTCAGGGTAAGAAGCAGCAACTGGGTTTTGCCTAACTGCTGCCTTTTAATCATTTCTGAGAATAGGATAATCATATTTATCTTTAAGGGGAATAAAATCCACCATGTCTGCTCATCATGCAAGGTTCAGTTGCTTCTAACTTTATTAAATCAAAGAGATTTTGTTTTCAAGCAAAGGTGCTAGTCCCTAGCAAGGCCCTCGCTCCGCATCCGGTTTTCCAACTTCCTGCTACAGAAACTAGCAGGGCTAGACTGAAGGATGTGGGAGTTATTTTCCTTCCACTCTCACATCATTCCACATCCGTTACATAGATTTTGCTGAAATTTTCTATGAAGGCCTGCCCTTTCGGCAGTGACCAAAGGCCAATGTGGAACCCAGTGTCTTCATTCACTTCAGTGTCTATCTGGAGTGTCTTCATTCACTTCAGTGCAATTCCTCCAGCCTTGATACAAGTGTAATGGAGCAGGTTGAAGCATGGACATTGGTAGTCTCAAAGGTGGAGGCTTCTGTGCCATGAGTGCAGGAGCACAGGAAGATATCCGCAGGGGGCTGCTGAATAACTGCCAGATAAAGCTCATGGGCACTGTTTTGCTGCATGATTTGAAAGGCAGGATGGATTTTATGGTTAAGGCACTGTATGGGAATGTCCCCGCCAGAACAAGTGCATGTGAGGTCACGCCAGCAGGGATGAGGTCATGCCAGTAGAGGATCATGTAGACGAGTACAGGCCCACGCCACTCCCGGAATTCCCCGAATGGCTGGTATTCAGGGATGCGTCAGCGGTCACCCTACCTGGTCTATGTATTGTACCAGTAGAACTATTGTGATAGTGATGTGACTCGTTACTGATATAGTGAACGCAGGACAAGCCCTAGTGTGGGTGTCGTTTTGTCTTAACTATACCAGCATGTTCCACTCTGCCATATGGGAATAGCTAGACAGCTCAAAAGCACCTTCATATCGATGTAACTGTGTCCACTATGGCGGTTGGTTGTATCACTTTATATCAGAACAGTTAACATGGTGCGGGGTGTGCGTGTGTGTCTCTGTTCAACTCACTGATTTTCCCCACTGTTTTACCAATTCCTTCCCTGCACAATTATTTTTTGTTCTCAGCATCATTAAGGGGGAATTGAGGCACTCCGGTGTTTCCCAGCAACATGCAAATTGGCACTTAATTGAGAATTAATGATGTGCTAACTTCTGGGACCACTTGCACTTTTACTCTGGCCTGGTGTACATGAAAAAAATCTTAAATCAGTATCACTATGTCTCTCAGGGGTGTGAAACATCCTCCCCCCTGCCGAGCGAAGTAGTTATACTGACTAATCCCTGGTATAGACAGCACTATGTAGAAGAGAGAGCTTCTCCCGTTGGCATAGATACCACTGCTCGGGGAGGTGGATTAAGTATGCCAACGGGAGAAGCTCTCCTATCAGCATAGTGGCATCTTCGCTGAAGTGCTACAGCAGTGCAGCTGCAATGGTGCAATGCTTTAAGCAAAGACGTGCCCTCTGACATGCTTGTTGTAGGGATATGTGAGTAATCTGATCTCACAAAAGACATGAGGATTTGAACTCTGGAAGGAAGCAGTGGTAATTAGTATGACATAAAACTGCTTTTCCTGCAAAGTATCTGTTCAGCCACATTCAACTCGCCAAAACACGCAAGCAAAAATCTTCCTCTTTTATACACAAATGCCTCTGACCTGACATCTCATCGTCTTTACTTTTCGTTCTGATTACTTTGTCATTGTCCTGCACTCTCATGGACTGGCATGGGGCAGGAATCATAGGCTGCAATACTCTGGTCTGTGTTATGCAGGAGTTCACACTGGAGGAGTGAAATGATCTCTGTTGGCCTAAAAATCTCCCCCTCTGCCCCCCCGCCCCAACACTCCTTCAAGTTCTAGTTAATGGTTAGCAAAAAGCTAATATGGCCTGAAACTTCATTGACTTATTGGGTACGTCTACATTGCATGCATCTAGAGATGGCATGTAGGGTACGTGTTGCTACCCGCAGCAGTGAAAAGCAAGCTGGGTCCACACTGTGGTGTGTAGCTACACATGGCAGTGAAAGGCTCTATCAGCTCTCTGCTACCAGAGCCTTTCCCTCCAGTGGGGAGGCAGTGGGACAGTACGCTGCTAAAAATAGCAGTGATGGGGGAGGCACCGCTTGGGCCTGTAGAGAGCCATGTAGTGTACATACCCGTGGGGTTCAGGCTTATCTCTATTCACCTAAGCAGTGCCTCACCATCTACCCTGGCATTTATATCTGTGCTGGGGGTGTGTGCAGTGTCCTTACACACTGGTGTAAGGAGTGTGTAATGTAGAGGTAGCCTCACTTGGCTCCCCTCCATTCTGCTCCTAGCTGAGCTTCCCTGGGATCTGCCTGGGAGCAAACTTGCTAGCCAACTAGTTTGTTTCTTTGGTCTTTAGTGAGCCTTCCTCTGCTCTGGGTCCCTTGGCTCTGGAAGCCAGCCAGCCTTTCCCTGCTTGTGAATTTGACATGCTCGCTGGGATGGAGCTGGGTGAAATGTCTTTGGCAAATAGTAAATTTGCCAAAAAATGGAACTTTTTTTCCCAAGGGCAACAAAAAAATTCACAAATTCTGTTCAAATTTGACAGATCATTCCAACTGAAAGAGAAAAGAGATTCTGAAACAAACAGTCTTGACATTTCATCTTGAATTGGTGGTTTCAAAACAAAATCTTGTGTAAAATCAAATTGACCTGAAAGAAATTTGGAGGGGTGGGGTGGTGTTTAGTCAAAATTGAAATTCTATTTTGGTTAGAAATAAACTGAAATTTTTTTGGGGGTGGTGGGATTTTTTGGTTCAGCCACTGAACCAAAAATCAGTGATTAGCTCAGCTCTTTCAGCCCAATGAAAGAATCACTGGGTGAAATTCTACAGCCTGTGTTTTACGGGAGGTCGACTAGGTGATCACAACAGTCCCTTCTCATCTCTGTTTCTGCGTACAATTTAGAGTTCTGTTTCTAAATTGATTTTAAACTGGTGCAAACCTTGTGTGGACTCACCGAAACTGGTTTATAGCTGGTTTAAATCGATTTTTTTAAAATTTGGGAATGTAGTTTAAACTGGTCATCTCTTGTGAATGGACAAGCCTTGGTGTTTTTAGCATCTCCAAGCCCTTTATGTTCTGTGACCTCCATAGGTTTCTAGGTGGTGCTCTGGCTTGCAGCTACTGCAAGTTGATAACCCATTCTTTCTCTCAGCGCTTAGATGTATTAGTTCAGCCTTCTCTGTAGGTTGGCATATGCTTTCAGCTCTTCCATTTGCTGCAGTTTCAGGATCTAGTCCTCTTCATCAGCTCCCAAGGAATGGAGCTCAGATGCTTCAGAATGAGCTTGAGTGGAGCTGTTGAGCAGGGTTACTGCATTACTGTGCTTGTAGCTGAGCGTTGGAGGCAGGAGTGTCAGGTCTGCTTGGTGAGGTCGCACAAGCCTCTCTAGCTTCATGGGGAACCCCACACGACTCTGCTGGAAGCAGCTAGCCTGCAGCACTTAAAGGAGAAAGTCCACAAAGTGAACCTATGCTGAGCCTTGGTGTCTGGGCCATCTGCATGGACACAGGTCCAGCTTCCCCAGTGTCTTGTTCAGTGATCACTCAGGCCTAGATGTGCAAAAGGAGCAAGATGCGTAGGCCTCAATTTTGGCATCACTCTGATGCACAAAACTCATGCCGAACACCATGGTCATCTCACATAGGCAGGTGCCTAAATTTGCACTCTAAAAGGTCCCTAGGTGTTTAACTTCTTTCAGTCAAAGATCCCCAGGAGCCGATGGGCATACACACTGCTTGCGGCATCTGGACTTCTACCATCCCACGCCTACAGCCAAGGGCAATGTACGAAGCAGGGGAAGATAACTTACCTGTAGGGCCCAATGCGGGAGGCGTGCCCAGAGCATACTTATTGGATCAGGCCTTGCAGGCAAGTTCACACAAACCAGCCAGTGGGGGACCAGGATGATCACCTCTTCCTAACTTTTAAGCCCAGTCATTAAGGTCCTTACCTAGCTATAGGAAACCCCTGGTTCAGGTCCCCTGCCAATAATTTGAACAGGGATCAGCCACCTCTCAGGGGACTACCCAAACCACTGAGCTAGGGGGATATTCTTGGGGGAGGCTCCCTCAGTTTCTCCTGTTGAAGCTGTTCCACTCTGGATAAATAATTAGTAATTGGAGCAGAGGGAGTGGATCCTAGGTCTCCCATATCCTGAGGGAGTGTTCTAGCCACAAGGCTACAGAATCATTCTCTGGCCCATTGATTCGGGTGGAACCCGGCATCTCCACATCCTAGCTAAGTACCCTAACCACGGGCTAAAAGTGAGGAGGAGGAGGAAGGAAGACCTCCCTTCTGAGTTATCATTGTCTTCTTGCAAAAAAAACTCCTTAGGTCCTAACTCAGTAGAGGGCCCATGGCTGAGACTCGCAAGTGGAGTTAGGCACCTCCAGTGATGAGCTGCCAAAATCTTAACAACCGGTTGCCTATAAAAAGTTCTGATTTAAGGGATGTGCCCCAGTATGTATTTTTTGTACCAACAGGGTTACCATACGTCCGTATTTTCCCGGGAGGAATTTTTAAAATTTAAAAATTCCTCCTGGATGGCGATTTAAGAACCAAAAGCCTGACCTGTCCGGGAAAATACAGATGTATGTTAATCCTGCCTAAAGTTCTTTTTTAAAAAGATGGGCCTGAACTAGAAATGAGCTCCGTTTCACGTGTGGGTCCCCGCCACTCCCTGGGGGTGTGCTAGGATGACCAGATGTCCCGATTTTATAGGGACAGTCCCAATTTTGGGGTCTTTTTCTTATATAGGCTCCTATTACCCCTCACCCCCGTCCTGATTTTTCACACTTGCTGTCTGGTCACCCTAGAGTGTGCACATGTGTGGGTCCCAGCTGCTCCATGCCCGCCTCATTGAAGCAGGTGTGCAGAGTTACTGCCCTGGGAACTTCAGGGCACCAGTGGATGTGGGGCCCGCTGCAGACAGGGGCATGGGGCAAGGCTAGCTGGAGGCAGGGGGTGCAGGGCTGACTGCGGGCAGGGCAGGGGGTACGGAGCTGGCTGGAGACAGGAGAGTGCAGGGTTGGCTGGAGGCAAGGGGATGCGGGGCTGGCTACGGGCAGAGCGGGGAGTGGCTGGAGGCAGGGACTGGCTGCGGGCAGGGAGTTTGGGGGGTGTCTGGAGGCACAGCAGGGGGTGGCTGGAGGCAGGGACTGGCTGCGGGCAGGGTGGTGGATACTCACGGGGAGAGCAGCAGGACACAGCCCAGGCCCAGCAGAGCAGCCGGGGACCCACCAGCAGCATCGGGAGCCCCGGGGCCAGGGGTTGGGGGAGCAGCAGCAGCAACAGGGCCCGTGCCCAGGGCCAGCCCACATCCCGCAGCGCAGCACCCCCGGCGGCCAGAGGAGGAATTACATCACTTCCCGGCTGGAGCCCATCAAAGCCTCAGTGCCCCCTGCAGGGAAGCGGATTAATAACCGGTTCTAAAACTGCTTCAAAATTTAACAACCAGTTCGCGCGAACCAGTGCGAACCGGCTCCAGCTCATCACTGGTTACAAGCATGGGGACAAACAGAAAACAAACTTAAACACTCAACACTGCTCGGGGTTGCCTGGCCCCAAATCCGCCCCAGGATGGTCTACTTCCAGGGGCAGTTACAGGAACCTTTTCATTCTCTTATAAGCAACGATCCTCCTGTGCCCCACACTGGTCACAGCTGACTGTCTGTCCTTGCCGGCTTCCTGCTGTGCGAGTGTGTCTGGTCCAGGCTGAGGTTGATGGTGGGATGGAAATTGTTGATGGCATTGTGTTCTGCACGGCTGAGGTTATGGGGCAAGTGATGCTGCTTTTCCACAATTTCAGCTCGTGCACGTCGGCGGAAGCACTCTATGTAGAAGTATATTGTAGAAAAGAAGCCCTTGAGGAATTCCACCATGATTTCAACAATTTCCATCCCACCATCAACCTCAGCCTGGACGAGTCCACACAAGAGATCCACTTCCTGGACACTACGGTGCTAATAAGCGATGGTCACATAAACACCACCCTATATCGGAAACCTACTGATCGCTATTCCTACCTACATGCCTCTAGCTTTCATCCAGATCATACCACACGATCCATTGTCTACAGCCAAGCTCTACGATATAACCGCATTTGCTCCAACCCCTCAGACAGAGACAAACACCTACAAGATCTCTATCATGCATTCCTACAACTACAATACCCACCTGCTGAAGTGAAGAAACAGATTGACAGAGCCAGAAGAGTACCCAGAAGTTACCTACCACAGGACAGGCCCAACAAAGAAAATAACAGAACGCCACTAGCCATCACCTTCAGCCTCCAACTAAAACCTCTCCAACGCATCATTAAGGATCTACAACCTATCCTGAAGGACAACCCATCACTCTCACAGATCTTGGGAGACAGGCCAGTCCTTGCTTACAGACAGCCCCCCAGTCCGAAGCAAATACTCACCAGCAACCACACACCACACAACAGAACCACTAACCCAGGAACCTATCCTTGCAACAAAGCCCATTGCCAACTGTGTCCACATATCTATTCAGGGGACACCATCATAGGGCCTAATCACATCAGCCACACTATCAGAGGCTCGTTCATCTGCGCATCTACCAATGTGATATATGCCATCATGTGCCAGCAATGCCCCTCTGCCATGTACATTGGTCAAACTGGACAGTCTCTATGTAAAAGAATGAATGGACACAAATCAGACGTCAAGAATTATAACATTCAAAACCAGTTGGAGAACACTTCAATCTCTCCGGTCACTCGATTCCAGACCTGAGGGTGGCTATCCTTCAACAAAAAAGCTTCAAAAACAGACTCCAACGAGAGACTGCTGAATTGGAATTAATTTGCAAACTGGATACAATTAACTTAGACTTGAATAGAGACTGGGAATGGATGAGTCATTACACAAAGTAAAACTATTTCCGCATGTTATTTCTCCCCCCCACCCCACCCCCCAGTGTTCCTCAGATGTTCTTGTTAACTGCTGGAAATAGCCTACCTTGCTTGTCACCATGAAAGGTTTACCTCCTTTCCCCCCCCTGCTGCTGATGATAGCTCATCTTACCTGATCACTCTCCTTACAGTGTGTATGATAAAACCCATTGTTTCATCTTCTCTGTGTGTGTATATAAATCTCCCCTCTGTATCTTCCACCAAATGCATCCGATGAAGTGAGCTGTAGCTCAGGAAAGCTTATGCTCAAATAAATTTGTTAGTCTCTAAGGTGCCACAAGTACTCCTTTTCTTTTTGCGAATACAGACTAACATGGCTGCTACTCTGAAACCTGTCAAATAAAATGACATTGGAAACTTCCAATTTAATGTTTACAACTAGAAACTCAAGGGACTATTTTTATCCAAAGCGAAAGAATTTATAAAAATTGTTCATTACACCTATTAGTTATTATATCTGGGACAGCACACTCCAGGGCTTGTGCATTGTGTGGTCTGTAAGGGATAACACAATGCTTTTTTTCTTTTCTTTTTCATGGGGTCATAATATACTTATCTCAGATGGGGGCACATGGTAGACTACATTATGTGGCAAGGGATACACAGCCTAAAAAGTTTGAAACCACTGCTCTAGCATTAGGGTTAGGGTTCCCTAGGGTAGGTTTCCAGTGGCTAGGAATAAAGTTCAAATGGGCAGAGTTCTATGGGCTCAGGCTAGGTTTCCAAAGGGTTGAGTGCCCTTGGCGAGGGTTAGGGTTGCAAAGAGGAGGGCTCCAAAGCTTAGGGTTAGGTTAGACAAGTGTAGGGCTCTAAGAGCTCGGGTTAGGATGTTAAAGGGTCTGGCTCTAGGGGTTAGGGTGCCAAAGGGCAGGTTGTATAGATTAGAGTTAGGGTTTGACAGTGTGTAGGTCTCTAGGGGCCACGGGTATGTTTCCAAAGGTTAAGGCCTCCAGGTTCTGGTTCTGGTTCAAAGGGTAGGGTCCGTAGGCAAGAGTGAGGGTTCTAAGAGGTAGGGATCCTGCAGCTAGGGGTAGGGTTCTAGGAGATAGTTTTAGGATTTCAAAGGGCTCCCCGGATTAGGATCAGAGTTTCAAAACTTAGGACTCCCTGGGCTAATGTTGGGATTTCAAAAGGTAGGGATCCCTAGGCTAACTTTAGGTTTCCAAATGGAGAGACCCTGTGGGCTGGGTTAGGTTCCAAAAGTCAGGGATCTAGGGGTTAGGGTTCGTTTCCAAAGGGTAGGTCTATAGGGTCTAGGGTTAGAATTCCAAAGAGTAGGGATCAGGTTCTAAAGGGTATGGCTCTAGCGGCTAGAGTGAGGGTTCTGTAAGGTAGGGCTCACAGGGCTAGGGTTAGGTTTCAAATGGTAGGGGTCTAGAGGATAGGGTTAGGGTTCCGAAGGCTAGTTCTCTAGGAGTTAGGTTTATTTTTTAAAGGGTAGGGTTCTAGGGGCTAAGGCTAGGGTCCCCAAGGGTAGTGCTCCCCTGGTGAGGAGTAGAGTTCTAAAAGGCATGTCTCCCTTTGCTAGGGTTAGGATTTGAAAAGGTTGAGCTCTGGGAGATAGGGATAGGTTTCCAAAGGGCAGGGCTCCCCAGGCAAGGGCAAGGGTTTCAAAAGGATTCTAGGAGCTAGGATTAGGGTTCCAAAGGGTAGGGCTCACTGGGCTAGGAGAAGGGTACAAAGGGTTGGGGTTTCAGAGCAGGGTTAGGATTCCAAACAGTAGGGCTCATCAGGCTAGGGTGAAGCTCTAGGTGCTAAGGTTAAGGTTGCAAAGGGCACAGCTCCACTGGCTCGGGTGAGTGTTCCACAGCGTAGGGCTCCCTGGGCTAGGAGGAGCGTTCCAAAGTGTTGGGCTCTAGAGGCTAGGGCTCTACTGTAGAGCTCCCTGGTCTAAGGCTGTGGTTCAAAAGGATAAGGCTCCGCAGGTGAGGGTTAGGGTAGGGCTCTACAGGCTGGCTAGGATTGCTGTTTCAAACGTAGGGCTCCCTGGACGACGGTTAGGGTTCCTAAGGATAGGGTTCAAGGCCTTGGGTTCTGAAGGGTAGGGCTCCCTGGGTTAGGGCTCGAGTTCCAAATGCTGGGATTTCTCAGGATAACACTAGGTTTCCGAGAGCATGACTGTTAGGCCTAAGGTTAGAATTCTAAGTGGTCAGATTTCTCAGAATAGGGTGAGGGTTCCACATGGTCTGGCTTCCCTGGCTAGGGTTAGGGTTCCAAATTATAGGCATTTATTATCTGTTAGTTAAATCACTGACACTGGAATTTTCAGCAGTGTCTATTTGTGTATTTTTCATTTTTCTGGGTATCCAACTTGACACATAGATATCCCAAAATGGGCACTCAGAATCAGTGGACACTTTTTCTTACAAGTGTCCTTCATTTGAGCTGTTCCCCATCTGTGAAATGGGGATAACAATACCTTCCTACTTCGCAGGGGTATTGCAATAATAAATTCATTCACACTGCAGTGATGAGCTCCACAAAAAAGCCCAAGAGGAAATAGTGTATTCTGCATTCAATGACGGGTTTTGAAGGCAGACAGTAAACAAAGTATTGGCCTGCACTTGGAATGAGGAGGATAAAAAGAGAACAAAGAGCTGCCTCATTCCATGCTCGTCATCCATCCTTTGCACTGAGTCAGGCAGGTTGCTGTAAAAAAAAGAAAAGTATGTGATCCTGTAATTAAAGGCTGCCTTACAATTAAGGCCCTATTTAATTCACTATATTGCGGATCCTGCATTATTAGGCTTCTACCGTAATTTTGATTTTAATTAGCGCCGTCTGTCAACCTCGGCATACGTGGGGCTCCGGCTGTCAGCCACAATTAATAAAGGTCCATTATTACTTTTCCGCAATTTTCCATGTCTTGTTTGCAACTGAACTGCAATTATTTGACTAACATCCCGCAATTCAAGTTGGACCCTATTTGTAATGTGTATGCACAAGGGGGTCAAATTGAGGTTGCTCAGGGAACCTTAATTCTGGTATTTACTAACTTTTGAGTCCTTGACTTTGCAACCTTAAAGATATGCTTCTAATATATTTTAGGATTAGCTATTTTGTAAATTATTATGGAGATGTGATGGTGATAACACTGAATAAAAGCTGGGGTTTCATTTATATGAATGACATAGTGGTCACCTCAACTATACAGCACTTGCTTTTAGAGTACAGAATGTAATAGAGGTGGAACATGGAGATCTATTCATTAGTTTAAGTTGTAGTAACTTTAAAATGACCTTAAGGAATAGCTTTTTTTGGGGTGGAGAATCTAATATTTTTCAGATCTTTCTAACAAGTACATTTCTCTGATACTTGAAAAGTGACTCACTTCTAGATTGTTGCAAAATCTAGGCTACTTTTTAAGTGGAACATATTAATATTGGATTTGTTAACACTATTAGTCATAACCACTTCTTTCTAAGTTGCAACAATTGTCATCAGCTATTTCCATTGTTAAATGGATGCTCTAGAGCTTTCATTTTACCCACTTCATATTTAATGAAGTTTTTTTCTTAACATCAGTCACAGATTTCTGAGAAGCAGCCACATGAATACCATGGGTATGATTAGTTTGAAAATACCAGACCTGATTCTCCATGAACTTGGATCTTGTGAAGCAATTTATACCTATTCTGCCACTCTCCCCCACCCATGGGTCATCCCCAGGACCTCTGGGTCTTAAAACATGAATCTGACTCACTACAGATTGAGCCAGGTCTATAAGGCAAAGCTGTAGCAGGCTCATCAACTTCTGTTGTGGCACAGCCATCACTAGAGGGTGACAGTGCCACACTGAGTGGGTGTGGGTTACACACCTACTTTGCACTGGGATAAATGACTGCCCAAGAGGCAGCGTGATGGACAAACAGGTCTCTATTTTTTTTAAAAGGAAAGATTTTAGAGACAGACGCAAGGTGCAATATGGTGGTCGGGCTCAGATAAAATAAGACACAACCCAAACCTCTGCTCCAAACTTAACCGGAATCTTTTACGACCCTTTATAAAGTTTGGTTTTTGTGTTTAGTGTCCTTGAGTCACTGCAGCTCCATCTAGGATTAGGAGCAGAGGGATCAAAATCCTGCAAATTCTGCATTTCTGGGCCAAATGAAATGGGAAGCCTTGGAAATCTCAAGAGAACCTATTCTCTGGCCTACTGTCCAGAGCAAAAGCGTTTGGATAAGTATTCGTAATTGTGTACTTAACCAACCCAAATTCATCAGAGGAGCCAAATTCATCCCTAGTATAACTCCACTGAAGTTATATGAGGGAAGGGGCTGGTCCATTCACTTATTGCCTTCCCCATTCTGTCAGACATGTTCCTTTAAACCAGAACTACCTGAGAAAGTGGCCTTCAGTCACAACACCTTGGATTGTGCCCTTGTCATGTTTCACAGTCCAAGCAGAGACCGCCAGTATAAATGTGCTGCATTTGGGTAGGTGGTGATCATCCTCTGAGTCAATGCTGAGCCGTGTCCCAGGTTGGGGTTTGGGTGCTATTCTAATAAAGGTGGGATACACACGAGTTCTGGGAATAGAGATGGACTTTTATTTCCTGTTCCAAGTCACCTGAAGCGGGCTGGCTTTACAAAAGGTTAATATCCTTGTCATATGACAAGGGTCAGTATCTAGTCTGAGAGGGCCCTGTGCTTTTGAAAGTTCCATCTTCCAGATGAGATGTAAAGCCAGGTCCCTGATCACTGAAGTCACTGAATCTTGCAGCTCTTGTGCTCCATCAAGGGATGTTTGCCTTATTCTCCATTACTATGTGCTGCCAGGCATTTTTCCATCGCCATTGCACAGATATGCTACCAAATCAGAATTCTCCTATCTCTCAAGGGTGTTCTACACCCACTCCGCACAGGCGTAAATGACTACACAAAGTGCAGAGTGGGGGTGGGGGATCAGGCCCATTAACTCCAGTGTCTTGATCACATGTGTGCATGGATAATTAACTTATACCTTTCTGAGTCCCTGCTGTGGGTGCTGTAGTGTGAGCGAAGACGTCACAACTCTCATTACCAGATAGGTGAAGAATGCTGATTTAACATGTCTACATATGTTCAGTTGGGTAAGGCAGTCTTTGCTTCCTGCCCTAAAACATTGTGTAGTGTTCAGCAGGCCATAGCAGCCAGCTGACGCTTTCCACCCCAGAAGTGGCTGCATTTTAGGAATGGCCTGTATGAAGTGGTTCATTTATTAGGGATGGCAGTTTGACCTAGTGGATGGAGCAGTAGATTGGGACTCACATCTGAGTCCTCTTCCTGGCTCTGCAACTAATCTTTTGGGTGACCTTGGGCAAGTCCTGTCCTGTGCCTCAGTTTCCCCAACTGTAAAACGGGATAAAGATACTGACCTCTTTTTTTTGTACAGTGCTTTGAGATTTACTTGAAAAACCTGGTGGCATTTATAATTTAAAGTTCCTTTCATCCAGAAGGATCCAAAGGCATGATAGAAATGTAAGACCTCATTATTAAGACAACAAACTCCCATGGGTGAAAATATGAGTTGTGCATTTGACGTGTTTGTTACCCAAATGCTGGCAGGTGATGAGCAGATGGGGACAACTGGCACTTGTCATTGATCTGAATGAGAAGGTGGAGGAGTATTGGAGATCTGAGGGAACAGTATCTGCATATTTGCTACTTTTTTGTTGATGACTGACACATGGCTCTATCACTAAGCATATAAAAATAGAAACCGTGTGTCAGCCTGCTTGTATAGGGCTATGGCGCAGCACTGCTTAAATCTGGATGTCGGTACGCCATGCCACAAATGGTTATTTATAGACAAGCCCCACAGTAACATCCCGAGAGAAACAAATCCAAGAGGTACTAAATACCAGGAATGATTCACGCCCCTATTTCGGATTCTGTGCAAAGCATGGTGGCTTCCTCAGAAAGACGGAGTTATATCTTTTGATACAGGAGTTCAATGATTTGGGGTGGGGACAGGGGACTGTGAACTTTCTCATTTTCCTGTGGACCACTGCGGAAGAACTCAGTCCCTCATGCAATGGTCTCCAGTGCTGAGTGTTAAGGATGTTCCGAATACTGGAGATTTCATCATTTCTCCCAGGAGACTATTCCACAGTCAAAGAAGGACCTCTCAAGCAGAACACTTTTCTTGATATTTAGATGACATTTCCTTTTAACTCCATTATCTCCAATTAAACCCCTTAGCTAACCCTCAAGAGTGGCTGTGTCTAGAGTAGAGTTTGTAGTCCTGTTTTATCTGTAGTTCACTCTTAACTAACACCGATTGCAAAGGCAAGTCTGGATGGTACCCACACCCGCTCAGTGTGATACTCTGTGCCCCTCGCATGGTGGCTGGGCCACAGAGAGAGGTTGATGAGCCTTCTACAGCCTCTCCTAACAGAACTGGGTCTCTAACTCAAACAGCAAAGGCTCATGCTTTTCACTGAACTGCAGATAAACCAGGACTCCAAACTAACTCTTGTCACAGCCACTCTGCCGTCTACCAACTCAGGGACGTACCGCTACTAGTGGCTCTGCAAGTGTTCATTACGTGACTCAGCCTATGAAACTTTGTGTCCTAAAACTCTAATCTAGACAAAGCGAATACTTCACCCTCCTTAGGGCTTACACCTTTCTGATGCTTATTGTGCCCTTTACTGAGCGTAAATTCAATATAGTTACTGTAATTGACCCCACTTGGGATGAACCCATTACCTTCAGTGCTAAACCGATGAGCTACAAATGCTCGAGCTGGATCACCTTTCCAGACGACTGCACCCCTTCAAAAGTCTGATTTGTCTTGAGTACCCCAAGTTTCACCTCACTTGAAAACGACTTACTTACAAAATGAGACATAAAAATACAGAAGTGTCACAGCACACTATTACTGACAAATTGCTGACTTTCTCATTTTTATCATATAATTATAAAATCAATTGGAATATAAAGAGTGTACTTACATTTCAGTGTATAGTATATAAAGCAGTATAAACAAGTCATTGTATGAAATTTTAGTTTGTACTGACTTTGGTAGTGCTTTTTATGTAGCCTCTTTTAAAACTAGGCAAATATCTAGGTGAATTGATGTATGCCCTGGAAGACCTCTGAATACTCCCAGGAGTACACATACCCCTGATTGAGACCTCCTGAGATAGAGGATTAAGTCTACAAACTATGGGAAGTAGCAGACTTTAACATCTTATGTGCATCAACCATTAGAGGGGGACAAAGACAACTCAGCACAGTTTGTATAAGTTTCTTAAAGTTATGTGAGCCCTTTTGTTTCAGACATTGGGCTATAAATGTCATGAGAGCAAATGGTTCCTCCCAAAGATTCCTTGTACTTTTGATACCAACTGGGCCAGAACTTCCCCCCTTTGCTCCCCAGTTTCTTTCTTAAAGGAAAACCCTGATCATCTGTGCTCAGCCTAGAGCCTTGGAAATTCAAGGCAGAGGCACGTCTCACCACTTGAAACTACATATTGTAACAACATCTGGTGGTGCTGCTGCTGCTGGAGGCTATCTTGACCCTTGGGAAGGCAGTGGGAGCAGGAGCCCTGGTGTTGCTGAACTTGTCTCCATCTCTTTTTAAAAAAATGAAAGAAAACATTTAAATTCTGAATATTAAGGCTGAGATTTTCAAAGCCACCCAAAGGGAATTGGACACTCACTTCCCATTAACTTTAATGGAGACTGAGTGTCCAAATCCATTAGGCAGCTTTGAAAATCTCAGCTGGAAGTTCTCTTTAAGATTGTTGCGCTAGTGTTAATGACTAGGAAGCTGGTTTACATTTAGCCTCTGACAAGCTCTGATTTCCCATGACTTTCAGAGAGGTCAGTGGGACACTTTCATGTGGATCTGGAAGCTGCTCTAGTCACTTTCAGACACACTTTCATACATAATTTTCAGTACTGTACAGTGGAACATCTTTGCAATCCCAGCACTTTATAATTCCCACACACAGCCTGCCCCAGAGACAATGTGAATATTCCTGAGGAAGAGAGCAGGGAGCAGGAATAAAGGGGGTGGATGTGCTAAGAGTTAATGACAATAACTGCTCAAAGGAAGCCATTTGCAGTGCATAACAAGTAGCGGTTTAATTGTTCCTGCAAAACCTGAAAACTGTGCTACCAAATAAACTCATCCATTTTATGGACCAGGCAGTAGAGGGGACAAAGAGGAGGGTTAGTCCTTGAACAGCCCATCTGTTGCCAATGCAGCTAGATGGCTCTAATCCTAGAAGCTGTGACCTGCTTTTTTAAATTAGTGTACCCTAGTTAAATACCCCAAGGTGTGAATATGAAAGGAACTGGCCTTGTGGGGCACAAACACCTTCTCTGATTTTGGATGGAAATCTCCCCCTGGGAGAAAATACTTTTTCCATCTCAGACCCACAGGTCTAGCAAGCCACTAAGAGGCTATTTTCTGTGCAACGGGGTGAAAAGCAAAGTTCAAAATGGGATTGCTTTCATAGCCAGCCTCAATGGGATCTGCATGCAGTGCTGCTTCTAACTCAGCTGCCCTGCTTTGGCAGTGAATCACTGTTCGCTGGTTTGGAGCCAGCCTTGCTCTTTTGCCCCGATCTCATCCCACATTTTAACTGCTGGATAAATGGCAGTGGAAAAATCTGTTAAGCATCCTCTAGGATATTGTTTAGATATCCAGGGCGCAAGGCAGAACATCTGGGCTGCTTTCAGTTCCTTAAGTGATGTTCTGACAAGTCTATTGGAGAGGAAAGTGTTTGAAAATTCTACCCCCAATAGGGCCTTGTCTGCACTATCAAACTGCAATCTCATTAGGTAACATGGTGGCTAAGACACATGAGTTCTGTTTACTCTATGGCTTCCATCAATGGTGAATTACAGCTACAAAGTCCGCTAGTGTAGATGCAACCTTTAAAGAAACTGTGGGCCTGATTTTCCACTCCCTGGCACCTGTACCAAGTGGATGTCAGCTACCGTCAGATCCTAATGAGACCCCCTTCTCACAGCTATGAAGTGACTGCACAAAGTGGCAGGGAGTGGAGGATCCTGGCCTAAATGTCATGATATTGTTCTGCAGCAGTGACCAGTGGTGGGTATGCTGGAAGGTGCGGCTGGCAGCCCAGCAAAGGTCAGCAGGGAATGTAGGGTCACCAGATGTCCCGATTTTATAGGGACAGTCCCGATATTTGGGGCTTTGTCTTATGTAGGTACCTATTACCCCCACCCTCTGTCCCGATTTTTCATACTTGCTGTCTGGTCAGCCTAAGGGAATGTGTGGCTATTAGTGGACTCAGGAGGGAGGCATTTTTAGGAGAGGTGGGTAAGACAGGACTGTTACTGGTTGATGTGGGGAAAGTTGGAATGCTGAAGACAAGGGGGGTAGAACAGATTAGTGGTTAAAGCCATTAGTGAGACAGGAGGACAGATAGTCTAGTGGTTAGGGCATGAACCTAGCAGTTGAGAGCCCTGAGTTTAAATCCTTGCTCTGCTGCAGACTTCCTATGTTTCCTTGAGCACAGCACTTGGTCTGTTTGTGCCTCCATTCCCTGTCTGTAAAAGGGAGATAAAAGCACTTTTCTACTGTGCTGGGGAGTTAAAACTAAGCACCTTAGAAGATCGCCTTGGGAAACCATCTCTCCTTCATCCTAATGGTTAAGGTGTCCTTAACATTCTAGCTAGAAAAGAGCAGGTTTCCCCACTGACTTACTCTGAGCAAGATCTGCTTTTTCTCTCTCCCCCACAAGCTGAGCTACTTCCAAAGAGCCTATGGGGAACGGGTGCCAACAGCTCCCCAGATGGCCTCATGTTCATGTAATCAGCAGAGAAGTCTGTACACGATGGCTGTTCAGAATATGAGGAGAATGATGAAAGTTTAAAAGGTCATATACCATTGTAATACCAAAAGGAAACTTTATGATTCATCATTCCTGATGTAATATCATCAGTTTAATAAAGCAGTATTTCACTCAGTGCCTATTTTAATGGGCCTATTTAAGTAATGGCACTGGGCTCTTCCACATCCCCTCCCCCTCCTCCTTCTGCTAACTAGGGCTTGTACTAAGCACTTGAAAAAACTATTGGAACTTAAGAATTCTTATATTTACAATATATTTCAGCCCCTTGCTGAATGGGCGTTATTATGTCAAACCACTATTTAGCCTGAAATATTGGGAGAAGGAAAGCTAACAGCTGGATATGCTAATGAGTAAATAAACCATGTGTCGCTTTAACTATATGGACATCAATTTGGGCAATGGATGGAAATGGACAGCAATAAAAGGCTTTGACTGGAGGTGACCACCGAGCAAGGACGCCCAAAATTGATGCTGTCGCAGGTTGTCTTGCTGGAAGGGATGATGGCTTTATGGTAAAAGGGGCTTAGAAGATCTGGATTCATTTCTTGCCTTTGCCACACGCTCCCTGTGAGATCTTGGGTAAGTCTAGTGCTGCCAATTCTTGTGATTTTTTTTTATTGTAAGTCTCATAGTATTTGGTGTTTTCCTCAGCTCCTGGTGATTATATGAGAATCTCGGCTTTCATTTAAAAAAAAAATTCTAGACCTGGTGGCTGTAAAGAGAAACTTGAAAGTGTGACCTGAGTACACCCAGAAGGCAAATAATGTAATATGTATATATATATATATATATATATATATATATTTTAAAACTCATGTTTTTTTGTTTTTTAAGAGGTCTGGCTCCAGCGTTTTGAAGGGCTGGGCTAGGCTGCACTGCAAATGACCTAATTGCACTGTGCTGGTGTTCTGTAAAACGGATAACCCTTCCCAACCTTCCAGGGGTTTGGGGAGCAGTGTTTGGGAGGGGCTCAGTTACTGTGCTGGAACATGGGTATAGGCGAGGGGGAGGCCATAAAATACCCAAGCAAACTAGGAGGCTAAAGGCCACACCTGACCTCCACAGAATGGCACAAGTTATAGCCATCTCCTCTGCAAAGAGCAGGTGTGCCTCATGGAAACCCCATGTCCCAGCATGCAATAGCCTGATGTGAGCAGCCCCTCTCCCACTCCTGGCACCACCCTATTCGCTCTTACTAATTATTTGAGATGTACTCAGAGAGATGAGCCCAGTGATCTTTGCTCCCTATTGCTGCTAATGTTGGAGTTCTGGGGGTGTTTACTTACACTCCTGGAACTTTATGGGGTGCCTCCCAATCATCTGCTGAGAGCAGTAATCTGTCCCCCTCCCCAGCTCTGCTTCATCTGTGGGAGCAGTACAGGGCCACTTCTGTTCCGCTGGCCAGAGATCTGTCCCAGAAACACTTGCACACGGTTGTCAGAGAAAGTGAAGGGAGCTGAGCCTTTGAGGCGAGTATCTGGTGCACACCAGGCTGACAGACCAAGTGCTGAATTTGAAGTGAAAGTGCCCTGCAAACAGGGCCAGCTCCAGGCACCAGCTTTCCAAGCAGGGGCTTGGGGCGGCATTCAGAATGGGGCGGCAGTCCGTGTCTTGTGGCGGCAATTCGGCGGCAGCTCTGCCGCTGTTCTGGAGGTGGTGGCAATTGCAGCGGCGGCAATTCGACGGCGACTGCTTGGGGCGGCAAAATTGGTAGAGCCGCCCCTGCCTGCAAAGAAGCTGAGGAACAGCTAGAGTGGTTGAAATACAGAACAAATGTTAGGCATTCCACCATATACACTCAAGCGTTGGACATGTGTGTGTTGTAGGTATGGGTTTACATGGTGACCTGAGCCAAGAGAGACCTTCCTTTTTTTTCTCACTGTACTCTGTAATTTATGGGATGATGCACTGCGCAACAGACCAGCAGACATGGAGTTCTAATGCTAGTTTTTCCACTGACTAGTGTTAATATTTATGTACAGTAACTCTTATTATTAACAAAGTCACAGACTATAGGAAGAAGCAACTGTTTTTCACCATCTTCCAGGTGAGAATTTGCACCTGGTCAGTCAGGTGGGGCTGGGAGTGGAACATAGGACTCTGGTTTGCCAGGTCTAATTTTCATCCACTTTGTCATATTGCATTTCAGAAGAAATGGATGTGCCAAACTGTGCATGTCTCCCTTGAAGTCAGTGAGCCAGTGTCGATTCACACCACCTGTAGCGCTGCAAATAAAGAGAGAGGAAATAAGAGAGTCTCTTAAAGTTAAGAGCAGGTTTTTTGAATTTTAAATGTTCCTGTTTGCACCCTATGGTTTTTTACAATATATTTAATGAATGATACCTAGGATTTCTTGTTTAGAGTTTCAGAGTAGCAGCCGTGTTAGTCTGTATCCTCAAAAAGAAAAGGAGGACTTGTGGCACCTTAGAGACTAACGAATTTATTTGAGCATAAGCTTTCGTGAACTACAGCTCACTTCATCAGATGCATTCAGTGGAAAATACAGTGGGGCGATTTATATACACAGAGAACATGAAACAATGGATGTTACCATACACACTGTAACGAGAGTGATCAGGTAAGATGAGCTATTACCAGCAGGAGAGCAAAGGGGAAAAAAACCTTTTGTAGTGATAATCAAGGTGGGCCATTTCCAGCAGTTGACAAGAATGTCTGAGAAACAGTGGGGGCGGGGGGGAATAAACATGGGGAAATAGTTTTACTTTGTGTAATGACCCATCCACTCCCAGTCTTTATTCAAGCCTAAATTAATTGCATCCAGTTGCAAATTAATTCCAATTCAGCAGTCTCTCATTGGAGTCTGTTTTTGAAGTGTTTTTTGTCGAAGAATTGCCACTTTTAGGTCTGTAATCGAGTGACCAAAGAGATTGAAGTGTTCACCAACTGGTTTTTTAATGTTATAATTCTTGATGTCTGATTTGTGTCCATTTATTCTTTTACATAGAGACTGTCCAGTTTAGCCAATGTACATGGCAGAGGGGCATTGCTGGCACATGATGGCATATATCACATTTGTAGATGTGCAGGTGAACGAGCCTCTGATAGTGTGGCTGATGTGATTAGGCCCTATGATGGTGTCCCCTGAATAGATATGTGGACACAGTTGGCAACGGGCTTTGTTGCAAGGATAGGTTCCTGGGTTAGTGGTTCTGTTGTGTGGTGTGTGGTTGCTGGTGAGTATTTGCTTCAGGTTGGGGGGCTGTCTGTAAGCAAGGACTGGCCTGTCTCCCAAGATCTGTGAGAGTGATGGGTCATCCTTCAGGATAGGTTGTAGATCCTTGATGATGCATCGAGAGGTTTTAGTTGGGGGCTGAAGGTGATGGCTAGTGGCGTTATTTTCTTTGTTGGGCCTGTCCTGTGGTAGATAACTTCTGGGTACTCTTCTGGCTCTGTCAATCTGTTTCTTCACTTCTACGGGTGGGTATTGTAGTTGTAAGAATGCTCGATAAAGATCTTGTAGGTGTTTGTCTCTGTCTGAGGGGTTGGAGCAAATGCAGTTGTATCATAGAGCTTGGCTGTAGACAATGGATTGTGTGGTGTAGTCTGGATGAAAGCTGTAGGTCAGTAGGTTTCCGGTATAAGGTGGTGTTTATGTGATCATCGCTTATTAGCACCGTAGTGTCCAGGAAGTGGATTTCTTGGTGGACTGCTCTAGGCTGAGGTTGATGGTGGGATGGAAATTGTTGAAATCATGGTGGAATTCCTCAAGGGCTTCTTTTCCATGGGTCCAGATGATGAAGATGTCATCAATGTAGCGCAAGTAGAGTAGGGGCATTAGGGGACGAGAGCTGAGGAAGCGTTGTTCTAAGTCAGCCATAAAACTGTTGGCAAACTGTGGGGCCATGCGGGTACCCATAGCAGTGCTGCTGATTTGAAGGTATACATTGTCCCCAAATGTGAAATAGTTATGGATGAGAACAAAGTCACAAAGTTCAGCCACCAGGTTAGCTGTGACATTATCGGGGATATTGTTCCTGATGGCTTGTAGTCCATCTTTGTGTGGAATGTTGGTGTAGAGGGCTTCTACATCCATAGTGGCTAGGATGGTGTTTTCAGGAAGATCACCGATGGATTGTAGTTTCCTCAGGAAGTCAGTGGTGTCTCAAAGATAGCTGGGAGTGCTGGTAGCGTAGGGCCTGAGGAGGGAGTCTACATAGCCAGACAATCCTGCTGTCAGGGTGCCAATGCCTGAGATGATGGGGCATCCAGGATTTCCAGGTTTTTGGATCTTGAGTAGCAGATAGAATACCCCTGGTTGGGGTTCCAGGGGTGTGTCTGTGCAGATTTATTCTTGTGCTTTTTCAGGGAGTTTCTTGAGCAGATGGTGTAGTTTCTTTTGGTAACCCTCAGTAGGATCAGAGGGTAATGGCTTGTAGAAAGTGGTGTTGAAGAGCTGCCTAGCAGCCTCTTGTTCATATTCCGACCTATTCATGATGATGACAGCACCTCTTTTGTCAGCCTTTTTGATTATGATGTCAGAGTTGTTTCTGAGGCTGTGGATGGCATTGTGTTCTGCATGGCTGAGGTTATGGGGCAAGTGATGCTGCTTTTCCACAATTTCAGCCCGTGCATGTCGGTGGAAGCGCTCTATGTAGAAGTCCAGTCTGTTGTTTCGACCTTCAGGAGGAGTCCACCCAGAATCCTTCTTTTTGTAGTCTTGGAAGGAAGGTCTCTGTGGGTTAGTATGTTGATCAGAGGTGTGTTGGAAATATTCCTTGAGTCGGAGACGTCTCTTTGATCACTCGATTACAGACCTAAAAGTGGCAATTCTTCAACAAAAAAACTTCAAAAACAGACTCCAACCAGAGACTACTGAATTGGAATTAATTTGCAACCTGGATACAATTAATTTAGACTTGAATAAAGACTGGGAGTGGATGGGTCATTACACAAAGTAAAACTATTTCCCCATGTTTATTCCCCCCCGCCCCCACTGTTTCTCAGACATTCTTGTCAACTGCTGGAAATGGCCCACCTTGATTATCACTACAAAAGGTTTTTTTCCCCTTTGCTCTCCTGCTGGTAATAGCTCATCTTACCTGATCACTCTCGTTACAGTGTGTATGGTAACACCCATTGTTTCATGTTCTCTGTGTATATAAATCTCTCCACTGTATTTTCCACTGAGTGCATCTGATGAAGTGAGCTGTTGCTCACGAAAGCTTATGCTCAAATAAATTTGTTAGTCTCTAAGGTGCCACAAGTCCTCCTTTTCTTGTTTAGAGTGTACAACAAGAAAATCCACACCTCTGAATCCAAAATATTGCTAACTAGAAGGGGATGAAAACCTTCTCTCAACTTTTTAAAAACATAAGAACTTGTATTTCTAAACAAATTCTCATTTCATAGAAAATTTTCCAATTTTTCCTCTAAATAAATCAGTTTTTTGAAATTCAAGGAAATATTCAGGTTTTTTAAAACTGAAAAATGTTCAACTTTTGGTAGAAAGTTCTGGGTTTTGAGAACTGAAATTTTACAGAAAACCAAAAAATTATTTGTTTTTGAAAACCATGAACTGATTTGCTATTCTGTTTCTGTTTAAAACAAGTAAACTTCTATAAATCCTTGGGGGGGGGGACTAATTCTTTCATTCTCTCTAAATTGTTCACTGTTACCATTTTAAGATCAGCTGTATTGCTTATGTTGTGGAGTTTTGAAACAAATAGGGTTACTTAAATGATAACACCCTAAAAAACTTACCCCACCCCCACAGTTGTTTCCACAGGCATCCCATTGCAATTAACCATAGTGGGATTTGATCATGATGCTGGAGCTAACACCGTGCTCTTGTGAGAAGTACCAGGAAATAATAGTCAAACTTTTGGTTTCACATCTCAGAGGGAAGAGCGTCATTCATTGATGCATCAGGGTTGCTTCCTGAAGGAGTCTAGATTTTTTTTTTCTAACGCGATGGTCTCCAGTGAAGCTTCTTACAAAGCTACATCTTGTTTTGTGTGTGTTCTGGCACTATAGCTATCTGAGATGATAGTCAGTCAATGTAGAATGACAGGTTTCAGAGTAGCAGCCGTGTTAGTCTGTATTCGCAAAAAGAAAAGGAGTACTAGTGGCACCTTAGAGACTAACAAATTTATTTGAGCATAAGCTTTCGTGAGCTACATGCATCCGATGAAGTGAGCTGTAGCTCACGAAAGCTTATGCTCAAATAAATTTGTTAGTCTCTAAGGTGCCACAAGTACTCCTTTTCTTTTAATGTAGAATGAAGTTACTAGGCAAATATTTAGTCAGGCAGCCAAGCCATTGCGGTGAAAGAAACTAACACTGATGAGTCCAATATTGATGCATCATGATCTGTTGGTTAGAGCAGGGCACTGGGAATTAGGAGACTTGAGCCTTGTTCCTACCTCTGCCACTCCCTGTCTGGTAATGTTTATAGAGTGCTTTGAGATCCTAAGGCACTACATAGGTGAAATTTTGGCTCCATGGAGATAAACAGGATTTTTTTCATTCACTTCAATGGGCCAGGATTTCACCCTAACTCTTGAAGTAGAGTGTTTGAGGGCCAGATTCTGAGACCTTTACTCATGTCTGAGTGACACCTGATTTCATGAGTGGTCCCATTGTCTTCAGTGGAGTATTCATGGAGTGGTGTTATTCACCATGAGTATTGGAATTTGGTCCTCATTTATTATGGGCCCATATAGGGTACATGGTGATTTTGTGTCTTCCACCTTGCAGAGTTGGCTGACCATAAGTGAATATTCATTTAGCAAGGTGAAATTATTTTTCTCTGCCATTACTTTCACAAGGAGGAGCCCTTACCTGGAGCTGCTAGAATCATGAGCAAACGTCTGGGGGCTTTCAAGGAGAACTAGGAAATGAGAGGGAACAAAACTATAAAAAGTCCTAAAAACCAATAAAACTTAAAAAAAAAAGAAAAAAGTCAGTGATGTGAACTTTGAGAGTAAATCATAAGATGGGCCACAGGGTCAACACAGAAGGCTAACACTGCCACTTGCACATGTCTAAGGTAATAAAAAGTGCAACTTATGTTATTTACAATGCTCATAAAGACAAGTCCCTTGTTGCCAGACAAAACCAGGACGCACAGTATGGAATTGCTCAGCAGTCTGCCTGGGGTTGGGGTTTGCTGGTTTTCTGACTGGGAGTAGGGAAAGGGTTAAGTGTGTGGGTTTTTTTGCTATGCTTTTGGATAGTTCTGTATTATATCCAGGTGGCGTGACGTGTGAACAGACGAAAGATAAAAATCTCAGAGGAAATGGCTCTGTCTGAGCCCAGATCACGACGCCTTGTGCTGACCCCACAACCCGAGCTCCATCAGTCAACTTGTCCTTCCCTTGACTTTTCACCCCATGCTCTGCTGCTGCTTCTACTCCATGAAAGAGGAGAGGAAGAAAATGCCCTAGCCCTATAACTAAGAGAGGGTCTAACACACAGGTCACGTTCTTTCTGCTGGAGCCTTTAGCAGCAAACTGAGTGCTCTAACAGACCCCTGATCTCTCACATGATCTTCCTCATAAAAGGGAAAAAACAAGCAATCAGCCTCAGCTATCTGAAGAAGTGAGTGCAAACTGGACTGGAAACAGAGGGCCAGATCCTCACCAGCTGAGGATAACAGAAGTAGTGATATTTTGACCACCTGTTATGCAGCCTTTCATCCTAGGATCTGGAATTTTTTTCGAAACCATTCATCAAACAAGATTCATCCCCTCACACACACACACACACAATGAGGAGATGGAGAAGGATTGCATGGGTATCACTTACCCCCTCCTGGAGCTGACTGCATTTCAGAGATGGGGTAAGAGGGGAAGTGCAGAACATTGTCTTCTGGACATCTCCTTTCCAAGGATGCCAGCACAAGGATGTCACAGTGCCTCTGGGAGATTGGCACCTGCATGGAGACCAGCTGGCTCATATTCAGCCTGGGCAAGGCTGGAGTGATGCTGATCAGAAGTTGAGCAAATAGCTGAGACTGTGACCCCTCCTTGCATCCAGGGCATCTGCCAAGTGGGGTGAAGCCTCTGGGTCCTGCTGCCATCATCATTAATCCAAGACAAACACATGCCATCAATGGCAAAAATGCCGCCCTGAGGAACCACCTCTCTCCCTCTGCCAGACTGCCACAGCTCTGCTCCAGTTTCTGTTCATGAGAGAGACATGCTTTCAGAGGAAGAGCTCTGGGTAAGCTGGAAAGCGTCTCTCTCACCAACAGAAGTCGGTCCAATAAAAGATATTACCCCCCACCATCTTGTCTGTCTAATATCCTAGGACCAACGTGGCTATAACAACCCTGCATTCAAGAGTGGGACCCTCCTCATTACAAAGGAGAGGGGGCAGCTGGCAGGGCAGTGGTAGTGAGGACTCTTGGATTCTGACTGGAACTTGGTCCAAGACAGGCCAAGTTTGGTGACTTGCTGGGAGTGCTGCAGCAGACAGCTGTTTGATTGGTAGGGTTGCTGGACAAGGCAGAGGGTGTGCTTCCCAGAACAATGAAAGGTTGGGAAGGAGTTTTCAGTAGGTGGCTAGCTGAGTTCCTTACACATCAATTAGACTACATTGGTTTACGTTTAAGTAAACAGATGCAACCTTGCATGTAGATGAGCTCACAAAGGTTGACAACTCTGCTTTTGCCTCCAGGCTCTGTCCTTTGGCTCAAGCAGTAGAGAGAGGCTGGTGTTTTTAGAACCAGACATGCCCTGGGTTCAATCCCCACAGCTGACTTCTCAAGGGAGTTCATATATCTGGTCTCGGTGATCCAGCACTTGCCACTTCTGGCACATAATTCACTGTATCTTGCCACTTCTGGTTACCATAATTCATTGAATCTGGGACTGAAAGTGGGTGGAAGCCACACAGAGGTTCCATCTTGTGCAGGCTAGGGCAGCTTGCCTCCTCACGTTGGGCTGCTGCTCATCCAAACTTTGAGGTTGGCCCCATATGATCACTCTTTTTACTTTCTGCTCTCACATGCATGGTGGTAATAACAGCAACAGGCATCCTTCACTCCCAGGAGCTCCAGCCTGAAGCACAGGTGAGCAATGAAAATGTGCATGTCCCTTTCGAACAGAGAAGGAGATGTTTAGCTAGCATGGTTCCTCCATCTCCTTTGCAGAAAGCAAGTGGGCAGGAAGGGAAAAGCACCATGGTACGTCCTGTCTGTGGGCAAAGGTAGCTCCTCAGTTTAATGTCACAGGAGACGTATCTGTGAGAGCAGATAGGCCCATAAAACTGAGCCCAGGGTCTGAAGGGTTAGAGGCTTTCCTGGCACCCCAGGTGGGTGAAAGAGGCACACAGCCCCAATGCCTGAAACATCCTCCAGGAAGGTGTTATCTTCGGGAGATGGATAATCCTTTCCAAGCAGATAACCACCACCTGTAGTGCGGCTTGGTCAAGGAACCATTCTAGGAGACAAGCAGACACACTGCTTGTAGTGGTGAGCAGCTGCCCCTCAAAATCTTCTGCAAGTGGAAAGGGAGGGGCTTTCATCTCTGCTCTCCTTCGAAGGTGTCCACAGTGTCACGGGGAGGAAGAGACTGCCTTACTGAGAGCATCACTACTTTCCTGGGTACAGTCTGCTTTGCAGTGTGACCCCCACCTGGGCACACAAGCTCAGCAAATGGCTTCCGAGGAGTGCATCTTTCACCATCAGATTGAGCCTGGGTGTCAGGCGTGAATTGGCCATGCCCATGGTGCGCTGAGAACCAGCCCCTTCATTGGTTGAACCAAGCTGTGGTGATGCCCAGTGATCACATTTTAATGTGAGGGATGACAGAGCCCTGGAAGATAATGTGTGCAAAGAGGTGATGGTTTTGAATGTCAGCCAAAGTGCAAGGTTTGCCAGGGATTTTGTGGGGAGTAGAAAGAAAGGTGTGAAAGTAGCCCAGGCGATACCCACCACCAGTATCCCCTGGCATGGGAATGTGGGTTCCAGGGGCCGGGCTGCTTGAGCAGAGGTCTCCCTGTTGTATGTTAGAAGAGGACTCCCGGGAGTCCCAGCACACTTAATGTATCTATTTCTGGGAAACAGCATTATTGGCCTCCAACAAAATACCGTTGGGGGTCCCAGAGTGAATTCAGAGTGGGGAATGCCAACAAATAGGGGAAGTCTATAAGGAAGGAAGAGATCCGAGCTGGACTTGTGGCTGTTTGTGTTTATTAGAAATGATCTAAATACACATGCTGACTAGGTACAGCTTTCATGCACCGGGCAAGTAGCCTAAGTGGCCCCATGGTGTCACAAAAGGAAGGCGGTCTCAATTATTAAAATCAGATGGCAAAGAGCATCAGAGTAATTCCTAACCATGAGAGAGAGAGAGTGTGCTCCTGATGTTCATTGTGCTGAGAGGGAAGTACGGCTAGCTCTTTAGTGGATGTAAGTCTGCACAGCCCCCCTGGAGCTTCTGTTCCTGGCTTCCTGTATGACCTTGGGCAAGTCATAGCACCACTTTGTGCCTCAGTTTCCTCCCCTCCATACAGGGATCATATTTGTCTACCTCTCGGAGACACTGAAAATAAATCGATTCAAGTTTGCAAAGGTGCTTTGAAATCCACAGCTGGCAGGCATTAAAGAAGAGCAAAATCTTAGTACTAGAATGGATGTTTGCTGGAGACCAATGTAAAACTGGAAGCAGCAGTGTTGTGGACTGGATTTATTAATGGATATGTCTACACTGAAGTGGGAGGTGTATTTCCAGCTCGAGGAGACATGCCCATGTTAGCTCTGATTGAGCTAGCATGCTAAAAATAGCAGTGTAGCTATTGCAGTGAAAGGGGCTAGCTGTCTCGAGTATGGTCCCATTCAAGACCTAGGCACATACTCGGGCAGGCAGAGGGGAAACTGCCTGCACTCCTGTGGCTACACTTCTGTGTTTAGTGCACTACCTTGAACAGACGTAGGCTTGGTATGTCTCCTTGAGATGGAAACTACACCTCCAGTTCCAGTCAGTCAACATTTGGGTGTTAACTAATCCTCCAGTTCTAGTGCAAATTATCTAAATGCTACATTCATGGTATTGCAGAATTTTATCCGTGTTGTGCTCCACTGGGTCTGACACAGATATTCAGCAATTGGCACCTGGCCCCTTTGCTAGTATGTGTTAAAGAGATAATTAGAATAAGCAATTCTGTTAATCCAGTGGTATTCAAAACCCGGAGAAATGTTTTTTATGAATTTGTCCCATAGAGAAATGCATAATATTGATGCAAGTTGGTATGCCCAGCAATGGGTGCATCTGTGAGCTGGCTGCACAAAGGGAGTCAGAGAGAGGGTGGAGAGTGTCTGAACTTTGACTTCATAGACAAGGTCCATGTGAGCATGTTAGAACCTAGGATGTGCAAACCTTAATGCAGTATTTGGGAAGGGTGGAAACGTCAGTGCTTTTGTTATTGATGTGAGGAGATACAAGAGTGTAGGAAAGATTTCCTCAGTCCTAAAGGATTACTTGGACTGTGAGCTAATAGGGAAATTGTCTGATCATGTGTGTAAAACTCTATGCATACCAAGGATGTTGTATGAATAAATTACAAAAGCAATCATCTGAAATCCATTGGATCATGTCATGTCAATAGTGAGGATCTTGTCTTTGCTCAATGGAGGATACCGTAGAAGAGGAATAAGAATTAGGGGCCATTCATCCCCCAAAGGAAGTAAGATATTCCCTGGGTTAGGTGATTCAGAAGTGGTTCAGGTTCTGAATTTAACTTCAGAGTTTAGTAGACCCAGATCCAGAGTAATAACTTTGATGTCCCCATGCTCTATGGCTAGACCAGGTGAGACCATGCCTTGGGGAGAGAGGGAGGTGGAAGAAGAGGGGCAACTGCACAAACAGACTGGTCATCTCCCCAGCAATTGGCCCCTTCTACTTTTGTGGCTATGGTTTCCTGGAAAGCACAGCTGATGGAGAACGCAGTGATCTTGCTGCTTGAATGCTATCTTGCCACAACTCAATGTCCTGGCATTCCAGACTGCCATTAGAGCTAGTTGAAAAATGCCATTAATTTTTTTTGCTCAAAATTTGGCAATATTGGGGGGGGATTCCAAAAATTGTGGCAAATTTTTTTTGGCTTTCCAATGAAAAATCAAAACAAGTTCAGTTTTCCAGTTCCCCCACTTTCTCTATCTTCTTTTCTACCCCCTCTTTTCCAGTGGCAAGAGGGAAAAAAAGGGGGAGAAATGGAGACAAGAAGAAAAAATTAGCTTTTGAAAACTAAAATGTACACTCTTTTTGCTTCTGATGGAAAACTAAAAAAGAAAAAAAAACTTTTTAAAGAAAAAAGACCATTTCCCCGTGGTTTCTGTGGAATATTTTTGACTAGCTCTTGAACTGGAATTCACCTTGTTGGGATTTAGTGCAGTGAGCGAAAGCAGGGCTGCTTGACGAAAGTACTTTATTTTCCCCATAACTCTTCACTCAGCCCCACAAAGGAACATCATTTCTATACCAGCCAGGGAAAAACCTCCTTGTTCCCCAGAAAGGATGGGTCTGATGGTGTGACAGACTATTCCTCTGTGTTCACACCCTACACTCTATTGTAATAACGTTTGCATAAGATATGCCTTGTAAGGTATCATTTGAAAGCTCATGATTTGCCAGTCAGTGTGGCAACTTTGTATGTAAAGTTATAAGATATCCCTGTATGATGTTATTAGCAAATGTTCCAAACCCCCAGCCCTGCCCAAACAAAGGTTAGCAAACAGGTCTGTCCTAGACAAAGCAATGTGTGCACTGCTTAATTTGCATTTAAGCAGTAAACGGAGTAATCAAACAGGGCGGGAAATAAAGAAAGCTCAAACAGGTGAGAAAAAGCTAACAGGGAACATCCTTCCACACAGATGCTTTGTCTCCTAATGCCCAGCTGGAAATGTTTGTCAAGAGAGGGACTGAAACTATAAAAGGGAGGGACAAACTCTCTTCTCTTTCCCCCTGCCCATTGCATTCACTGCCCCGAAGAGAAAAAGGAAGCAGCCATTGGATTCTGGGGAAGGGATCCTGACCTGAGAGTTTGGTCCATAATCTGCTGGAGCATGTGGTGCGAAACTTTGTTTGAATCTAATATAGTTTAAGTTAGGCATTAGTGATGTCTTGTCTTTATTTGTCTTGTAACCATTTATGACTGTTAGGCCTCATAACTTCAGTTCTCAGCCTCTCTCCAGAGGGCTAGCCTATGCCAAGCCTGGTTGTGGTTTATGTAATATAGGTGATTGTTCACTGGGAACTGGACTCAGATTACATAGAGATTGAGATGAAACTATCTATTAGAGAGAGGCCTGCTGGGGAAAAAATAAGTCTAATTTTAATTGTTTTTAATTGACTATTTTTGGAAGGCCAATCCTTGTTTGTAGAAATCATTTGCCCAGGGCCAGGTTCTGACAGTTAATCTGCCTCCTTTTGTTAGCAGCAATCTTGTATCCGGGCCCATCCTGTGCCTGACCTTGCGCCCAGTGCAGTGCAGGACTGTTAGGAGAATTGCTGCACTACTAAAACTGTTACATCAAGTTCATGAAGCCCATCTCCGGCAGATGCGCAGGTAATAACTCCTGTTGTCCAGGCTGATGGCCCCTCTTTCTGGGTTCTGAAGGCAAAGACTGTGTGTGAACTCTATCAAATGCATTGCTCATGCCTTCCAGTCTCCCTGACTAAGAGCCCACGGTCAGTCTGCTGAAATTCTCTTGACATTCTTAGAAGAGATGATCCACATTAGCTTGTTACAACATCAGGGCATGTCTCAAGTTCTCATTGTTTTCTCCCATGCAATGGCAAGAGTTCTGCGCAGCTCTTGGCAAAATCCTGGAGCCTTTATCACCGTGTCAGGCATCTTTCCATGACACTCTTCAGTGTTAATGTTTGCTTGAGCTGCCCCACTTTGGCATCCGTTTTCTTAAGAACATCCCTTTTGAGAGTCCATCCATTATCCATTATCTTGCAGTGCTACTCTGAACATTGCTTTTGCTTGCATTGTCAGACAACTGCTTTGCTCCCCATAAGCTAAGCCTTTGTATTCAGCTTACGCTGTCTCCTCAAACTTCTATTTAATTTTAATTACTCTTTCTCTCTCTTTCTTTCCCTGATATCTGACCATATTCCTTTGTTAGGGCTTCTCCTGATCTGCTAAAAGCAGATGCAGACTGCATTGGCAATATACAACACATGGAATCACTCAAAGTATTGTGTTCCATCACCAGCCACCAAAATGCAAATGGCTGATGAGTGCCTGATATAAACAGTGAAGAATTTTGACCAGCTTTATTAATAGCCTCAGTAATTGCAATGCCTGTTTCTAACAAAAAGGTTTACACAATGAACAATCTTTCTGCTGGGTGTTGTCTGCAGCAATAAGGGCCAGGTTCAAGTAGTGAGGGGTCCCTCTTAAAACCAAAACACACCCAGAAGTTCTGGGATCACTAAGTCCGTTCCCAGAGACCCCTTCGTAGGCAATACTGCCCTACTAACAAGCACTGTATGTGTGTATGTCTGTATGTGAAACAAGGAGAATTTATTAGGGGTGAAGGGAACACAGCATCAACTTGGGAAAACACTGCAACAATTCATACAGCAACAGTATAAATAAAACTCTCCCTCACAGTCCTCAGGTACAACTGGGCAGGCCAGTCTCATGCTGCCTGGTCCTGTTCTGAGGCTCTGCCACCTAACACAGCTAGAGTGATTTCAGCTTTATTTAATAGCCAGTTAGGAGAGGACCTTTGCATCATCTCACTTTGAAAAGTCCTTCCCCCTAGTGCAAGATTCTCAGTGGGGAAGAACCAGTAGCATCTAGGGGTTGCCATAAAGTAGGAGTCTTCTCTTAGTTCAGTCCCACTATGCAACCAGTTATTGGGTTTATGTATAGTTATGGAGACTCCCAAAGTGTCACGGGAAGAATTCTGGGTAGAAAGTTTATGCAAATGAAACTCTGTAGCTGTGTTTCCCGTTGTGCGTCAACAGATGGGAGCAGAGAGCTCCTTCCTCTCTAGAGCTTCAGGCCACAAGGCTTACCCCTGCAAAGTGGCATTTTTTAAAAAATGAAACTTGATTTTTCACAAGGTTTTTAATCAAAAATGCAAAAAAAAAAAAAAAGGCAAAACCAAGCCAAAAGAAAAACATCAAGGATCTGTTCTTGCACAAAAGAAAATCAAGATAATTTTTTAAACAATGCATCTTTTGAAATGGAAACAACTTTTAGATTTCTAGCTTTTTTGTGAACTTTTCCCCCCCCTTCTTTGTTTTTTGACCAGCTCTAATTTTAAGTTGTGGGGCCAAAAAATCCTGGTGTCTTTTGGAACAGATGAATGGTGACACATCTGATTTCTACTGCTGGCAAAAAACCCAGTCTCTTATTCTACCTACTTTCTGGAACTCTCCATTTACTTCTTGTCAGGTGACTAGTAACAAACACTTAATTAAAGATATCTGAGTAGGGGTCAGGTTGGGCCAGGTCAGCAAACTGTTACTTTTCCTTGGCTGCCATTCTGTGCTCCAGAATCTAAACTTCCATTTAAAATCAGAAATGTTATTGCTAGCCCTTATGATTGCAAAGGAAACCTTTTGAATGTAACCGATGCCATGGTATCCCCCCGAGTCTGAAACAATAGCCCTGAGGGAGCTGTGAGCTGCCCCCATTCATATCACAAGGGAGTTAACAAGTAAGCCTAATTATGACAATGTGACGTGTCTATACTGTTAATTTTGTGGTCAATGCACAGAAGTGGGACAATCATGGTGTAGAGATCTGTATAATCAACTGTCCAGGCACTTTCATGACACCCCATCACCTCCCACGCTTTAATGAATTTATCCTCGTTCCTGTGAGACAGAAAATTATTTTACAGATGGGAAATTGGGGCACAGAGATTAAGTGATCATACAGGGAGACTGTTGCAACATACAGGGAGACAGGTGATCATACAGGGAGACTGTTGCAACAGGGAATTTTGCTCAGGACTCCCAAATCCCAGACATTGGACCCTCCTTCTCTGCTGTGAACAGCTTCTCATTTTGGCTTCACAAGTGGGTGGAATATGGGTAGTAGGTAGGGAGAGGACCACCACAATCTGACCCCCCATATAGGTGATAACTATAGCTACTATGTCCCCTAAATAAAACATGTAGGGCCTACTTCTCCTTTCAGCTACAGCTGTACATATCGGGAGGAGTTATACCAGCATACGTAAGAGGAGAATCGGGTCTGTAACATTTTGACATTTTCAGCCTAGCTGTGGCTGTTTAATGTGAGACACTAGGTTGTTCCAAGGGCAAATATCCCCATATGTTGTCCTTTGCTAGTAACTTTCATCCAGTGATGAGCCCAAGCTCCATACTGCAGAGGTTATGACATCACACGGCAGGTTGATAACAGCACAAGGAGCAGACCCTATGACTCCCGAGACAGTGATATACTTCAAACACTGACAGTGCTCCCCCTGCGAAGAGTGAGACAGGCAGAGGGACAGGGAGCCTCTCCAATCTTGAAGGAACCGTTGATGACTCCTGCAAAATTTTGAAAAACGTCTGGCTTAGAAACAATTCTGCTTGTGCATAAAATCTTCTGTATTTTTCTGCTGCTTTGGCAAATTCAAGTCATGCTGCCGTCTGCTTTGATGTCTTTTTTTTTTTTTTCAAATAGGCCCCTCATCCATTCAAGTCTTCACTCCTTATCCTCTGCTTACATTTTCTGCACTGGAAAGGGAGTTGATGGGAGTTCTCTACCCAAGAGAATTTTCTATGCATGTAGTTAGTTAATTAGTAGACAACTTTTCCTGTAGGTGATGCTCATGGGTAGTTCCTGTTCCCAGATCCTTTTTTTCTGGACCAATCAAAGCTGTTGCTGTTGTATACTGCAAATGGCAGCTCTTAATAGGCGTCACAAGTCTGTGAGCACTGATCCTGCGACTGACACTCTGTGCAGACTTAGGGAAATTGCTTCCTCTCTCTGCCTCACTTTCCCAATCTATAACAGGTGTAAGGGACTGCGGAAGACTTTGTTACGGCCTAGCCAGGGAACTTCCTCTTTCTCGAGCCGAGACACTACTGTGGAACATAGATAGCTGCTTCGTTACTGTGGGATAGAGATAGTTTTTGAAGGACACAGCTGCTTTGTTATTGTAGGAGATAGTTCTTGAAGGACACAGCTGCTTTGCATGGCCCTTCGCCAGGTAGTAAAAAGCCCCCCTTTAAGAAACACGTAACTTTATATTCATGAGCTGTTTTTGTGTAGTGCTTATTAATGCTGACAGTCTGCCCCTCCATCGGACTCCGTCCCAGGCAAAGCTCCAGTGTGCTGGGTTCCCCACTTCCATGTCTGCAACGCTTGAAGTCCCCGTTGCGGGTGGGTCACTAACCTTCAATAAAGCCAATAACTCACAGCTATATGTAAGCCTCGTTTTTTTCAGAGTACTTCTCCAGGCCTCTGGTGCTTCGAGCAAGGTGGCCCAAAACAACAGGGATAGTGCTAGTATCTACTTACCTATCTAGCCCCTGGTGGCTCCCGCTTTCCCCACTGTTGAACAGAACCTCCCAAGTGATGTCACACTCAATCCCAAGTCTTGCCACAGGAGTGATTTACTCAAGTGGCTTCTCATGGGGAGCCAGTTTTCCTTCAACCAGGCCAATCGGTAAAGAAAAATATTGAGGTTCTCTGATTTATTACCTTTAATGCTAGAGATGAAGATAGAGGTCTGATTTCATGTGGGCCTGGATGGAAACAGAGGCTTTCATTCCATCTAGCTTCACCTTGGAAAGATACACTGGCACCAGATCCACCAGTTGTCTATGCAGCATTCCGTTCCATTGTCATTCCAGCTGCACAAGCCGCATCCCTCCTATTATCTCTTTATAGGCAGCCATGCTGTCTATTGTGCTGAAGCCTCCAAGGACAGCGATTACTGCACAATGGTTATGTGTGGTTTTGTTCGTTACTTCCGAATGCTGGCACTGCCAAGATCTGCGCCCCCTCCCCTGGCATCCACGCATGTATGCTGGATAAGCTGCAGCTGTGCTTACATCTGTACTGCAAGTGCATTCATTGTGTTAACTTTGGGGGGAAAACTGTGATTTACTTCGTTTGCTGGACAATTACAATAATGGGATGAAATGCAAAGCAGGGGAAAATGCCTAATAAGAAATATGGCTGGATTCTGTTCTTAGATACTCTATTGGAAAAGGAATTATGCACTGAAGTCAGTGGGAGTTCTCTAGACTTACCGCCGGGCAATTGAGAGTAGAATTTGATGATGATGAATATATTTAGTCATTAGATGGCATTGGATTATTAAAGCTTGGCTAGTGAACTTAGGGCTTCTGAAGGCTGATGATTGATAGTGATAGTTTGAGCCTTGATCAATGCAGACAAGAATTCTGCAAGATCCCTCTCTGCTCCCAGTGTTGCAAGTGTATCTTAATCCTAACCTTTCATTCCAGTCCTGGGTCTCTACTCAGCATCCCCAAGGCCCCCAGACCTGACCTACAAGCTAGCTAGCTACAGTCCCTAGCTAATTCAGACTGTGACCCTATGTGCAGTTTTGCCAGTGATCTCAAACCTGACGTGCAGCACCCTCTTTCTCTTTCATCAGCTCCTACTTCTAGAGTCGTTCCCTGGGGTTGGGCTGTGAATCGGTGGGGGCAGGACAACAGCACCAGAGTATCTGCGGCTGGAAGAAGGTAACCAATAGGGAAGCTGGCTGTTTTCTAGATATGCACGTTGATCTCAACATCTCTTGGCAGTCTGTGCCCTGGCAGTTTATCTAGAGAGAATCAAAAAATGTCACATCACATTTCCTCTTCCCTGCTAGGTGCTTTTGCCCACGAGGTAGAGACTTCACAATCTCGCAAGATATCACATCCATCTTCTAGTTAACACTTGGCTCATGACGTTATTCATTGCAAATAATTTCTCTAATGAATTTAGGCCTTTTGGTGAGTTATTTTGATTTGTATGCATGTATTTGCTGCTGTTTGAGGATCCTATTCCATTGATGGGCTGTTGCAGACCATTCACTTTGACTCTTTGCTATTCATCATCATCTATTATTATAGCATCTAAAGGCCCCAACTGTAAAATGGGGTCTCATTGTTCTGGGCCCTGTAAACACGCTGTAAGTCCCTGAAGAGCTTAGAATCTAAACAGACCAAGGGTTGGAAGCTTTATTTTATAGGTGGAGAGTTGAGGCCCAGAGAAATGACATGACTCATCCAAGGTCATACCAGAAGTCAATGGCAGAGCCAGAACCTGACCCAGATTGCCTGAATCTCAGTCCGTTGCCTTAGCACGAGGTCCTTCCCCTCTCTCTATTCAGGGCTCATGATTGATCACCTAAGTCACATGATATTGTTTCTTCTCCCTGACTGTATGATTGAAATTTTATCAACAGGGAAGACTAGCAAATGCACATGAATATTGGTGCGATGGGGTGCGACTCACCACTGTGGTGCCTCCTGCTGTCTGTCCTAGGGATTATCTCTGTGCACCCTCCTCTGATAGTGCCTTGCCGCCATCATTTTCATTCCAGGACCTGTGCCACTCCCAGGACTGCGGCGTGCTCTTCAGTGACACTGCCCTCTGGCTGTGCCACACTCTGTGTTCCCCCCTTCCGGGGGACCTGCAATCTCTGCCCAGCAACTTCGCTCAGTGGCAACTGCAGTCCATTGTCCTGGGGCCGCTTCCCTCTTCTGCCCTTACTTCAGTCCCTAGCAGCCAGCCAGGACCTCTCTCTAGATCCCCCGGTCCCTGCTTGCAACACTGCTCTATCCCAGGTGCTGGCATGCCTTCCTCCTGCTAGGAGCCTCGTCTTCTCCCCTTGAGCTCCAGTCAGCTACTGAACTCTGCTCTGCACTGCATCCCTTCTTATATGAGCCTGCTGGCCATGACTGGATACTCCTCTCAGCCCCTTTCTAATTGGCTGCCTCTGGCACAGGCTCTCTAAGGTTGCTTTTAACCCCATCACAATGGGTATTCATCAAAATACAGCCATTCCTGAAACACTGATACCAAAACAAACCAGTCCATGCTAATGTCCAGGAAAAACAAACAATAAAGCGCTATGAACATGGTCAGACCAAGCAGCTGTTGGAAGCTCAGGCCAAATGTTTGTCTGCACTGTTTTCCTGCATTTGCTTAACTCTGCTTTTAACCCAAGGCACTTGGTTAATGATAAGCACAAAGCAAAGTTGGTTTTGTTTTTACTGTGATGCTATCAGGGTGGGGGTGGGGGATGTGATTCCTATTTTAAATGTTGCTAACACAGAAAGCATTACAGCCTAAGAACTAATTCTCCCATCTCCCCCTGCAAAAAAATTTAAAATTTATAATTGAAAGTATGTTTCAGAGGAATACAGCTGACAACTCCTGCCCCAAAATAATTAGACTTTCTTTACAAAAATTTTACACCTTTTTTTAAAAAACCACCCTGTAATATTAGAAAATCTGGAATCTCATAATTAAGGTATCCAGCAATTCCCGATTGCCATATAATTACTGATCATTCATTAGCACCCCAAATGACTTATACCACCCACTCAATCTTAACTTTGCCCCTCAAATCTGTCAAAATATACACTCATATCAACACTGCAAACTGCTATTAAAATACAAGAACACATTTCCTCAAATGAATCCATTTTCAACATAATTTAACAATCGTTCACTAGCTAGAATGATTTACTGCTCAACAATGTGTGCATTATTTACTACACAAGATCATTACATGTTCAAACGTACAATTCTCGTACTTTATCTCATGCACCTGAAACATCATGCAACCGGCACATTTCATAGTACCAAACAGCATATCAATCATTTCACTTCTGGCCATACACTAATCGTCTCTTCCATCAATATGTCCTTGTAGAATAAAGCACATGCAGGCATTATGTGACCCTATTGTTTTGAAATCTATGTTTTGCATTTTATAAATATAGATATTCAATATAGCTGAGTGAAATTATCTGGACAAATACTCATTGCCAAAATAAATAAATAAATAAATAAAGCAGTTTTGAATTGACCAAAACTATTTGAGAATTTGGGTTGAATTCAGCAAAAAGTTTCATCTTTAAAAAATGTTTTTTTCAGAGTTTAAATGTTTCATTTTGTCATTTTTTAAATGAAATGTCTTGACTTTTTGTTTAAAAAATTTAGCTAAATTTACTTTAAAATGTTTTTATAAAGGATAAAACCTACACAAATGAAACAGAAAGTTAAATTTTCAGTCAACTAAATATTTAATTGAATCTGAAACCAAGTTGTGTGTGTGGTATTTTTTGTTTTTTGTTTTGTTTTTTTGTTGTGAGAAACCAAAAAATAAATCAATCTATTTTGAGTCAATCCGAAAGGAATTTTTTTTCAGGTGGGCCACCAAACCAAACCAAAAAAAATTAATTATTCAGTCAGCTTCAATATTCACAGGTATCTATTACAAGAAACAGGCCAAATTCCCAGCGACTATAAGTTGGTAGAGTGTCATTGCTTTTCATGCAGGTCCACCAATTTATACCAGCAGAAAAATTGGTGCCCATATTTCAGTGGAACAATTCTATTGAAGTGTATTTTGAATGGGCAGTGTATGTCAGCTGGGAGGATAATGAATGATCAGTAATTATACAGCAATGGGAATCTCCCTGACTCCCTCTATTGTTCATTCCAAACCTTCTTAAGTAGAGTTTTGTAATAGTTCACCTAGAAAATTTTGTGCTTGGCAAGACCCATTGCAGCCAATCTAGGGATTTATATGACTCTGCTCCCTGCAGCGTCTGAGCACCTCAGACTCAATAATGAATTTTATTCTTCCAACACCCTTGGAATGGAGGGATGCGTTAAGCCCATTTTACATATGGGGAATAGGATAGATTAAGTGATGTGTGCAAGGTCACACAGGAAGCCTATGGCTGGAATGGAACCTAGTCTTTTGGTTCCTTAGAATCCTAAGCCACTGCTCTAGCCAGGAGACCATAGACACCTTGATTTTTAAATGTCTGAAATCTAGGAAATCCACCTTCAGAGTCAACCAAATTTTGGTGCAGTACAATGAAAGCAGCATATGACTGAGCCACTTACGGTTAAATTTCAAGAGCTTAAAATTTTAAACCCTTGAGTGCTTTTGCTCATTTAACTATGAGTAGCTTTCCTGTTATGCCTCTAAACTGTCTGAGCTGCCAGAGCACTGAGAGCTAGGGATTAGGGACTGATCCTATTCAGCTCCTTAAAGATTTGGGGACCAGGGTACAAGGAAATGAGCATATAATTGTGCAATATGTGGTTGATCATGCTCCCATTCAAGCCAATGGGAAAACTAAGTTTCATTATTTTAATCATTCATTTTATTAAATGTCAATATTTATAATGTCTGGAAGTTGACCTTATAATTAGACAGATTTCTGTATATACATGAAGTCAGCTGTAATTATAGCCTTAATTACTGCAATAACCCTCTAAAACTTACTAATAAGGCGTGGGAGCAGTAGAGAGTGATTCTGTTGATTTGTTTCAGGCTGGACTGAAGGATATTCTGTTTCTGAGATATAAGGAGCCAATAAATAAGTAAAAAAGAAGAAAATCTCAGAAAAAGGGGCATGTTTGAAAACCCCATTGGGGAAATCCTCAGCTGGTATGAATCATCCGAGCCCCACTGAGGCCAGTTTACGCTAGCTGATTTTTCTGACCCCATACTCCAATAAAAAAGAAAAGGAGTACTTGTGGCACCTTAGAGACTAACACATTTATTTGAACATAAGCTTTCATGAGCTACAGCTCACTTCATCAGTAGTAACACTTGGGGCCAGATTCGGATCCCCCTGCTCAGGCTGGATAGCACCTTACTGCTCACATAGCACCCAGTGACCTCCACAGCAGTAAGGGCAGAAAGGGGATCAGGATCTGGTGTGTTGTAACCTGCCACACATTTTCAATGAGTCCTACCCTTTGCAAATACTCCTCAAACTAAGATCCCTCTGCTGGCGTGGGCATGGGTGCAGAGTGAATGATGGGCACATCCCAAAGGGCATCCTCTACGGTGAATTGGCATCAAGAAAAAGATCTAAAGGATGCCCAACATTGTGTTTCAAGGATGTGTGCAAGTGAGACCTCAAAGAAAGGGACATGGATGTGGGCAACTGGGAAGATCACACTCAGGACCGCAGCCTCTGGAAACAGGAGCTTAACAAAGATCTCCAGAGTTCCAAGAGGAAACCCTCCAGCCTAGCAGAGGAGAGATGAGCTCACAGAAGGCAGAGCCCAAAAGGTCAAGACATCATCTTTAAATGTGACAGATGCGGCAGAGGGGGTCTCTTCAGCCAAAGCCATGGCTGCCATAAAACCAACTGAGTAAATTCATTACCTATCTCTCGAGACTGTAGGATGTCTACTACTACCCTTTGAGATGCCATATGTGAAATTTCACTCCTGTTGGTTTAATTTTTATGCAGTTAGAGGGGAAAAAGGAAAACAGCTGTATGCTCTGAACGTGATTTCAACTGTAACTATTGAGAGACTAGATGGGTACCCGCATGGCCCCACAGTATGCCAACATTTTTATGGCTGACTTAGAACAACGCTTCCTCAGCTCTCGTCTCCTAATGCCCCTACTCTACTTGCGCTACATTGATGACATCTTCATCATCTGGGCCCATGGAAAAGAAGCCCTTGAGGAATTCCACCAGGATTTCAACAATTTCCATCCCACCATCAACCTCAGCCTGGACCAGTCCACACAAGAAATCCACTTCCTGGACACTACAGTGCTAATAAGCGATGGTCACATAAACACACCCTATATCGGAAACCTACTGACCGCTATTCCTACCTCCATGCCTCTAGCTTTCATCCAGATCATACCACACAATCCATTGTCTACAGCCAAGCTCTACGATATAACCGCATTTGCTCCAACCCCTCAGACAGAGACAAACACCTACAAGATCTCTATCATGCATTCCTACAACTACAATACCCACCTGCTGAAGTGAAGAAACAGATTGACAGAGCCAGAAGAGTACCCAGAAGTCACCTACTACAGGACAGGCCCAACAAAGAAAATAACAGAACACCACTAGCCATCACCTTCAGCCCCCAACTAAAACCTCTCCAACGCATCATCAAGGATCTACAACCTATCCTGAAGGACGACCCATCACTCTCACAGATCTTGGGAGACAGGCCAGTCCTTGCTTACAGACAGCCCCCCAGTCTGAAGCAAATATTCACCAGCAACCACACACCACACAACAGAACCACCAATCCAGGAACCTATCCTTGCAACAAAGCCCGTTGCCAACTGTGTCCACATATCTATTCAGGGGACACCATCATAGGGCCTAATCACAACAGCCACACTACCAGAGGCTCGTTCACCTGCGCATCTACCAATGTGATATATGCCATCATGTGCCAGCAATGCCCCTCTGCCATGTACATTGGTCAAACTGGACAGTCTCTACGTAAAAGAATGAATGGACACAAATCAGACGTCAAGAATTATAACATTCAAAAACCAGTTGGAGAACACTTCAATCTCTCTGGTCACTTGATTACAGACCTAAGAGTGGCTATCCTTCAACAAAAAAGCTTCAAAAACAGACTCCAACGAGAGACTGCTGAATTGGAATTAATTTGCAAACTGGATACAATTAACTTAGGCTTGAATAGAGACTGGGAATGGATGAGTCATTACACAAAGTAAAACTATTTCCCCATGTTATTTCTCCCCCCCCACCGCCCCCCACCGCCCACTGTTCCTCAGATATTCTTGTTAACTGCTGGAAATAGCCTACCTTGCTTGTCACCATGAAAGGTTTTCCTCCTTTCCCCCCACTGCTGCTGGTGATGGCTTATCTTAAGTGATCACTCTCCTTACAGTGTGTATGATAAACCCATTGTTTCATGTTCTCTGTGTGTGTATATCAATCTCCCCTCTGTTTTTTCCACCAAATGCATCCGATGAAGTGAGCTGTAGCTCACGAAAGCTTATGCTCTAATAAATGTGTTAGTCTCTTAGGTGCCACAAGTACTCCTTTTCTTTTTGCGAATACAGACTAACATAGCTGCTACTCTGAAACCTATTGAGAGACTGTGTCCCTTAGTGCCGTTATTGTGCTACTCTGTTAAACTGTTGCCATGAATTGGTTCTTGTGCGTGTAAACCAATGCCCTCTATTGGCTGGCGATCAGAATTCAGAAGCCTATAAATGGCTAAGAGTCGAACAAGGATTTTTCTCTTTGGATCAAGTCACTGTTTGCTCCAAATCTTGGCTTATGCTGTACTGTGGAGGAACCAGGGGCTTTCATAATGCTAACCCGGGAGCAATACAGAAAGTCAATACTACTTCCAGGTGTAGTGAGACCTGCCACATTAACCTTTTCAGTGCCTGACGGCACAGTCTTGCCGTAATCACCCCAAAGGCCTTAATTACAGTGGCACTCATTGACAGGCCTTTAGGTGTGGCATACTGCTTGCTACCTTGCCCGCTCTTTGCAGGATCAGGTCACCACGTGTTGCAAGCAGAGGCTTTCCAGTGTCAGGGCTTTTCCCAATGTAATGTAACTACAGGCCTCTGTCTTCCGCACCCATCTCTTCATGCCTTGTTGGGTTAGTTTCTCATGATGGATGATGTGACATATAGTCAGTGCCTGTTCTGTAAATGACTGCACTATTGTAGGGCTGAAGGTGAAGTGACCAGGAATAGCGTCCCTACTTCATGAATATAGGAACACCACGTACCCCCTCCTTTTGCTGCAGAGCAATGCTGCCTGCTTGCATATGCTACTGGATGCCTAGTCTGGCTTGTGTTCCTGTTTCAGGGTCTCAACACCCTAGATGCCAGACGGTTTTTGGCAATTGCTGTCATATGCTTTCTTCACCCATTCCCATACTGCTCTTCCTTGGGTTGTTCCATTGGTGGAGATGGGTCTGTTAGAGCTTGCTGCTTGAGAGGCTCCTTAATGCAAGCTGTAGAGGCATGTGCTGTTAGCTCTGGAGATCCCTGGGTCCACTCTTGGTGATGGTTAAATTAGTGGTCCTCCTACTTGGAACTGCCATTAAATATGCAACTTGCCCTAAAATCTCCAAGCTATTTTCTCAGAGAGCTTCTGCAGAAGAGCCAGAGGCATTGTTCAAGGACCAGCTGTGGAGAGTTTCAAGGCTGGTATGTTATAGCTGATATTTAAGCTAATGGAGCATTTTGAATCCTGAAAGATCTCTGTAGCGGTGGACGTACTTCATTTCAGACAGGTGTACTCATGAGGGCCAGAATGTCCCCAAAATGTAGCAGTGAACAATGGTTCAACTGCTAATTCAAGCTATGTGGACAGGGAAAACATCCCTCAGCAGTGAGCTCCTCTGTTTGATAATCACATTGAAAGATTGTCTTTAGTTGGGCTCAGATAGCCTAGGAAAAGGTCCCTAATTTCTCATGCTTAACTGCTTTCCTGAGTCTGGATCAAATAGCACTGGCATAGTCCAGACAGATGGTCTGTAAAAGCCTGATCTGGAGAAGTGCTAAGCACTCTTCAGTGGGAGGTTGCAGGTACTGGATTAGGTCTTTAGATTCCCTGTCTACATCTGTCAGGAAGCTGTTGGAGAAGTGGAGAGTGACATCCCCAGTACAACTCAGTCATGCCCGCAGCATCCTGCGCTACTGGTATTTCAGTTCTGGATCTCCCTTGAGCAGCTCATGGTGCCAAATGACATCATAGTTTTGTATCATGAACAAACAAATCTGAAACCCAGCTTCATTGCCACTTGTGAACTAAGCCAGGTCTTAAGGGCAAAGACACGAGCCAACTGGGCCATAGAATATTGGAATAGATGAAAAAAAGATGAGCCAAACCGGTTTCTTAATGAGGAAGCATTTAACATAGATGTCCAACTTCCATCACAGCTGATGACCTGTACATCGGTGCAGTGCTTTTCACCCATACACCCAAAGTGGATGAATTCTGCTGCAGGGCCATGGGCAGCTTTGATAAGTGGGCAGAATCATTATTATTACCCTGCATGGCTGCAATGCAGCCCATTGATGACTGCAATTTATCAGGCTATCCCCTGGTTGATGAGATGAGACCTGAATGTTTCAGTATCTCAGTGCTTCCAAACATCGCTAATCACATGATACCAATGCCAGCTTTCCTGGACGGCAGTGTGATCTGGCGGGAACTGCTTGCCACTTCATCAGTGCAGAATGACCTTTAAAAAAGAAATGCTGCATACAATCCCACGGTAACCCTAGCAATGTGGGCATTAATGTCCAAAGAGCTTTCTCTCATGGAGAGGGAGTTAATGGGTTTAGATTATTTGTGGTTATCTGGATTTCAGATTGACACCATAAATATTCAAACTCTGAACCCGGCTGGATGCAGCTGCTGCTGACTTTTGTATGACCTAGCTGGAAACTTTAAATCAGCTGTCTACTTGACTTTCAAGGGAATGAAATGCTCCAAATCCACTAGATAGCATCTCCTCAGTGTTTTATTGCCTCCAGAGGACCTTACTTTGGTATGAACTCAACTCTAGCCTCCTTTAGAATGCAGAGCTTTGTTTGCCTTGCTAAGTCATTAAACCTGCCATATGGGAATAAGGGTGTCCTAGATTGGGGATAGAGACAGGGCTTTATTATATAAAATGCACATGATTAATATACACGGAATAACTTGAAATAGCTCCAAATGCAAGCACAGCACCTTATTATTAATGGGCTAACACAGGGCTCTATCAATGGCTTTCTCTGTTCACTAGATCTCGGTGGGGTTTCCTATTTTTATTTGTTGGTGTTCATTTGTCTTTTTGAGATAGCTAGATAGGACTTCTTTGCAGGTACAGGAGAGGTTTTGCTCCTGATACGGGGTGTACTGCTACAGCTGCTGCGATCACGTATCTGGGCCTAAAACGCTGATTAGGTAAAAAAAGAAAAGATGTGCATTCCCGCGAATATGGATAGGGTGAGGGCTGTGATGCCAAAGACCATGGATCACTCCACTAGCAAAAGGCTCCCTCTTGCCCAGAGACTAATAGCAGAATGGTCCTGACCAGGCCAAATCCATCATCAGGTTTGGCCCGGGTTCAGTTCCTCTGTCAGCTTAACAGATGTTGCAGCAGCCACATGTCAGTGCTGCTCCACAGCGAAAGGGCCTCAAACACCCTTAATGTGATCGCTCAGTGGAAAAATCAAACCATTCCTTGAGGCAGGCAATTGCATGGACTGGAAGCCTTGATGTATGCTTGCTCCTTCTTCCCTAATGAGCTGGGAGACAGTGTTGGAGGAGGACATTGAGAATGTTATGTAGGTGAAGGACCCAGAGTTAGAACCTCAGTGGGTGTAAATCAGTGTAGCTCCATTGACTTCAATGTAACAATGCTGATTTGTACCTCCCAAGGCGCTTCCCCAAAGTGTGGTCCAACATTCCGAACTCAAGGTCTCCACTGCTCCCTGGACAGTTTTTGGAAATCCACTTGGGTCCCTAAAGACCTAACTCTGCTCTTGGCTAGTTGGGTCTATGTTCAAAAGAGATGAGTGATTTTAGGTTCCCAACTTGAATCACCTTAACAGGCCCCGATTTTCAGAAATTGCTGAGCACCTACCCTCTGAAAATCAGGTCCCTTTTGAGATGTCTCAGGTTGGGCACCCAAACATTGGGGTACCCTAAATCACTACTCCTTTTTGAAAATGTAGACCCTGGCAGTCAGGGACTGACAGTTTCTAGACTGGCTGGGTGGCTGGTCTAGTAGTATAGTTTTTGTATTAGCTACAAGGGATTTCTCGTCCAAGTCTCCAATGAACTATCGAAAAGAACAATATAATTTTTACTCAGAGCAAAAGACAGGCTTGTGGTGAAAGCACAGGACAGAAAGCAAGGAGATCAGGACTCAGTATCTAGCTCTGCCATGGACAGCCTGTGTGATTCACTTAGTCTCTGTAAAATATAGTAATATTTTCCTCTTTTATATGGAGATTTTGAGCCTTCGTTCAAAAGAGACTAAGTGACGCATGAAGGCAAATCCCCTTTGAACTCCTCTTTAAGTATTCCTCCTGCTTCTAAAATTTAGGACACCCAATCATGGAACTGCAGGAAAAATACCATGTGACTTAGGTGACCCATCACAGAGCACCAATAGTGAACAGTCCAGAGGCTTAAATTTGTTTGCACATAGGATTCACTGTATGTTTCAGAACAAATTTGTTTGAGAGTAATTTGAAAGTCAGAAGTGGTAGAGCAGGGCTAAATTTGTCTAATTAATTAGTCATTGCAAAATATTTGCCCAGATCTACTGATGAGACTCCACAAAAGCACCAACTCTAAAGATATTTAATAAAACTAGACTGCATAAAGAATTAGAAAAGATATTGTAGGGAACCATCCTACATTGGCTCCAAGGGAATGAATGAGATATGAACTAATCATCAATGAGTCCATATCACATCTTTGAGAATGAAAGGCTTCCTCAAAGCTCAAGGTGCTGGATGGTGTGGCTTTGCTTTAGGCCCATCTTCGAACTCAGTGGGACTTTCTCATCTCTAGTTTCTATGGCTGAGATTCTTTAAAATGGGAGGCCTAAATTGAGGCTCTTAATTCCATATTTAGGCACTAAGGCCCAGATCCTCAAAGGTATTTAGGTGTCTAACTCTCATTGATTTAGGATCTGAGTCCAAATATGTGCCCCTCTACAAACATGCTGTAATGTTTCTCTCTTGTCTCTATTCCAGACTGTTATCCTGGGGGACTCGAGTAGACTTTCAAAGTGACATCCTCCTACAAACCATACTCAGTTATGAAAATTCTAGCATCTCTAATACAGAGTCTCATGTCCCATATTTTAATATTGTATGTGATGTTTGAGTTGAAGACCAAGATTAATTGAATAATATGTAAAACAATAGATACTAAGAATTAATACAAGGCTTTGTAATACAAATGATTCTTATTCTAATTTGAATATTTCACACAAAGGTGATAAGAACATTAGTTTTATTGATCTATATTCATAGAATTATTTAAATTTATCCTTAGGTGCTGAGTGTCAGGGATTTTCCAATGCTTTCTATTATGCTTTTTTCATTAGTGGCTAGTGCTGGTACATCCAAATTTCATCTGGTCCAACAAGATTAATTTCATCTCGACAGCCACGGCCAAATAAAAAAGTGCGGGGTTTTGTCAACTGACCTGTGCTTCTCAGGAATATGAAGACCTAGAAAGTTTTTTGTTTCATTCTTGGTTTGCCCATCAACAATACATGTTCACCTTTTGCAATACTGCTCCCCAGCTCAATAATAAAAATGCTAGTTCACTTTTCATCCATAGATCCTGAAGTGCTTTACAAAAGAAGTCAGTATCATTATCCCCATTGTATAGATAGGGAAATGGAGGAGCAGAAAGATGAAGATGACCTGTCCAAGGTCACCCAGTAGCTGTGCCAGGAATAGAAACCAGGACTCCTAAATCTTGGTCTGGTGTTCTAACCCCTAGGCCACATTACCTCAGACATCAGCCTTATTTGTCATCATGTCTCCTACTCCTTCCTGCATTCAGCACTTGGTTTGGACAATGAAATGATTTCCTGGTTCTCCTACACTGTAAGAAGTACTGGAAAGGCATGGTTACAGCCCAAAGAACTGGTTTCATTGAAATTTTGTAATATAATGAAAACATTCCCATTCCTATTATACTTTATAAAACCCTTTTTAAAATGAAACTTAAATATTTCAGCCTGGACCTATCTCTCTATAATTCACAAGGCCAGATCCTCAGCAGGTATAAATTGTCTACAGCTGATCAAAGATTTCCAGAAAAAATGAATTTTTGTTTTAAAAAAAGCCTTTTTTTTTTAAACAAATTTTTTCATTAAAAAAATTATCAACATTTAAAAGGTATTTTTATGGGGGGGAAGTGTCATGCCTTGGTTTTGAGATTTTTTTATCAAAAATGCAGTTGAAATGTTTGGGAAAATTTTGATAATGTTTTCATAAAAATGCAGAACAAAAAAAATGGTGACAATTTTTGGAAAAAAAAAAGAATGCTGGGACCATTTCCTTTCTTGGAAAATGAAAATAAAATTCTGTGTCTTTTTACAAAACTAGCCTTTCATGTTTTAACCAGTTCTACAAGGTTCATAGCACCATGTAACTTAATAGATTCCAAGGCCAGAAAGCACCACTGTGATCATGTTGTCTGGCCTCCTGTACAACACAGGCCAGAGACCTGCCCCAAAATACCCTAGGGCAAAGATCTTCTAGAGGAACATCCCATCTTGACTTAAAAGTTGTCCATAATGGAGACTCCACCACAACCCTTGGTAAATCTGGTGGTTAATTACCCTCACCATTACAAATTTCCACCTTATTCCCAGCCTTTTTGGTTTTGGGGTTACAGTCTCTGCATAAGCCTGGAGGTGGCTGTTACAGAAGAATCACTTCTAGGTCTGAAGGTCACAGAGTCAGATCCCACCCTCTGAAGTGTGCTTGTAACTGAAGCTTTGTACTGTGGTGGTGGTTAGAGGTGTTCTTGGTGGGAAGGATCCCGTGCTATGTTTTTATTCAGTTGCCTTTTTCTGAGAATCTCTCTCAATCTCCTCCTACCTCCTTAGGAACTGGATGGCTGAGGATTTATAATGGATTTCCCCCCAACTCGTCCTTGATTGAAATGAGGTTGAGATTGTTTCATATAGGAAGTAGGTTGGCAATGAGAAGGTGGTATCCTCCTGCCTTCCTCTATCAAAATCCTCCCATGGGGCTTTTCTTTGTAAAAATGTGCTCACCTTACATGTGGATGAGCCGCAGAACGGAAAGATGTATTGGGCTGGGAAATCGGCGCAGGTCAGAATGTCTCCCGTCACCTCTATTTTCCCCCTTCTCTGCTGTTCCATGTCTCCCTAGTGATACGGAGCCATCGACGTGGCTGTTTGTGTTGTCTGAGGGGGCTAAACCTGGGACCCCTGGATCTGAGCACACAAGACTGCATTGCTTGAGTTAAAAGACCTGGAGCCAGTAGCAGACTCATACACCTTGGTATGTGGCCTACCCGTTAGAGACAGACTGTGCCAGCCTCATTTACACCCCTACACAGCCCTTGTCTGTACCATTGCTAACATGTTCAACCCGACTGGTGTTAGCAACAATGGCGGGTCCAAGCGTAGTGTTTCAAATATGGTGTCATCTAACCCTTATCTTATTTTCAAAATCTTTTTGAGCACGAACTTTAGTTCTGTGAAGATCCGTGTGAAGTTCAGTATTAGTGAAAAATGAATGCTGCCCATCTACACACCATCGTGTAGGAAATTTCCCTCTTGGAGTTTCATTTTGTGAATGTAGCTCTTTGATTCGTGCTCTTGAAAATCAAAACTGGAACTTAAAAGAGCACACCAACACAATGTAAGCAGCTGCTGCCTACCACCCGAGGTCGCTGTATTTCTGTGGTCGGTAGTGTGATTTCGGTTTGCTTTTGCCAGCCTGCAGTTTACAAAGAGCTTTGGAATCCTTGAGAATAAAAGGCACTACAGAAATGCTAGTTATTATTGTTAATATATTCCCTAACAGCATCATAGCAGTTAGTCTTAAACCAACCTGAAATTTACATCTCCAGTACTGAAAGCTGTGCTTTTTTGTGCTGCAATCTATTGACTGCCTAAGTGAAATAAATACTTTGTGCCAAACTAAGCAATGATTTCATGAAATTGTTCCATTTACATTTTTTCCAGGGTGATTAAAAAAAAGAGAGAGGGAGAGAGACATTTTAGATCACAAAGCACCAGTTAAAAATACTGTAAGTGATGAAAACTTTAATAATTGGAAAGTTCTCCTAACAAGCCATTCAGGTAGGGAGTGCCACAGCTTCAACTAGCCAGCCATGCTGATCTGACGAGCACTTTAGGAGCAGTCTGGCTGGATATAGGACATCTTTCTCTCTCTGTCCTGCTTTGCTCAGGTCAAAGCATGGCTAGGTCCTTTAAGGGGAGATGGGCCATAGCCCCCTCTGTGACAAGCTTAGCTCATCTCCCCAGGTGGAGAGGATAAGTAATAATGAATGAGGTTCTTCTGCAACTAACTCAGGCCAGGCCTGGGGATATGGGGGAGAGGCCTGAGTTACAGTGAGGAGCTTAAGTGGGAGCTTGGCAGAGTGAGGTAGGGCTGGGCGTGGCAAGTAGGACAGAAGTAATTGCAGGTGAGTGCTGCCGGAAGCAAGACTTGCTCCTGCAAGGAGTAAAGATTTGGTATATAACCCAGCTCTGGTAAGGAGGGCGGGGGACTCCTGATTCAAGGAGAGAGAACAGTTTGAACAGGGGGACCAGTGGCCATCAGGGCGAAGCTGGTGGGAAGTATTAATGTCTGTATGGATTAAATAAAGTGGATCCTCCTCCAGAAGGGGGATGTTTTAAAATGATATGGATGGGGTGGAGATTTTGAGTAGCTCTGCGAGAGAGGGAGACTGAGGCAGGGAGCTGCAGGGCCATCCAGGCAAGGAGGGGGTCCAGAGGAGGCAGCTACCTGTTGACAGGCATAAATGGAGTAGAGAATGGTCACATACCCTTGGCTGGGAATTCTGACCCCTGGCATGAGGAGTCTCGATGGGCTTCTGAAGAAGAAGGGGTAAGAATAGAATGGTTGTTAAGTTTGGGATCAGTCATAGTAGGGTCAGAGAGTTGGGCTTGGCTGGTCTTTTCCCAGGGCTAAAGTGTTTGCTGCTCAGTTCACCTAATTGATGTTCAGTGGTGTGATTTGAGCAGGGAACGGACATAGAACTCTACATGTAACAAACCAGACCCTCAAGCCACCATGCTCTTCTCTGGAGCACCCACCTGCTAACGTGTAGCTTTAACATACCAATTTCCACACCCAGGAAGGGGTTAGGCAGTGAATGGCTACATTAATGAGCTGGAAGAACTTGCCTCCCACCACTTCCAAAAAAAAGATAAAAATAGCTCTATGATTGTTTAAGTGCAAGACTGTGGATTATAAATTATACAACATTTATAATCAGGAAAACATCTGCTGGGTGGTGTTTCCAGTGGATAAGGCCAGCCAAAGGCTCCAGGACACAATGTGTAGGGATTGCACCAATTGCCACCTGTCTGCTCCTATAATCAAGTTGATTTTTTATTGTCTTGACATCAGCTTTCAAGATGCATGATCTATGTGTTTATTTAGCTGTCTTTCCTGGCGTCCCCTAGATTTGAACTCCCGTAAATCCTCCCACAGTTGGATTTCTGCACTTTTAAGAGATGACATTTTCTGACAGTACATTTCTTCCTCCCCCTCACTTATGTGACAGATCACACTATTCTCTGGGGCAAATGTTTCCCAACCTGGGTCCCTAAAGTCAGGCTCCAAAAGCCATATTTAGGCACCTAAATAGGAGGAGCCAGATTTCCAGAGGTGCTGAGAAACCCACTTGACATAGAAATTAATGGGAGCTGCAGGTACTTAGTACCTTGGAAAATCAGGCCAAAAGCTTCCATTTAGGTGCTAAAAAATATGGATTTAGGAGCCTAGCTTTAAGGATCCAGGTTTGTAGGTTTTTGATCTAGACTTTTGGCATTGGATGGGAAAAATCTCCTCATAGTGTGTGATCTTCCCACCCAGTCAAGGACTTTCTTAACAAATAACCATGTGCCTGGACAGGTGAGTGAGTATGTAAAACTTAGCAGCTTCAATTCACAGAGATTTACTTCCCCTTTCTGCTTTTGCTTTGTCTGTCTGTTGCTTTTGAACATGGACAGATCCTAAAAGCCAGTTCAAAACTTTGCTGAAACTGCCCTGCTGTGCGAATTTTGCATGGTTTTCACTCACTCATAAAGCAGTCAGCTTGCTTGTAATTAGGGTCCAGTCCCAGTTCCAAAAAGTCATGTGGTTGACAAACTACACAGCATTCCTGGTCTGAGTTCTGGGTTTGTAAAGAATCCCTAATTTAGACACGACGGAGCCAGATCCTCAGCTGGTGTAAACTGACATGGCTCTATTGACCTCGATTTTCAAAGGAATCCAGAGGAGTTAGGTGCTCCATTCAACAGGAATTGGGCATCTAACTCCCTTAAGGGCTTTTTCCAGCCAAAATACTTTGCAAGTTCGATGACTTCACTTTTTCACAAACGTTTTTGTCTTATAATTGTTTTGGCCTCCTTTTGGGGAAATGCAGCTAGTGTCAAACTTGTCAGGTGCTAGATGTGTACTGACATATAACTACATGGGCACTCGAATAAACCTTCTTTATTAATGACTGATCTTCCATCAGCAAAGCCACCACATAAAAATGTATGTTGTTCAGGAGGAATGGAGAATGAGAGTCAAGGGGAACCAAGAATCTTAATAGCTCTTACAGGGTCCTTGTTATGGCAGAGAGCCTCTGGCTCTACTGAGCTGCTTAATGATTTAAGGTTGCTCAAAGAAACCATCTTAGAGCTTGAGTTTTACTGCGCACATACACACAGACTGGGAAAAGCTCTGAACCTTATGCTGGTGACAATGCAGTTAGTGGAAAGGAAAATGATGGTGCTTTTATTGGCCTGGAGAAGATGGAAATGAAAATGTTCCTGTAAATAATGAATCTTAAAGGTAGAGCCTCATTAGGTTAGCTGTCACCATGTTTATAAAGTCACTTGCACAATGGATGTACAATGTAACATTGTGCTGGCAGTTAGAATGAGTTCCAAGTGCTGCAATAGAGCATCCACTTGCTGTACGAACTCCATGAAAGCCCAAGATACAAGTCCTCTGAGCTCTGCTTCTGTATTTTGCAGCTTCTTCAACATCTTCCATGCTTTCACTCTGCCATTCACATAGTTGATCTAAGCAAACTGGAGGAAGTACTCTTTGACGACCTTACTGTGCAGGGTCCTTAAGTAAAGGGTCATTCTTCCTTTATCTCCACTTTGTTGTTTCATCACATGCACAAACTTCAGATTTTTAGTGCATTTCTTAAGTGTGTGTTACTTCCTGACCAGCTCATTTTGAATACTTTTGCTTGTGTGCTCTGCAGTTTTGAGGACTTATTTGAGATTATTCTCTATCTGCTTGTCACAAACACATGCCAAATCTTACATGGAATTTTGCCATTCTGAGCTGAGTTCAAACTGTAAGAGAGATTTGTGACCTTTGTAACTACAAAATGATTCTCTGCATTATCCAAGAGCAAATATGACATCTCCCTCTTCTTTTCAGTCTCACTATGATTGATTTGACTCAGCTGACTTCAGCTACCAGATCCTTCTTTAGTGTCCACTAGAAATGGTCAATAACTGGAAATTCCCTCTTGTGGGAAATTCCCAGATTTGGAAATTAGTTTTCATCCCAAATTAGGATGAAAAGCCAAAATACTGAAATTTTTCATAGAATGGAAAGTTCTGAAACATTTCACTTCAGCTTGGTTGACACTTATCTATGTCCTCTTGAGCTGCCAGCATGCCTCATGAGTGTTGAAGTACCAGTACCTCATAGAGCCATTCTCCTATATGGGGCTGGGCTATCTGAGTGGACTACATCTCCCATGATGCATTATGGTTATGTCACAGCTGTTCAACCAGAGGAGTAACGTGGTGCATCATGAGAAAAGTAGTCCAGCCAGAGAGCCCAATCCATAAAGGAAAATGGGGGCATGAAAGATCAGAACTATAACTCCCAGGAAGCACCCCGGCAGCAAAGGTGGACACAGATTAATGTCAAACTGAACTGAACTGAAATGTCTTAATTTGGTTTGACAAATGAAAATGTTTTGATTTGGAATGACCCACTCCAAACCAAAATGTTTTATTTAGATTTTCCAGACAGAAAATAGAAAAACTTCAGCAAGATTGAAATTGTCCTGTGGAAAGTTTGTGTGTTGCAGAAACTGCATTTTACATCCAAAAAACATTGCAATGAAACATTTGTGACCAGCTTTAGTGCCCTTCAAGAAGCTTGCTCCCATCTTTGTGTCCTTTTTGTAGTACTCTGTTTTGCTGGTATTTGAGAACATCCAGTCCTTTCCTGAAGATCCTTAAGTGCATTTTCACTAATATCCCCATCTTTTGTAAACTGTGACCACCTTCCTCTTGCACAAAAAAGCAAATGGTCTTTGCAGACACTCCCTTATTCATAGCAGTGAAGATGGTCTGTAGTGAGGGAGCGTGGTCTCCCTCCCTGACAGATTGGGAGAGAACCGCCACTTCCCCCTGGTGGGCAGAACAGAGATACCTGCAACAGCCCCGCTGGAAGCAAAGGGTCGGGACAGGAACCAGAACTATAAAAGGCAGGTCTTCCAGGTCAGTCAGAGGAGAGCTGCCAGAGGAGCAGGATGTCTCTCCCCCACTGCTGGAGCCTGGAGTTGAGGGAGGCCACTACAGTGCCAGAGACCCGGAGGAACTGTCAGAGCTGCCCAACACCAGGAACACTGAGGAACTGTTGGGGCTGCCTCTAGCCATATACCCCAGTGAGACTGATGACAATCCAGGTACCCCTGGACTGAGAGTGTAGGAAGGACCCCAGGGAAGCTGAATAGGGTTTGGCTGTGTTACTGACAGCAAGCTGGCCAGTGTGTTGTGGCCAGATATCTCTGCTAACCCAGTGGTGGACCACTCTGCCACTGTTAGGGCCCTGGGATGGGATGCAATGGAGTAGGTGGGCCTGCATCCTCCTGCCACTCCACCGTCAGGGTGGGCAGCCTCCCCACCTTTAGACCAGGAGACCTGTATTGGTCTGCTCACCTGAGCAAAGATGGCAGATGGTTTAGCTGGCTCTCCCATCAGAGAGCTAATCTCCCCCTAGACTGCTGGGCTGCTCTGCCTGACAGCAGGCCAGAGCCCCCTTACCTGATTGCTGCCCTGCCCTGATTGAAGGCCCTGGGCAGATAGACTTACTATTGCACAACCTGACTGCAAGCTAGAGCCATTAATTGATTACAGCCCCATCCCCCGATTGAAGGCTTTGGGCTATAGACCTGCTGCCACCCTGCCCAACTGCGGGCCAGACTCATTAACTGTGGACTGCCCTGCTCAGGCTGAGTGTTGGGGCTACCAGACCCAACTGATATCCAGCCTGGACTGAAGGCTAGGGCCTATTAACTGTTCACTAATTCCCCCTGAAGGGAGTCACTCTAGGACCATTGCAGCAAGGGCATGTGGCCTCCCTCCCTGACAGACTGGGAGAGAGACACAACCGCCTTACATGGTCCAATAATATTTGGAGGAAGGTGCTCATTATTATTACTACTTAGTACATATACTTCAGTAGCTTGTAGGAGGGTCCCATCAACATGAAGCCCCATTGTGCTTTATTGTTCTTGGTGCTACACAAACATATACAAATACATGGTCCCCTCAAAGAACTTACACACTAAGAAATGAAGATATGGTTTCTTTGTCACCTCTAATTTGCTTGATAGAACAAGGAAGAACTTGAGTGTGATCTGATATCCATGTGTGCAGCAAAACATCTTGATGTTCTTCTCCACTGATTCTGACATTCAAGAGCACTTCACTATTCTCTGCATGGATATGCAGAGCTGTTCTGCTCACTACCCATGTAAGCTAGATCAGGTGGGTCTCATGAGGAACAAAAGAAGAGCCTCTAGAGAGGAGAGTATTAGGTGGACAGGAGGTCCAACCAGAAGAACCCTATCATCCTGTCCAGCTGCCCACTCTTGCAGGGAGGGAAGATAGCCGAGGCCATGGATTTTGTCCACCTTCTACTTGCATCTGAAAGACCAACCCCAGGGTAGGAGAGGGGAGGGGAATTTTGGACTCTGTGTGTGCTGAGCTCAATCAGGTGTGAGTGACCTTGTGACAATGTCCCTTTGAGAGCAAGCATCTTAGAGAGGTGATTAAGAAGAAGCAGAAAGCATACAGGGAGTGGAAGATGGGAGGGATCAGCAAGGAAAGCTACCTAATTGAGGTCAGAACATGTAGAGATAAAGTGAGACAGGCTAAAAGTCGAGTAGAGTTGGACCTTGCAAAGGGAATTAAAACCAATAGTAAAAGGTTCTATAGCCATATAAATAAGAAGAAAACTAAGAAAGAAGAAGTGGGGCCGCTAAACACTGAGGATGGAGTGGACGTTAAAGATAATCTAGGCATGGCCCAATATCTAAACAAATACTTTGCCTCAGTCTTTAATAAGGCGAAAGAGGATCTTAGGGATAATGGTAGCATGACAAATGGGAATGAGGATATGGAGGTAGATATTACCATATCTGAGGTAGAAGCGAAACTGAAACAGCTTAATGGGACTAAATCAGGGGGCCCAGATAATCTTCATCCAAGAATATTAAAGGAATTGGCACCTGAAATTGCAAGCCCATTAGCAAGAATTTTTAATGAATCTGTAAACTCAGGAGTTGTACTGAATGATTGGAGAATTACTAATATAGTTCCTATTTTTAAGAAAGGGAAAAAAAGTGATCCGGGTAACTACAGGCCAGTTAGTTTGACATCTGTAGTATGCAAGGTCCTGGAAAAAATTTTGAAGGAGAAATTAGTTAAGGACATTGAAGTCAATGGTAAATGGGACAAAATACAACATGGTTTTACAAAAGGTAGATCGTGCCAAACCAACCTAATCTCCTTTTTTGAAAAAGTAACAGATTTTTTAGATAAAGGAAATGCAGTGGATCTAATTTACTTAGATTTCAGTAAGGCATTTGATACCGTGCCACATGGGGAATTATTAGTTAAATTGGAGAAGATGGGGATCAATATGAACATCAAAAGGTGGATAAGGAATTGGTTAAAGGGGAGACTGCAATGGGTCCTACTGAAAGGCGAACTGTCAGGTTGGAGGGAGGTTACCAGTGGAGTTCCTCAGGGATCAATTTTGGGACCAATCTTATTTAATCTTTTTATTACTGACCTTGGCACAAAAAGTGGGAGTGTGCTAATAAAGTTTGCAGATGATACAAAGCTGGGAGGTATTGCCAATTCAGAGAAGGATCGGGATATTATACAGGAGGATCTGGATGACCTTGTAAACTGGAGTAATAGTAATAGGATGAAATTTAATAGTGAGAAGTGTAAGGTTATGCATTTAGGGATTAATAACAAGAATTTTAGTTATAAATTGGGGACGCATCAATTAGAAGTAACAGAAGAGGAGAAGGACCTTGGAGTATTCGTTGATCATTGGCAGCTCATAGTCATCCTATGTGATATGGCTGTGAAAAAAGCTAACGCGGTTTTGGGATGCATCAGGAGAGGCATTTCCAGCAGGGATAAGGAGGTTTTAGTACCATTATACAAGGCACTGGTGAGACCTCACCTAGAATACTGTGTGCAGTTCTGGTCTCCCATGTTTAAAAAGGATGAATTCAAACTGGAGCAGGTACAGAGAAGGGCTACTAGGATGATCCGAGGAATGGAAAACTTGTCTTATGAAAGGAGACTTAAGGAGTTTTGCTTGTTTAGCCTAACTAAAAGAAGGTTGAGGGGAGATATGATTGCTCTCTATAAATATATCAGAGGGATAAATACAGGAGCGGGAGAAGAATTATTTAAGCTCAGCACCAATGTGGACACAAGAACAAATGGGTATAAACTGGCCACCAGGAAGTTTAGACTTGAAATTAGACGAAGGTTTCTAACCATCAGAGGAGTGAAGTTTTGGAATAGCCTTCCAAGGGAAGCAGTGGGGGCAAAAGATCTATCTGGTTTTAAGATTCTACTCGATAAGTTTATGGAGGAGATGGTATGATGGGATAATGTGATTTTGGTAAGTAATTGATCTCTGGTGAATCTTGCCCATATGCTCAGGGTTTAGCTGATTGCCATATTTGCGGTTGGGAAGGAATTTTCCTCCAGGGCAGATTGGAGAGGCCCTGGAGGTTTTTCGCCTTCCTCTGTAGCATGGGGCATGGTTGACTTGAGGGAGGCTTCTCTGCTCCTTGAAGTCTTTAAACCATGATTTGAGGACTTCAATAGCTCAGACATTGGTGAGGTTTTTCGTAGGAGTGGGTGGGTGAGATTCTGTGGCCTGCGCTGTGCAGGAGGTCGGACTAGATGATCAGAATGGTCCCTTCTGACCTTAGTATCTATGAATATGAAAACTCTAGTTGGTTTAGAGAGCAGGAAAGCAGGCGGAGAATCTGTTTGCAAAGCCTGTTGACTTTTCAGAATGGAAATGAGACTCCTGGTTATAGGCTGGGCTGCTCAGAAGTGCTCGGCATTGACCTCGCCCTGCACCCACTGATGCCAATGGGAGTTTGACCCGGAATTCCAGTGGGTGCTGAGTTAGGCCAGCACTCGGTGCTTTTGAACATCCCACCTGTGGTGCCCAGGGAAAGCAGTGTCTAGAAACCTCAGCTCCTCACTTCCCCCGCTGTCCTCCTCAGGTCTCTCTACCTTCCTACAACTCCTTAGCCCTTTGCTGCTACTTTCAGGTATTCCCTCGCCTTGAACCTATCTCCATCCCCTGGTTCTTGTCTCCTTTTGCCTCCTTTGGTCTGTTTTCCTTTCCTTCTTGAGTCCTGGACCACCCTTCAGTCCTTCTCTGCTCCTGTCACCTGCCTGCACCCTTTCTTTTTTACTCTGCTCCACAACAGAGGGACTTACTTGAAGTGTGCGGCTCTATCTGTCCTCTTCTAAGTTTCTTGACATCTTGGGGTGCAGTTAATTGCTTCGATGTGCAGGGAGATCACAGGGGCTCTGCATGCACAGGAGGCACTTAAAGAGACTTTCATGGGTTTCCTGCTCTCTTGGGCTTTGAGGAGAAAGGCTTGTGCCTCCCCCCCTCATCTTCAACCACATTGCCTCTGGAGGACAGCTGAAATGTCAATCTTAAGAGTTAGCCCTCTTCTGAGATGAATGGGGAGGGCTTCACACCTCTCCTACAGCTAAGCTCCTCTAAATCATGGCCCAGATTTTCCAAAGTCACTAAGGATCCTCATTACCTAACTTGAGACATCTCCTGGGGACCTGATTTTCACAGGATAGCTGTTTAGCACCTTCTGAAAATCCAACGCCTCTAATGAGCCTCAAGTTGCCCCAAAATGGAGGCATCTACAAGTCATAGGTTGCTTTTGAAACACTTAGTGCAGTAGTGTAATTCACCACTGGTAGCAGCAATGTAGACAAGTTGCAGGCACTTTTTCCTCCAATGCTTTCTCATTCATAGTCTTCTGTCACATCAGGAACTTTATGATCCAGACTAGCACTTAGTTCTACCTCATTTGCATCTAGACACTTCCAAAAATCAGCTTCTGAGATTCCCTGTCCTCTGGCACCTGGACTCGGAGGTTTCCCCATAAAATGGATTTTAAAACCTATTGAATATATTGCTGGACATAATTCCCCAGCTGCGTGTTCCAGGAGGCCTTCTCTATTAAGTGATATCAGCTACACCTGTCACTGTTTCACTAGCTCCATAACTGCAACTGATGATGGTATCTCTCAGTGGGAGCTGCCATTGTCAGATGCTTTGTCAGGCAGGACCAAAGGCTGAGAAAGAAGTTGACATGGAGGGGACAGATTCTTAGCTAGTGTAACCTGATGTAGCACCACTGAAGTCAATAGGCCAGACCCACAGCTGGTGTCAATTGCAGTGGCATCATTAAAGTCGATGGGCCAGACTTAGAGGTTTTCACCAGCTGAGGGTCTGGCCTGAAGTGCTTAAGAGCATTGAATTCTACCTTTGGCAGCTCAACTCTGCATTTAAGCATCTAAAATGGGCATCTGCTAACTTGAGCATCCAACTTCAGAATTGGACACTACAACACTCAGCCTGTTCACATTACCCTGGCAACCAGACCAGGGAACCTGTAACCACAATGATGTATGATGACCTGATTACAGCATGGTTTCATTTTTGTAGTGTAGATGGGCTCTTAACTGTGTTCCGTGATCAGGTGAAAGAAAGACTTGGACAGTTTGTAATTGTGCCTCTTGGCCTGAGAATGTAAGGTAGATGGGCCATCAGGTCTGTAAGATTAAAAATGAGGCTTTGGCTAGGCATCTGAAGATCTGAGTGTCTGAGAAAGGAAGAGTCTCAAAGATTTGGAAGAGCAGTTGGTTTAATTTCAGATCAGACAATGTTTTAATGGAATTTACCATAGAATTACTTCTGCTGCCGCTTCTTCCTCCTGCAGAGAATCCATAGCTTCCTCCTCAATGTCTTCTGTCACACCACCCCTCAGAACAGCAGCTCCCTGTTTGACAATCAGATTCTTCTCATTCTATGTAGGCATTAGGCTCCGTGATTCACCCGTTTGTGGAGTTAGAGGTAGTGATTAGAAGAATCTCTCTCTAAGCAGGCTGGTGATTGCCTTTAGGGGCAGCTTCAAGTCTTGGACTTGAATGGAAAGACCAGCTTCTGTCAGTGGCAGATTAGATAACGCCTCACAATTATTTGCCAGGCAATAACTGGAAAGCAGATGAGGAAAGATTGATCTCTGGGCCTTCCTTTTATGGGGGTCGGTTGGAATTCAAGTATTATCAATTTGCCAGTGGAGGTTAGAAAAAAGCCAATGTCTTTATCTTGCCCTCGTTTGCTGGGAATAATATGCCAAATGAACTGTTACTTTATAATGTAAAGGAGTTGAGTAGATTTGTGCTTCCACTGGAAAGTCAGCTCTGTCTTCATTATTTATATTGCACCTACGAGGCCCCATCTGACATCCCAGTCTCATTGTACTGGGAGCTGTATGCAGTGAGAGACTGTCCCTGACTTGAAGAGCTTAAATTTAACTAGACAATGAATGGAAGGGGAAGCAAAGGCATCAGGAGGGGAGATGACACAAGGTCACACAGTCGGTCAATGGTAGAGCTAAGAATAGAACCCAGGTTTCCTGACTCCCCATCCACTGCCTTAGCCACTGGACAGCTCTACCTCTCCTAGCTAACTGCTCAATACCTAGTTCCAAACTGTGTGCCAGGTGCAATGAGGCAAGTCAGTGCCTTCCAAGGAAGCAGACTGATGTTTAGCAAAAAGTTCACCTTAAAAGCATTCTGGTTTGTTTAGAGTTTTGACAAACTGGGTGCTCACTTAGTTCAATGTGATGAGAGAATAACCCGGGAGAGTCCAAAACCCAAGTCTTGGATGATGATGATGTTGTTGTTGTTTTTCACAGCCACAGGATTTGGCTTTTCCTGGGTTATTTTAGGGTCTCAAGTGGGATCATCCAGTCATACAGCAAAAATGTCCCCCACCTACCCCACTGCTGATCTATTCCTAACAGTGCTTTACACGGCCCAGAGGACCTTATTTTCCAGCTGAAGGCAGAAGGATGTTTCCCTCTCCTAACTGGAGAAGAGCGACATTCTCCGGCAGAGGCCCCCAAACCTCCTCCTGTTTTATAAATAAGCATGAAATAGATCCCAGCACTCTTGGGACTTCTGGAGTGAGTGGAAATCACAGATTTTCTCCCCTCCCCCCCGCCCCCACATGACATCGGAAAGGAGATGTATGACTATAATTCTCAGCCCCTCGATGTCTGATAGGCCTGCCTCTCCCCTCCCCCCAGTACAGCATCTGCCTTTTAAACAAGGTTCCCCATTAACATTAGGAAGCTCATGGGTGGAAGCTCCTTAACTGCCAGGTTCCTAACTGTGGCCTGTTTATAGTTTTATCTACAATGTTCTGCCCAAGTGATCTCGATAAAGGGAGTTGAATTCAGCAACCTCAATTGAAATGGGGCATGGCTTGGGGATACTGTTGGTTGTGTAATGAGCCTGTAAGACTTTGTACCCTAGAATTGTTGCACGCTTACATTTCTGCTAGCCCTTGCATCTGTATGACTAGACTTGGGGAAGTGCCTTTATTTGGGTGTCAGAAAACTTTCATCAAGTTTTGGCTGAAAAAATGGTAAATTTTTCACAAAAAATGTTGCCCCAGTTTTGGCCCAGCTTCAGTAAATATTATCCCCTTTTTCTTTCTCAGATGAAGAAACTGAGGCCCAGAGCAAGATGTCTGTGGTCGCACAGAAAATCAGTTAAAGAGCTGGGAAAAGTACCCAGATTGCCTGACTCCATGGATTGTGTATTAAGTTCTCCTTGCTCCGATGACCGACTGAGGTCTTTACGGAGAAGGAAAGTCATATTTCAACATATTTCTTGATATGCCCCCAAGTGCATACCACAGGCTGAGAGTTAAGTCAAGAGGCTGCTGTGAAAGGGTCAGAACAGGCCTCTGATCGGAACTGATTAATGCCAGCCCAAGGGAACGAGCACCCTTGAGCTGACAGGAAGGAGGTGTCTAAAGAAAAGCTACCAAGTTTTAAATGCAGCCGCAACAGCCTGACATGTAACAACAGCAAACATACCCTTAAAAAAAAAAAGGCAAACTTTGACTGTGACAGTGGAGCAGAAAACCCCTTCTCAGAGCTAGTGGGGAAGGAGTCTTTCACCATCACATTGAAACCTGTTGTGATCAAACCCTCCACCTGTGAAATTCAGGGTGTGTGTTGTAATCAGAGTTGACACGACTGTCCCAAATTAGTCCATTTTAAAAACATAGATGATAACAATTTCCAAGGCTGATTAATATTTGATTCAGGGTATTAAAAAAAAACAATAGCATGTAACATTTTTCAGCTGTAGAGCTCAAAGTGTGAGGAAACTGAGGTACAGAGCAGGGTTGTGACTTGCCACCATGGCTAGTGAATCAGCAGCAGAACTGAGGATAGAACCCATGTTTTCCACCTCTTTGTCCACTGCCGGAGGCTGCCTCACATGTGGCTCTGTGTGCTGGACTTGGCAGAAATATTCCTTTGTATAACAAAAATAGACCAGAAAGAAATCAATTGTTTACATTGGAGTAGGTGAATGGAGTGTGCAGGCTAGCCACAACCTGTCAAATCTCTAAATTAAGAAAATCACTTCTATACTATATATGTTTTTATACATTGCTCAGTACTGTTCTATCTGAGCATCTTCCAGTAGTTTAAGCCATGTGACTACACACTGGTTACGAGTTTGTTCTCTCATCCTCTCCCCAGGGGAAAAGCACGTGTAATGGAGTGACTTGTTTTGTTTTGGTAGTGTCTCCATCTTCTCTTCCCCCTCTCCCCCCGCCCAATATAAATGTACCTATTGCTATGTGTTTATAGGAGAGAAGGCAAGGTCAAAGAAATGTGCCTTGCTCAGGGAGAAAAAGATGGTGAGGTTTGTGATCGTCCTTAGTTCCTGGAGTCTTTCCACAGTCTTGGATTGCCCCTGGAGACAGTTCTGCCTCCTGCACAGACGAGCTTTACCCTTACTATAGAGAGTTCCAGAGGGGCAGAGTTGTCAGCCACTGTCTTCATCCTGGAGCTTTAGACACTCTTCTAGATATCCTGGGCCCAGACAATGAAGTACTTTGAAGATAATGATGGAGACCTTAAACTTGATTTGACTTTCTATGGGAAGCCAGTGTAGGGAGAGGAAGGAAGGTCTGATATGTCCCTGGTAGCCTGTGTTGCTGAGGCGATGTGCTGTGGTCTTGTGCTGTGGTCTTGTAGCTGACAATACATAGATTTCCAAGCCAGACGGGACCATTGTGATAATCTAATCTGACCTTCCCTGAAATGATGAGTGTCAGCAGAGGAATCCTCTCTAGCCTATTTAACACCAGCCCATAATCAACACTTGCTACTAAAAGCACATTAGGCCTCTGGGGGAATGAGGACTGGAGTGCCCATGATGAAAATGGCTGGAGTCTGTCTCCGAGACCTGGTCGACAATTTGCCATCAAATGTTTTTTGACAGAAGATGGCTTTTGTTGTCAAAGCAAACATCTTCATAGGAAATGTCAATTTACAACAGACCTTCCCCTTCTCTCTCCCCCCCCCCCCGGCAAAGTTTATGAAAATGATTCTTTCCCCATTTTCCCCATATGCATAAGTCATTAATGTCTGAGTATGTGTTTGGAACTTTGGAATAGGCCAGTCTCCTCTCGAATGTTTGGAGAATGTAGATTTTTTTGTGCCATACCCACAGCTGTAGTCTCTTCCCTGTCTGCAATGGCATTTTTCAAATCCAAGTTAAAACTTCATTATGCATTTTTGGAATAAACGAGAAAACGCAAACATCTATCTAAGGGGAACTGGAAATACATATGTAAGCCGCTAGCTAGGTCTAAGGCTGCAGAATGCCAAAGCTGAATTCCAGAGCTCAAATCTGACTGCTGTTTCTTTGTTTAGTGAAGCATATATCCATGGATGGGGCCAGATCCTCATGAAATCAATGGCTCTGTGCTGATTTACATCAGCTGTGGCTCTAGTCCATGGCATTTTATTGTAGGGTTATTGATCATGGTGCCTCTTTCTTTTTCTCTGTGTTATACCTCAATTTCCACCTTTCATGTTCACTTTTAAGTGGGGTAGTTGCTTAGTATAATGCACGATGCTGTATCTGGAGAAACTGCCCTCCAGTCAAAAAACTCTCAACCAGCTCTCTGTGTGGGCAGCTGCTGGCAGTGCCCAGAGGTGCATGCATTCTCTTGCATAGGAAGGGGGCTCGGAGCAGTCATCACAACAAGTTGCAACTGGAACCACCTCAGGTTGGACCTGAGGGGCACACTACAAATACTCGCTGAGGAAACCCAGCCACTGTGAGGATGAAAAAGGCCAGGCAAATGGCAGGTGTTGGAGAAAAACATACACGTGACACATGCACCTTCTTTGCATACTGAGATCGATAGCATTGACTCTGCATGTACAAGACATGGCCAACACTGTACCAGCACATGAACTGGGCTGTTTCCCCAACCACAGCTGTTCTCCTGTTCGATCCAGGAGAGCCTAGTTGTGTCCCCACCACTCCATACACACTGCCCCTGTGGGTATGCAGCTGAGTGAGGCATGTGTTCGTCAGTTACGTGCCTGTCGAGGGGTTCAAAGTCAATTGGAGTCAACGGGAATCTTTCCATTGACTTCAATGGGTTTTGGATTAGTGCCCTGGACACAGGGGTGAAATCCTGGCCCCACCTGAAGTTAATGGCAAAACTCCCAAAGATTACATTGGCAGCCCGCATATTCAAGCCTTATTACTACGCCAGTCATAGACTCCAAGGCCAGAAGGGACTGTCATGGTCATCTAGTCCGCAGGACATAGAATCTCGCCCCTGCCCACTCCTGTAATAGACCTCTAACCTCTGGCTGAGTTGCTGAAGTCCTCAAATCATAGTTTAGGTTTAGCTTGTAGACTTCAAGCTACAGAGAATCCACCATTTTCACTAGTTTAAACCAGCAAGTGAACCATGCACTGTGCTGTAGAGGAATGAAAAAAAACTCCAAGGGTTTCTTGCCAATCTGACCTGGGGAAAAATGCCTTCCTGAATCCAAATATGGTGGTCAGTTGGACCTTGAGCATTTTGGCAAGACTCAACAGCCAGACAACTGGGAAAGCACTTGCTGTAATAACTCAGAGCCCTCCCCATCTCGTGTCTCATCACCAGCTATTGGGGATATTTGCTATTAGCAGTTGCAGACTGGCTACATGCCATTGTAGCCAGTCTCACCATACATCACCTTTATAAACTTATCAAGAAAAGGAGTACTTGTGGCACCTTAGAGACTAACAAATTTATTAGAGCATAAACTTTCGTGAGCTACAGCTCACTAAGCTTATGCTCTAATAAATTTGTTAGTCTCTAAGGTGCCACAAGTACTCCTTTTCTTTTTGCGAATACAGACTAACACGGCTGCTACTCTGAAACCTGTCATAAACTTATCAAGCTCAGTCTTGAAGCCAGTTAGGCTTTTTGCCCCACTGCTTCCTTCAGAAAGCTGTTCCAGAACTTCACTGCTCTGATGGTTAGAAACCTTCATCTAATTTCAAGCCTATATTTGTTGATCATCAGTTTATAGCCATTTGTTCTTGTGTCCACATTGGTGCCTAACTTAAATAACTCCTCTCCCTCCCTGGTATTTACTCCTTTGATGTACTTACAGAGAGCAATCTCATCTCCCCTCAGTCTTCTTTATCTTAGACTAAACAAGCCAACCTCTTTGAGCCTCCTCTCATAAGGTAGGTTTTCCATTCCTCTGATCATCCTACTAGCTCTTCTCTGCATCTGTTGCAGTTTGAATTCATCTTTCTCAAACATGGGAGACCAGAAAACAGTATTCCAGATGAGGTCTCACCATTGCCTTTTATGATGGTAGCAACACTTCTCTATCTCTACTGGAAATACCTCACTTAATGCATCCTAGGATTGCATTAGCCTTTTTCACAGCCACATCACGTTGGCAGCTCATAGTCATCCAGAGATCAACAAATACACCCAGGTCTTTCTCCTCCTATGTCACTTCCAACTAGTACGTACCCATCTCATAGCAAAAATTCTTGTTAGTTCCTAAGTGCATGACTTTGCACTATTAAATTTCATCCCATTTCTATTATTCCAGTTTTCAAGTTTGTCCAGATCTTCTTCTTTGTTATTGTGGTGGTCCTCCTTACTGGCAATACCTCCCAACTTTGTGTCTGCAAATTTTATTACTACACTCCCACTTTTTGTGCCAAGGTCATTAATAAAAATGTTAAATAAGATTGGTCCCAAGACCGATCTCTGAGGAACTCCACTAGTAATCTCCCTCTAGCCTGACAGTTCACTGTTCAGAATGACCCGTTGTAATCTCCCCTTTAACCAGTTCCTTATCCACCCTTCCATTGTCATATTAATCCCTATCTTCTCCCATGTAACTAATAATTTTCCATGTGGAACTGTATCAAATGCCTTACTGCAAATCAGTTAACTCCTCAAAGAAAGACATTGGGTCCATCTAGCACAATCTACCTTTTGTCAAAGCATTTATCCCAATTACCATTTACCTCTGGGGAGGGGAGGGGAGTTCTGCTCAAGTTCTCTCTTGGCCATACCTCCATTTCCTGATGCCCCGGCTCCCTTCACACTGCAATAGCTTGTCCTGTGTGCAGCAGCCTGGCTGAGGTGGCCTATAGCCTCTGTGCATTGGGGCAGTTTAAGAACACACGTCTGTGCATCATTCCCCCTGAATCTGTTACAACTTGCATCTCTGTTGCATGCTTCTGGTGGGTGCCTGATCACCAGAAGAGTCGGTTCCAGAACTGTCCTGGCATGACAGGATATTAGGTATTGTCAGAGTTAATATAGGAAGCCTCTCTCCTATTTATGCATGCAAAGAGGAGCCTGCTAGAAGGCCTGTGATTTATCATTGCACAGTAATGGGTGCCCTGCTTCTAGTGAAGGAGATCAACCTCCCTGAGAGATACCAAAGCCCCTCCTTGTTAACGTCCTGTTCCGACTAATGGCTTGAGGTAGGGCAAGCAGGTCTCACAAGGAAGGCATTAAAGAGCAGCATTACATTGAATGGAAGCTGACGAATTTACCGGCATGTTTACCCAGAGGTGCTCTCCAAAGATAAGAAGCTACACAGTCAGCTCAGCAGATAAGCAAAGTCTAGGGTGAGGGTGAGCATTGCATAGTTGTTAATGTGTGCGGAAGTTCAACCAGATCCAAATACTGAGGTGTTATGCTTGGGTTCCCAGTGCCCGAATGCATGGGGAAGAACTTCAGATTTTTTTGAAAGTGGTGTTAAATTGGCGCTGGTAAATTAAGACGCTGATCCTATTAACCCAGTGTCCAGCATAGTGAGGACAGGGGAACACCTCATTCCAGACCTGCAGAACCCTCTGCTATTCTAGTTCTGACCTTCAGTGCAGGGTATGTGACACTTGACACCGTAGTCGTGTTTTAATTACCATGATTGTACATTTTAGTGAAGGCACTGCCCAGCCATTTGGTTCCGGATACAAATATCTGTTGATTTCCATGTTTAACCCTACTAGCCACAAACATTAGTGACCTGTCCACACTAGAATTTACAACTGCACTAGGTAATTAACAGATGTTAAGGCAGGACTACAAATCCAAGTTTGAAGATGCCCCCAAGTTTGGCTAGTGCACTTCAAGTGCGAGCCATGTGCCCCCCTATTCCTAGCCTGAGCACATGTACTGAACTCCAAAATAGCTATGGGGACTTTGTTAACAATTTAACAAATAATTATCTTTGAGCAGAGACCAAACTCTGCAAATGTCACGCCAAAGGTGAATGTTTTGGAAAGCTTATGAACAAGTAAAAACAGACTAGAAAACTTTATGTAGCTCTGACTAGCACTCCCTATAACACTAAATATATGAATCTCTTCTGTTTGTAAGTGCTCCGCTCAGCTGATCTGATCTGATGTCATGTAGGAACAGGCAGTGATGAGCTGCCAAAATCTTAACAACTGGTTCCCTCCTCACCCCACTAAGGGGCTGTTGCCCACCCCTGCCCCCCAGGGACTCCTGCCCCATCCACCCCCACCCCTGTCCCCTGACTGCCCCCAGAACCGGGCAGGAGGGTCTCGTGGCCACCGTAGTGGGTGCCCCCCCCCAAGAGCCAGAGGGACCTGCTGGGGGCGAGGTGGGGCGGTCCGGCAGTGCTTACCTGGGGCAGCTCCCAGGAAGCATCCAGCAGGTCCCTCTGGCTCCTAGGGGTGGGGTAGCGTAGCTGGGGGGGAGCAGGGGGAGTGGCCACCCCCCCACTGATCACATCAAAAGTGGCGCCTTAGGAGCCGACTCCATGGGTGCTCCGGAGCTGGAGCACTTACGGGGAAAATTTGGTGGGATCAGAGCACCCACCGGCAGCTCCCTGCCCCATGCCCGGCCCCAGCTCACTTCACCTCTGCTCTGCCTCCGCCCCTGAATGCACTGCCCTGCTCTGCTTCTCCACGTTCCTGCCCCCCCCACCCCGCTTCCCGCAAATCAGCTGTTCAGTGGGAAGCCTGGGAGGGCTGTCAAGCAGGCGGCGGCTTCACACTCAGGCCGAGGATGGCAGAGGTGAGCTGGGGCGGGGAGCGGTTCCCCTGCGTGCCCCCCCTGGTTACCTGCTGCCCCCCCACCCCAGCTCACCTCTGCCTCCCTGGGCCTGAGTGCGAAGCCGCCGCTTGCTTCTCGGCCCACCCCGGCTTCCCACGCGAACAGCTGATTCGCGGGAAGCTGTGGGGGGACGGAGAAGCAGGGCCGGGTGGTACATTCAGGGGAGGAGGTTGACGCAGAGCAGAGGTGAGCTGGGGCCAGGGGTGGGGTGGGGGGGGAGCTGCCGGTGGGTGCTCTGCACCCACCAAATTTTCCCCTTGGTTGCTCCAGCTCTGGAGCGCCCATGGAGTCGGCGCCTAAGGTGCCACTTTTGGCTGGTTAAATTTAGAAGCCCTTTTAGAACCAGTTGTCCCTCGTGGGACAACCGGTTCTAAAAGGGCTTCTAAATTTAACAACCGATTCTAGCGAACTGGTGGGAACCAGCTCCAGCTCACCACTGGGAACAGGGCAGCATTGGCACAAAGCTCTATTCTGTCTCTGTATCTTCTCTCGTAGGGGGAAAAAAATCCCCCAATTTTTCAGCTACAGGATTTAACTCACTTAGTTCTCCCCTTCTGTACCTGCACACTTTCATCCTACAGAGTTGAAACACTCTTACACTCATGTATGCTGTATCATATTGCGACGGTTCTGCTAATAGCTTCCAGTTAGACTCTGTGGAAGCCAGCACCCTGGTCACTTAGAACACCGAGGTCAGTAGGCGCGGTTAAGGAATATGGGAGCACTTACACCTCCTGGTAGCCTGAGGAGTTAATGAGGTCATTAGCTCACCAGCTGCAGAATCCAGGAAGGGAAGCAGGCAGTATAAAAGGCTAACCCAGGGAGAGTGGCTCCTCATAACTGCTGCTGTATGGTTGTATTGTACCTGGATCTTAAGAAGGAGACAAACAATATACACATGTGGAAAAGGTACCTTGGAGGACCTGTGAGCGGCTTAGTTCACCAGGAGTTGCCAGCCAGGGGGAAGGTGGCGCCTGCTCACACACATACATTTCCAATATAGGTTTCAGAGTAGCAGCCGTGTTAGTCTGTATTCGCAAAAAGAAAAGGAGTACTTGTGGCACCTTAGAGACTAACAAATTTATTAGAGCATAAGCTTTCGTGAGCTACAGCTCACTTCATCGGATGAAAGCTTATGCTCTAATAAATTTGTTAGTCTCTAAGGTGCCACAAGTACTCCTTTTCTATTTCCAATATAGACTACAAAACCTACCACGTATTGCCCTACAGACCATTCTTCAGTGCACCAGTGCATTTCTGGCTGGAGATACTGATGTCTGACCTCCTCCTGTCTGTGAACAGATCAGAGACTTGAATCTCCTCCAGCACAACTTCCTCCTATGGCTGAGAGTCCCAACCCCTCACATGGTACTCTCCTGGTGGCTGACCCAACACTTGTTGAAGACAAAAGGAGTCTTTTCATTGACATCATTGGACTCTGGATCAGGCCCCAGATGCAGTAGAGAAATGATCTAATTCCCAATCCATCACTCCACAAGGAGAAAGCCCAATTTACTCCATCCACCCTTTCCATGTAGATCAGAACCCCCACTAACCCTTCTGCCTACCTCTCTAGTTTTGTATATGCTACCCACCACTGAAGGATTTGAGCGTCATAGTCATTCATTGCACTTGAGTACCAGTCCCACACTCTAGAGGAAGACCACATATCCACCTTGACTGGTCTTTCCTGTAATAGCGTACTGTCCTACATTCTCAGAGTACTCCATTCATCACTTGACTAGCACACTATTTACCATGGGAAAGAGAAGGGAGTTGGCAGCTTTGTAGAACGTATTAAGTTTTCATTTAAAATCATTGATCTAGCTGGGTTATACAGTCAGTAAAATTACTATGACAAGTTATGATACAAGAATATCCCTGGAAGGTGGATGAAGGACGGGTCTGTGGGGGCAGCGCTAAGGCTGTTATTTTGAATAGCCAAGCTGATAATGTCTCCTGTGCATCTATTTAAGAAATCATTGGAAATGTGAGTGCATCTGAATATTTTTCAACTCCTCTTAGCCTCCTCTGAACTCTGATACCTTCTGATAGTGTAATGTAGTGTGTTCTCACTGGCTTGTTCCTTACAGATGCAACATGCATAATATCTTTTGCTTCCTACAGTTGTGTAAGTGGTTGTCATTGATAAGTTCTTCTACTAACTTTAACTTTCTCTGTTTAGTGCACAGAAGCAGCTGTTTGTTAATAAATTTATCCAATGACAGTGCACATTTCTGTGCCTGTTTCAGCTTATGCCATTCCTCTTATGTTTGCAGTGAATTCTCATTATGCATTTTTTCCAGTAGTATGGTTTTTTTAATTCATGAGCTTCAGTTGTGGTAGCTTGATGGTAATGATGTTTATTTGCCTATTATTATTATATCTTCTAGATAAAAACTGCCTTAAAATGGAATTATGATTGAGAGTATGTATCAGTAACTTAATGGTAAAAATACATTACAGAGAGATTGTAATTATCCCAAAGACAGGTATTATAACCAAAGGAAATTCACAGTTAAGGTTAAACTTAAAAGAAATCCAAACATGTTAAGATCTTAACATGCATACTAAGGCACCCGAATAACCTTAACTCTGCCCTGTAATGACAACATGCAGTAACCATATGATTATTATTGCATCTGGTTTGAGACCAGATTAAAGTGCTATTTAAAGACTTAGGGGATGAGTTCCTATTTTTTTCTTCATGGTGTCACAGCAGACAATTGCCTGACATCCTTAAAAACAAAACATAAAGCCTGACACAGAGCACTAAGTATTTTAAAGGAGCCATTTTAAAATTAATTTTAGCTTGTGAACTGAGTGACAGATTGAATAACTGAATGCTCATCGAGCACTCAAAGACTAAGTGCTAACATTCTGTGGAGGATCAGGGCTTGAGGAACTTACGTAGGGTCACACACAGCCTGTGCCAGAGCTGGGAATTTTCTGAGCCTCAGTCCAGTGCTTTCCTCTTTTGTCTGAATTCTTTTCATGGGAGCTAGTCCCCGGTTCTTCTAGGCTGTACAAGTCTTTGGGTGGTGGTAGCACATCCGCCCCAGTCCTTGTTGGAAGCTGAAGATCCAGCATCTCAGACTTGATTTCAACTGGCAGAAGGCAGCATGGACAGGCGTGACAGAGGCCCGGCACCACCTGCAATCTGGTTCTATGCACTGAAGCTTTTCCATTATAAACATTTTGCACATGAAACTACAGCTGAGGGTACTGAATTAAGATGTATGGGGCTGATCCAAAGCCCACTGAAGTCAATGAAAAGGCTCCAATTGAGTCTAATGGGCTTTGGATCAGGCCCTATGCGCATAACAATGTACGCGGTGAACAGATTTCACTGCGAAAAAATTTAAATCTAAAGGGCTCCTTGTATGCCCTCCCTCCCAGCTGACAAGGTATCCTAAACAGAAGCAATGCTGAGATCCCAGGTCTGCACTCACTCCCAGCTGCTGACTCCCTGTCTTGCTTCAAAGCTCAGCATGGACTAATATGGATGCCGATTTCAGTTTCAGTGTGGCTAGCTTAGATCAATTCCTGACTTGAGCTGAACTGAAATAAGTGTGGCTTAAACTGAAATCTGGGTGTCCACACAGTGGTTTAAGCCACTTCCATAGCTTCATAGAGTTTTAGGCCAGAAAGGACAAATTAGATCATCTAGTCCAGTGAATCTCAACCAGAGGTATGTAGTCTTCCAGGGGGCACGTCAACTCATCTAGATATTTTATAACAGGCTACATAAAAAGCACTAGCAAAGTCAGTACAAACTACAATTTTATACAGACAATGACTTGTTTATACTGCGCTATATAGTATACAATGAAATGTAAGTACAATATTTACATTCCAATTGATTTATTTTATAATTATATGGTAAAAATGAGAAAGTAAGCAATATGTCAGTAATGGTGTGCTGTGATCCTTTTGTATTTTTATGTCTGATTTTGTAAGCAAGTACTTTTTAAGTGAGGTGAAAGTTGAGGGTACCTAAGACAAATCAGCCTCCTGAAAGGGGTACAGTAGTCTGGAAAGGTTGAGAACCACTGATCTAATCTGATCTCCTGAATATCACAGGCCATTAAATTTCACCTGTAACCCCTATAATGAGCCCAGGAACTTTAGTCTAACTAAAGTGTTTCAGTCCTCAGGGGACTAAACTATTATGTGCCACAGGCAGAGAACAGGAGAGGCTGAGGTATACCAATGCCAGATGGCCCTACACTTGCAGGGGATTCATTTGGGGAGCTATACCCAGTTTATCCAAGTAGGTTTAACAACCTTTGTTTCAACTCACATCCCTGGTTGAACTGGTGCAACTTTCTTTACAGGCCTTAGGGACACTGCATGGCCTTATCCATTGATCTTTTAAGTTCTATACTTATCCCTGACAAAAGTCTTGTGAAAAGGTCATCCGGAGGATGGAATGGGGCCAGACACTACAGTCTTGGGGTATGTCTACACTGCAATGTAAATCCAGATTTAGTAGAACTTGAGTTAGCAGACCCTGGGCTCGCTAACCTTGGGCTTGAGCATCTACACTTATTTGTAACCCCAGGTTAGGGATTATTGAACCCTGGATCCCAACCTGGGGCTCCAGCATATACACTGAATTAGGGGAACACGAGTCCAACCACTCATAATCCCAGAATTCCTAGAATCCTCCCAAAATGTGGCCGCTTTAGCCTTTTGTTTGTGGTGCAGTGTGGGAAAACTTGACTGTTCATCAAACTTGATTGTCCAGAGGACAAAGAAAGTTGGCTTTTGGATTGTGGGATACTTTTGGTGCACTCCCACAGCACAAGTCCATTGGGGCAGCATCTACATTGCAAAGCAATAAGACTTAAGACAGGACCCAGGGTTCGACTCAGGCTCAGACCCTCCACCCCCATTGGGTCCTGGAACCTTGGGTCTAAGCCCTGGGTTAGTTTGATTTGTGTGTAGACTGAAGGGGGGTTAGGCTTGTGCCTGAGTTTGAATCATGGGCTTACATTGCAGTGTAGACATACACTTGTTTTCCTCTGGAGAGAGGCATGGCTGCATGGAGCCAATGGATAAAGAAATCCAATACTGGCAGGAGTCATCTCACCAGGAAACTTCCCCCTACTCTGGCCTGCTGGCATGCAAGTAGTTCCACGGCCAAAAGAGTTGGCTGTGCAGGGGCAAAATGGGCTTATGTCTCCTGTTGAGAAGCTGGAGCTCAACCAAGGCCCACTCATAGTCTCCTAGTCCCTGTTCATGATGAGGCTGAACTGCCTTAAAATGTTGGCAGACTGATCTCATATGGGATAGTGCCTGTTTCCAGTCAGTGGCTGGATCTAGCAGTGGTTGCCCCCCTTACAGTAGCTGACACCTTGTTCTTCATCCTGACTGGACTACATTGAGTCTTAGCACCCACCAAAGCTCCTCATGCCACTCCTGCAGGCACAATGGCCATTTGGGGCCCTGGCCACTTACGTTCTCACCTGGCTCGGGGCCCATCTGTGTGTCTGAGTACGTAGTGCATTATAAATACATATACTTGAGACTGTGTTGATCTAGTCTCCCATCATCTCTCAGGCAAATGTCTGATTCTTTGTTGCTTTGTCCCTTGGGGAGTCTTTTACTCAAGCGCAAAGAGGAAGTTAAAGGTTACCGAAACCTTACACCCAACTTGCCCTTCTATAGATGATTCCACAAGGCAGGGCAACAGAGAACTGAGGCCAACCACATGTAGGCACCTAAAATCCCATTAGAATTAGGCACCTAACTACCTTGGAGGATCTGGGCCAAAATCTCTAAAGTTGGCTGCCATGGTTCTTTAAGTGAGTTTTTGAATTCATGAAATTTTAAGAAACTGGCCTTTGCAAACTGACCTGCAAAATATTTTGAGGCCCTCAAGTTTCTGTGGCTATTGAAAGAAAGGACAGAACAAACTGTCAGGATTCATCCTCCAAAATATCTTCACCCATTGCACCCAGCCTTACTTACAAAAAGTAGTGCGCATACTAAGGTCAGTTTAATTACCACTCTTGGCTCATGTTATAATGCTGCTCCCATTATGTGTGTAAGAGCCTGTGTGCATGTATGGTGGTTGTGTGAGCAGCCAGGGAAGCATATGTGAAAGTTGGTTGTTACGAGGTTTGTGTGAGCACATATGTTACTGTATGTCTATGGGGAGAGAGTGGGGGCTTTTGAACAGAGCTGTGAGTGTGTGTGTGTGTGTGTGTGTGTGTGTGTGTGTGTTTGTGCTATGGTGGAAATTGTAGGTTTGGCACAAATTACTTAGGATGAGCTGGGCGGTACAGAGATATGTGTATGGGGAGGTGTGTGTGTATGTGTGTGTGTGTGTGTGTGTGAGTATTGGGTCAGTAGAGGCTGTGCAGACAGGTGACATGTGTGAATGTTAGGGAAGGAAGGGTGGGGCTATATACATACCTGGACACAGGCCTTTGGGTGTCTATGTGTGATCGATCAGCCTGCAGCCAGACTCCTGGTCCCATTTCCCAAAGCCATCCTCTGAGATCCCAGGACACAACTCCCTATTTGCTGGGTTAACTATCAGCCCAGCAGCTCGCCTTTGGTAAGCTTCTCCTCCTTGCAGCTAATGCATTTGCTCCCCCCTCCAGCCGCAGGGGGAGTGGGGGGGAATATGCGTCGTGGTGGTGGTGCGGAGTGGGGGGAGGATGTGACAATGGCTGCCTGATGGCCGACAACTGGATGCAGACTCAGCGAATGGGGCTTGTGATGGATGAATGTGCAGGGCGAGAGGTAATAAAGTGGGCCTCAGTCATGTAATCTTCCATTAAAATGAAATGCATACCAGAAATGAGGCATTTCTGCAGCTTGTACCATCTCCCACGGAAGATCATGAATAAAAGAGGCAAGTGTGCTGCTGACAGATGCCGGCATGCATAAAGGACAGTTCCTATAAAGGCAAAGCCCTGGCTAACAGATGGACTAAAGATGTGAGATGCAGGAAGATTTACCAGTCTAAATAATTCAAGGGAATGGCGTATGGCGAGCCAACGCTTTGAGAAGGGAACTGGCAGAAGGTGCAGATGGAAAGGCAGGACAGGCCTTTCCCACAAACCCATTAAGAATGTCGCTTGTCTGAGTGACAGTATGTTGTGAAAGGCACCAGCAGAGGTGGGTGGATTTGCCTCTGGCACTCCTTTAGCAAGGTCAGGAGAAGAGTTAATTTCAAAGGTTGCAACTTTCAGCATCAGCCTCGTCTGTTGCAGGGCTGGTTCCCCCCTCCTCCTGCAACCAAGAAAGCAAGATGATCTGGTGATGCTGAGGCCAGTGTGAAATAGATAGTGTCTGCTCACACTCCTCATCCCTTTGACAGAGCTCTGGATGGGGGTCTGCTTAAGTCCTAGTTGTGTATATGCATGGGAGTGGATGGGGGGCCTTTTGATTCCAGCCGTGTGTGTGGTGCCATTGTGTGTGTGTGTGTGTGCACTACAGTGGGAGTTGTAGGTGTTTCATGCATGTGGAGATATGGGAGGTGCGGGTGGCTGAGAGTGTGGGATGTAGGACGCGGGCAGGTGCGGGGTGTGTGTGAGTCAGGTCTGGCTCCAAGCACCAGCGAAGGAAGCAGGTGCCTGGGGCGGCCAATAGAAAGGGGTGGCACTCCATCCGTCATCGGGGCGGCACGTCCGGATCTTTGATGGCAATTCAGCGGCAGATCAACCAGCCTTGTTTCCCCCCCCCCCTTCGCTGCTTGGGGCAGCAAAAAAGCTGGAGCCAGCCCTGGTGTGAATGATGGGACACGATTTGGAGGGTGTGTGCAATGTGTGGGTGCTGTGTGTGAGCGTTAGGGCAGGAGTTTTAGGAGCTATGGCCCAGATCCCCAAAGATCAATCACTGGGAGTTAGGTGCCTAAAATAACTTTTTGAGAGCTGGGCCTATGTGTACATGGATATGTGCTCAACTTGCCCTGAGATGGCTTGGGTGGGGACTGCTTAATCTCTAGTAGTCTCAGGTGAGATCAGAGAAGCACAATAAAACAACAATCATCTTAGGTTACCTTTGGGCTCACTTCACACACTCCTGAAACACAGCCACCTCCAGCAGGGAATAGGATAGCTACGGACCAGCATGCACTGCACCAAAATATATTGTTGGTACTTGTTTGTACAGCTCTTAGGGCCCTGACCCCTGATTGGGTTTCCTATGTGCGGCCATAATATAAATTATAATAATAGTGTCTGGCATCCACAGTGTTCTCATTTGGGACAGGAAGTGGAAAAAATACTGCCTGAACGACTTATGGAGACAAAATGTAATTACTCAAACTACAGGTTTCAGAGTAGCAGCCGTGTTCGTCTGTATCCGCAAAAAGAACAGGAGTACTTGTGGCACCTTAGTCTCTAAGGTGCCACAAGTACTCCTGTTCTTTTTACCCAAACTAGAATTTTAATCCAAATATTTGGACAGGGCTCCTGATGTTGCCTTGGGATTGCTAATGATCACAAAGGGTCAGGACTACTGTTTAATGTCTCATCTGAAAGACAGCACCTCTGATCATTGGGGGTAAGGGAGGTGAGATGAAGTCTCCCAGGATCGTGGGGAGATGAGCAAATGAGAAGATGGTGAAGTCAGGGGAGGTGGAGCATGGGGTGTAGTGGGTTAAGGATGTGGGGCTCATGGGGTGTAGTGGGCGAAGGGTGGCCATAGGGGATGGAAGGGAAATGGAATTTGGGGAGAGGATAATGGGTTCATTGGTGGATGTGTGGATGGGGAAGGAGTAGTGGTGACCACTGGTAAGGCAGAGGGCTACTACAATTTAGGTGGGAAAACTCCCTGAATTCTGCACCTTACTGACCAAACAGACTCTATTCATGTGTTGAGGCCTCCTTGGAATTACCGTTGCATTCAGACCCTTGCTTATTGTTGTAGGGTTGCTCATGAGAGCCGCTCATGCTCGCTTGTTCCCATAGGGCTACTTCTGAGGGCGGCGTCTACGCCCCTGGCTTGTGGTTGTTTCGGAAGCACCAGGCTGCTGGCGAAATGTTGTTCTTTCAGAGCCCATTGAAGCATTTGTTTTGTGGCAAACGTAACATAAAAAACCTTGTGACTTTTACAAGCACACCTCCCTAGAGCTCTGCATCCCTGGTGAGCTGAGCTGTGAGGAGTGAACTCCTAGCTGCTTTTCCTCGCCCTGCCACTGAAATGCTTTGTGACCTTGAGAAACGTCTATGTCACAGTGGCGCCCAGAGACTCCGGTCAGTTTCTGAGGCCTCTCTTGGGGCAGTGTCGTACTAGAGGTTAATTCCAGATTGTTTATAATCTGTTGCCCTGCCTTGAAGTGTTCATCATCCAGCACGATACAAAGACCTGTGTTTTCGAACTAGGGTATGTGTGGGCATGCATATCCATGAGTGTCCAAAATTACACACCTAAATAAGTGGCGTGATTTTCCAAGGGTTTGAGTTTTTTATTTAGGTGGGATCTGTGTATGTGCCGCAGCTCTGTAAATCAGACCACTTTTGCTTAGGTGCCTAGAACGTCTTTAGATTCCTAACATCAATAACCCAGATTTGAACATCTTGGCCATAATCTCCCTATGGCTCAGTTTCTTCCATCTGTAAAATGGGCTAATCCTACTTCCCTCCATTAGGAGTGTGGCAGGCATTTGTTCGCTGATATTTGTTTAGAGTGTGGTTAATGTAAACCCCTCTATAGGACTGTGTTCATTAGCACATTTTTGTCGTGGTGCCCAGATACCACGGTGATGATGGGAGCTGGAGAAATCATTTTATAAATAAACAAAAGAACTCAAATTTGGGATGTTCCCTCCATTAACATTTAAACTTGACCAAAGAGAACGACTTAGCTATTCAAGCTTATCATTTCAGTAGGTGGCTGGCTAGGCAGTTAGGCCATACTCCTGACACATGTAACTAACATGCTTACATGCATGTCATCAGGGTCGCCTGCCTAATTCCTTCTGCTGTTATTCTGCTGATCCTGAGCAGTTGGATGGGCTCCCAGCTGCCCTTACAGAGCTGTGCGTTATAAGCAGCAATTGATCATGGATGTGGCTCGCGCTCTCTCGCAGTTCTCCCTTTCCCCCACGTCACTTGAGTCTGGGGTTGGCTCGATGAGGAGGAAACATTGCACTGGGAGAAAAGAAGGGAGATAAAAGGAGAGATGGGGAGGGTTAGATAGACGTAACCAGCAGCTGTTTGGCATAGATTGCGTGTGCTCTCCATTTGCAAGGGGACGTTTTCCCTGTGTTCATCAGCCGTCTGGAGCGCAGTGATTAATCATTCATGTCAGAATCCCTAATCCTATTCAATGGAAAACAAACACCATGTCACCCAGCCCTTCCCTTAGCCCAAGCAATTAGCAATTACGTGAATTGGGAGAGCTGCGACAAAGATTGGCCAGGCAGGGCCATGGAAAATGGACCCTTTGCAGCTCTTGATTTTGGAAATGACCAGGGCTACTCTGGCACTGATCCCACCAAAACATGGATATTATTTAAATCAGCTCCTTATTGCAGAAAGTAATTGCTGATTAGTGCTCAGCACAGCAAAAGTATTTACACCTTCTTGAGTGCACAAGTGTGGTCTTTTGTTTATCAGATGGGGAAAAGGAGGCACACAGAGTCTAAGGGATTCATGCAAGGTCAGAAAGTGAGATCAGCAATGCAAGCAGGACTAGAAGGCAGGAGTTCTAGTCCACTTAACTGTGCTACCACTCTGCCGGTACCTACTAATGTTTAAACCCATTCTCTGCATCCTTTTAAAGTATTCCCACTCTCTTCACCTCTGGACATCTTGAGCTAAATCCTGTCTTAGGTCCCATCTGAAAACTGACAAACAATGGTAGGCAATGGGTAGATCTATTCTGCCAAAGGTCAGGACTGGATTAGCAGCATCAGAGTGCATTGAGGGAGCTGTGAAGCCCAGGTTAGGATCTAGGGCCGTTGACAGACCTTTGAAAGGCCCCGGGAGTGGAATAGGTTAATACAACCTCAGCCTGCGCCCAGTTCACGTGAAAACCTAAGCCAGCGGTAAAACTTTGAATATGCTGATAATGGACAACTTAGGACAAAATAATCTAGGGCCTGTTCCTGGGGCTTTGAAATCAGTGGAAGTCTTTCCACCGTGTTCAGGGAGTTCTGGATTTGGTACCCTAGGTACCATTGTGAACAGCTCCATGAGAACTTCTGTTCAGTGCAAAGCTGTGTTCCAAAAAGGAAATGAGTTTGGGTTTATTAAGGAAGAGATCAAGCTTAATACTGCAAATATTATAGTGTTACCGGACATGTCATTGATAGGCCCCACCTGGAATCCTGTGTTCAGCTTTGGTCGCTCCATCTCACAAAGAACATAGTATGTCCGAAAGGGCAGCAAAAGTGGTTAGAGGCCTGGAAAGACTTTGCTAGGAGACCGTAAAGAGAGTAGTACTATGTAGTTTAGTGATGAGATCACTAAGCAGTGACTTGACAAAGGTATTTAATAGGATGATCAAATGCAATTAAAAGGCAACATATTTAAAAACTGATAAAAGGAACAATATTTTTACATGCTGCATACTTAATCTGTGGAACTCATTGCCACAAGATATTATATTGGCTAAAAGCACAGTAAGATTAAAACAACACCTAAATATTTATATGACTAGTAAGACCATCCAAAGTTACATTAGAAAGAATAAAAATACATAAAGAATACAAACCCACATGCTTGGCATAAGCTGACTGGGACAGATGTTGCAACCACATGCAATATCTTTAGGACCATATTTGATTAAGTTTAGGAATGTTTAATGTATCAATGTGGGCCAGGGATTGTATGCAGTTCCTCCAGGAACTAGAAACACTGTGTGTCTGTGTGTGTGTGTGTGTGTGTGTGTGTCCCACAGAGAGAAAGCAAAGCACAGTTGCTGGCCATTAGGCAGACTGGCTTGCTGGGGATATCACAGTGTATTGAAGGGAGTTGTGTTGCCCTAAAGCCCCCTGGTCAGGAGGGACAGAGATGCAGATCTTTGCCCAAGAGCACTGACGGCTGGGAGCCTGAAGCTGTGTTTGTGTTCCTCCTTCATGTTCCCCCTTGAGGGACTACAAAGGCGTAACTTGAGGGACTCTAACAGGTGTAGTTATATTGAAATGCTGACAGCAAACACTAATAGCTTGGGGCTAGGAAGATGCTTCTCCTATGGGCAAATTATTCTATAATTGTCCAGTATGGAGTTTCTTTCACCTTGCTCTGAAGCACTGATACTAGCTACTGCCTGTGATTGGACTAGACGGAGCATTGGCCTGCTCTGCTATAGTCATGTGGGTCCCATCATATTCAATAAGCATCTGGAAGAGGAGCTGCGAAGTTGAAAGATTCCTAGGGTTGATCCTGGACCCCAGGCATCAATGGGCAAGTTTTGCTACCGAGATCAGTGATGATCAACAGGGTCATGGGGCCTGATCAAAAGCCTCCTGATGTCACTGGGAATAGTCAGACTCCAATGGGCTTTGGATCAGGCCCATAGCAAGTGGCGAATGAAACAAGCAGTGCATTATGGCGCCTAAGAGGCCAGTGCAGTTTTGGGTTAAGGCATATGTTACAGAGTAAGAAGATAAAGACCCTGTCTCTGCAATGCTGGTGTGACCACATCTGCAATATTATTTCCCTTCTGGACAGCTTATTACCAGAAGCATGTTGTAATACTAGAGGGTGTTTAGAGAAGGGAAGCAAACCTGACTGGACAGCGAAAGGGACTGAGTCTGGAGGATAGATGTATCGCTTGGCTGAACATCAGCTAGGAAGAGAACATGACAATTGTCTATAAGTGATGGAAGGTTATAAACACGACAGGGCGGGGGTGGGGTATGAGCAGAAATGATGGGAGGGAACTGAGGAAAGGAAAGACTATGGGATATCAAAATCAGGACAGACTTCCTGACTGACTGATGTATTCAAATGTAGAATATTCTCCCAACATTATTGGTGGAGACCCACTGCTTGGACTTTTTAAACTAGCCAGGACGTTGTGACAAAGAATAGTCGGTGGCAGTAATCTTCCACTGGTAATGGTTTAGATGCCGACAGTCTCCATTCAGCATTTTCAGTCTTTAACTATGGGTCAGATTGGGAGGAAAAAAGGTGGTGGTGCTCTGCCAAGCTCCACCCACAAAATAAGCCCCACCCATGCGAGCTGAGATGCTGCTCCTCACAGTAGATGATATGGATATTCAAACTGTGTGTGTCTAGGCTCTCCCCTAGCTCCACTGGGCTCCTTGAGCCTGGCTTCATGATGGAGTGGCATGTTCTATGCTGTGCTTCCCATCAGAGGTATGTGTACTACTCCCCTCGTTCAGGTGTGCTGAACTATGGGAGGGTAGGAACAGCTACCACTGGCAGCAATGCTCTCTGCGTTTCACAGTCAGTGGGTCAGACTCAGAGTCCATGCCAGCAAGCGGTGGGGTTTTTAATTACCCTCTCTGCTGGCAGTGCAGCCAAAGCTCATCTGTAATCCCATCCCCTTGAGTACCAAAGACTCATCAAAATTACAGATGCTATCCCAGTGCTGTACCCATCCAGCTGCACACACGTAGCTGCCCCACGATGGAAAGCTCAGGTTTTAGTCAGAAAATGGGCATTTGAACACAATTCTGTTTTCACAAAAACATTTGAAAAGTTTTGTTTTCATTCCAACGCAGAGCAAAAACAAACGTTGAAACCTTGGAAGTTGCTGGGAAATGGAATTGCTGTTCTCTGGCCAGCTCCAGTGCTTAGCACTTTCCAGGATGGGACCATAAACCCCCAGATACCATTATGTATGGAGGGGCAGTAACCACATAAAAGCAGCGCCACAGAGGGGGAACAGACTCGCCTCTTACCATTCGTTACTCAGTAGTATACCACTGATGACAGTTTAATATTCATTGTTGCTTGCTGGATCTCCATAGCTCATGTATATAGGGCATCTTTTATCCTGAGGCGTCCTGAAGCTCCCTGCTAGGCTAGGACAGAGGGCAAAGCAGCCTTCCCCAGCAGCTAAAATAGTCTAGTGCTAGAAAAATCCCAGAGACCTCCTGCCCCCATCCACTTCCATGGTGACAAGGTCTCAGATGCTTAAAGGTATTTAGGTGTCTAACTCCTATTGCTTCAATATATATTAGGTGCCTAAATATCTTTGAGGATTTGAACTGAGGGCTCAAAGGGAGGAAGAATTCGGTATCCAATTGAAAAAAAATTGAAGGAAGCAACAGGTAATTGCCTGAGCTGGAATTTGGCCAGGACCCTGGGGAGTTAATTACCCTGCTCTTGTAAAAATCCTGGGGGAGGTGAAGGCGGGGCAGTGCGTGCATGCAGGCAGTGGGTGAAATTCCAGGGTCTTTGTTAGGCAGGATATCAGTGATCCCTCTTGGCCTTCGAATCTGTGACTTTACTGTTACGGCAGGAGTCACTAGATGGCGCTGTTACACAGAGTCTTCTTGCAGATCTTTCTGGGTATGTCTACACAGCCGGTGGAATCAAGCTTCCCAGCTCGGGTCAACGGGCTGGGGCTAGCGGTGCTTGTGCAAGCACTCTAAAAGGAGCCGTGTGAACCGTGCTTTGAAGCTGTGGCTTGGGCTGGAACTCCCACTCTGAAGCTTAGGGTGGGGGTTTGGGCTGCATTTCTCTGCCTAAAATGGCTCTGTCTGTCGCTGACCTACAAAGCATCCCGGGAGTAGGGTCACTGCCTCAGCAGGGCAAGCTAAGGGCGCTGAGCACAGCTCTGGAAGTTGACTCTAATGCCTGGCCTTGTGCAGAGTCATTCACACCTGTGCGAAGTGAGGAGTGGAGTGTACCTGGAGAGTTCTGCTTTTGTGGCATTTGATCTCCCCACTCTGCACTCAGTTTACACTGGAGTAAGTGATGACACATGGCACCACACGTTGGAGAAGAGTAGTGATGGAGGAATAGAGTTTGCTAGCGCAACCGATGGTGCACAGTAAAGGTATGTCTGCACAGCAGCTGGGGGTGTGATTCCCAACCTGGGTAGATGTATTGTGCTAGCTTTGATCTCATACTACTGTGGCTACATTGCCATTTTTAGCGTACAAGCTCGATCAAAACTAGAATGTGCGCATTTACCCAAGTTGGAAATCACACTGCCAGCTGCAGTGTAGATGTGCCCTAAGCCATGGGAGTGGGGCATAAAACATATTTTTGTAGGACCTATAAAAACCCCAGTGACTATATATAAATGCATTGTTGGTGATGGGAAAGGCAAAGTTTAGGTTTAATTGATATTTTGTATTGGGTGAACTACAACTGTTTTAAGGTGGATCTGATTCAAAATCTTAAGATGTATTTGATTTTTTCTTTAGATGGAAGGACATTCCTAGCCTAGGTAAAGAGTTTTTCTTTTTCCCCTACAGAAATATATCTGATTTAAAAAAAAAGGATTGATTCAAATAAAAATGTGTTTGTATAAGAAAAATGATTTTCTTTTATGAGAAACCACATAGTTTGGGGGTAAATTTATAGTTTTGGCTGGGTCATTAATATCTGGTAGTCAAAAAGTATTGGTCTGAACAAAAATATGTTGTAATAAAAATGCATTGTTTTGAAGAAATTTATTGGCCCCATGAAAACCTATTTGATTCAGAAAGATATGTTGATTTCAATGAAAATCTATTTGTTTTGAGAACCAGAGGAGGAGAGAGAATGCTTATTTGAGAGGCTGGTGCTTCTCAAGGCATGCTCCTTTCAGGGATGCAGCAGCAATTAGTGCCAGGGTGTGTCCGTTGAGGAATTAGTGCAAGGAAGCTTGGGAAATAAACAGACAAAGACACAGGCTCTGCTACAAGAGAAGCATCAGTGAATAAAGCTGGGACCAAGGAATTGGAACAGAGATGTAGAGAGAGAGAGAGAGAGAAGCAGAGAATACAAAAGCCAATGGGCTGAATAAAATGATAGAGGAGAGCAAATGGCAAAGAGGAGCAGAGAAGGGGAAGGCAGCTGCAACAGAAAGGCTCCTGACATGTGTAAGGTACAAGTTTAATGTGCCTTGTGCACACTAAGCTCCTAGCCTCTTGACACACAAACGAGCTGGTTCCACTCCAGCAGGTAGCTGCATTATCTATAGACCCAGGGTGAGATGACTCTATGGGAGGCACTGTAAGACGGCAACCCATGCAGTGCCAGCGACATTCTCCTCCCAAACTGGTTCCCTTGACTGCTTTCTGGGAGCGTTTTGGGCCAATTTTAGCACATGCTGGTATTTACACATTGCTTTGGTCATTGTGCTTGAGGTTAATAGTCCCTGGCCAGATCCCCACGTGGTGTAAATCCATTGCTCCAGCAATTTAAGTTCTTCTGACGTTCTCCATTCCCCTGATGGGATTTCAGTACCCCAATCGAGGGCAGAGAGGAATTGGCCACAGTCACATCTTATTGTTTTTCACGGTAGCCCATGACCATGGTATTTGGGCATGTGTGGAGACAGGCTGGACCGACCGAGGGAGAATGGGTAGCTATTATGCATGATGCAGCAGGATGTGTGGATGAGGCATAAACCTCAGCAGACTCAAGTCAAACTGAAGACGGTTGGGTTTTTGCAAAACAAAACTAAATGAACACTTTTCTTTGAGATATGGGAAAATTTTGAAGGAAAGGAAAATTTTCTGCAAATGTCTGCTTCTCAGAAGTGCTCTGTGTCCTTGCTGATGAATGCTCCAGCCAGTCAGACTGACGTCTCCTCTAAATTGCTCTGAGCGGAAGGTAAATTTCTTTTAGTTGGGCTTTCTTTGGCATGTCTTGCCCAGGTCTTCATAGATTCATAAATTCTAAGACCAGATGAGATTATCTAGTTTAACCTCCTGCATAACACAGGCCGGAGAACTTCCCTGAAGTAATGCCTGTTCCAACCAGAGCAGATCTTTTAGAAAAACACCCACACTTGATTTTAAATATTGCCTTATTTCTAAATTTACCTAGCTCCAACTTCCAGCTATTGCAACATGTAATATCTTTGCCCACTAGATTGAGGAGCCCATTATCAAATTTTTGTTCCTTATGTAGGTACTTATAGAGTGTGATCAAGTTACCCTTTATCCATCTATTGTTAAACTTGACAGATGGAGTTAATTGAATGTATCACTATAAGGCATGTTTTTTAACCCTTTAAACATTCTTGTGTCTCTTCTCTGAATCCTTTCAAATTTAGCAACATCCTTCTTGAAGTGGATGCATGATTCCAGTAGCAGTCACACCACTGCCAAAAAAGAGTCTCTGGTTCATGTGACCAAGGATTGCATTAGCCTTTTTGGCCACAGCATCGCACTGGATGCTCATGTTCAGCTGATGAGTCACCAAGACCCTCCAAACCTTTATTTAGAGTCACTGCTTCCCAGTAGAGAGTCCCCTATCCTATAAATTTGGCCTGTTTTCTTGAAGAGCTTATGCCAATTCCTGATCAGCTCTTGGCGACATTCCTGTGGCATACGTTCTCCCTGGTCTCCACATTGCTGTGGTGACAGCTATCCTCTTCTAGATGGCTCCCCAGGCATGTCCAGGAGTGTGCTACATCCTCTTTTCACTATGAGATTGGTGGGTTCTTCCAAAGCCAACCAGGGATGGCTGCAGGCTGCCCTCCTTATTCCAGGTCCTTATTCTTGTTATGTTCCTCTTCTTCCAAGCATTCTCCCTGCTGAGCTGAAGCAGTATGAGCCTTGGCTGTGGCTGCAGGACGTGGCTGCCTAGAGAAGAGTTGCTCTTTGATCTGTTTTATTAGCTGGATTGCTGGCCTCCCTAGACAGGAGCTTGGACAGCTGCATTTTAGCTGCTGGCTCTTTGTCAATGCTTCTCATTCCTGCTCTGCAGACATTTCTCTCATCAGGGTGGTAAAGGAGGGGGGTGTTGTCCCTTTGCCCACATAAGGATAGCTTGGCTGTCTGTGTGGCTGCATATAACAGCAGATAAAAGCTCCTCAAAGGACTTGAGTGTAAGCTTAACCAACTCTGCCGTTCCAGAGTAGGGTGGGACCTCTCTGTCCCGCCTGCATAGCCATGCACTTATGTGGCCCAGTTCTTTGCTCCTGTTGAGTAGCCCTGCCTCACATGACCGATCCCGTTGCCTTCAGGGTGACTAGTCACATGAGTAAGAGGTGCAGAAGCAGTCCCATGGTGTCTGAACCAGACCTCTCGATTCACCCCTCACTGGTCTCGATGCCTGTTGAATTGAGCCAGGGTAGTCTCCTGGGTCATAAAGACAGGCACAGCTCATAGCTGTGAAGCACCTGGTCTCTCTCAGAACACACATCCTGAAATTTGGATGTTTAATGAACTCACCTGCTGCTGTTTGGTGGAGAAATTGGGGTAAAATCTTGCCAGGATTCCAGGAATTCTGACTGATGGTGGGCTGGGGATACTCAAGTGCAGCTTTTCTCATGAGAGTTAAGTATTTTCAGTCCCAATCCAATGCAGGAAGTACAGAGTGTGTGCACATATGATTTTTGTAAAGTGACTAAACTTTCCCCAAACCACAGTACAATACAGATGGGTCCTAGCTGCAGTTATTATGTTTATTACAATAGTTCCTGGAAATCCCAACTGAGATCAGGACCCCAGTGTTAGGTGCAAAACATACACACAGTGAGAGTCAGTCCCTGGACTGAGGATCTAAATAGTCAAAACAGACAAAGGGTGTGAGGGAAACAGAGAGGCAACCAAGAATTGAACTGGTTTGCATTAGGTCACACAGCTAGTCAGTAGCCAAATGAGAACTGAAAACAGGTCTACTGACTCCGTGAGCAGTGTGTTATTTATCGTTTCCAAGTTTGGAAGAGACCAGTGTGATCACTGAGCCTGACCTCCATATAACACACGCCACACTTTAGACCAGTGTTCTCAACTTTTTCAGGTTGGTAATCCCTTACTCAAAGTCATTTTCACGACCCCTTTACAGTCACTATAAACAGAAGAGCTATGATATGCCTATATCATTTGACTGTGTCTGGGTTTCAAGAGGTTGACAGAATACTTGACCTTTAAGGGTAAGCGTATATGGGGAAGGAAATTTTTCTTTGCTTTAGATCATAATTAGGGCTGTCAAGTGATTAAAAAAATTAATTGCAATTAATTGCGCAATTAATGGCACTGTTAAAGAATAATAGAATACCATTTATTTAAATGTTTTTTGATGTTTTCTACATTTTAAAATATATTGATTTCAATTATCACATAGACTATAAAGTATACAGTGCTCACTTTATATTATTTTTATTACAAATATTTGCACAGTAAAAACCAAAAGAAATAGTATTTTTCAATTCACCTAATACAAATAATGTAGTGCAATCTCTTTAACATGAAACTTGAACTTACAAATGTAGAATTATGTACAAAAATATAATTGCAGTCAAAAATAAAACATTGTAAAACTTTAGCCCTTACAAGTCCAGTCAGTCCTACTTCTTGTTCAGCCAATCACTCAGACAAACAAGTTTGTTTACATTTTCAGGAGATAATGCTGCCCGCTTCTTGTTTACAATGTCACCTGAAAGTTTCAACAGGTGTTTGCATGGCACTGTTGTAGCTGGTGTTCCAAGATATTTACATGCCAGATGTGCTAAAGATTCATATGTCTCTTCATGCTTCAACCACCCTTCCAGAGGACATGCGTCGATGCTGATGATGGGTTCTGCTCTATAGCAATCCAAAGCAGTGCGAACCAATGCATATTCATACCAGCAGAAGGTTGATTTTCTTTTTTGGTGGTTCAGTTCTGTAGTTTCCGTATTGGAGTGTTGCTCTTTTAAGACTTCTGAAAACATGCTCCACACCTCATTCCTCTCATATTTTGGAAGGCACTTCAGATTCTTAAACCTTAGGCTGAGTGCTGTAGCTATCTTTAGAAATCTCACGATGGTACCTTCTTTGAATTTTGTTAAATCTGCAGTGAAAGTGTTCTTAAATCAAACAACATATGCTGGGTCATCATCTGAGATTGCTATAACATGAAATATATGGCAGAATGTGGATAAAACAGAGCAGGAGACATACAGGTCTCCCCCAAGAAGTTAAGTCACAAATTTAATTAATGCATTATTTTTTTAATGAGCATCAGCAGCATGGAAGCATGTTCTCTGGAATGGTGGCTGAAGCATGAGGGGTCATATGAATGTTTAACATATCTGGCATTTAAATACCTTGCAATGATGGCTACAAAAGTGCCATGCAAATGGCTGTTCTCACTTTCAGGTGACATTGTAAATAAGAAGCGAGCAGCATTATGTCCCGTAAATGTAAACAAACTTGTTTGTCTTAGCGATTGGCTGAACAAGAAGTAGGACTGAGTGCACTTGTAGGCTCTGAAGTTTTACATTGCACTCAAAAAACAAAACAGTTATGTAACAAAAAAACCCTACATTTGCAAGTTGCACTTTCATGATAAAGAGATTGCACTACAGTACATGTATGAGGTGAATTGAAAAATACTATTTCTTTGTTTATTGTTTTTACAGTGCCAATATTTGTAATAAAATAATAATAATATAAAGTGAGCACTATACACTTTGTATTCTGTGTTATAATTGAAATCAACATATTTGAAATGTAGAAAAACATCCAAAATATAAAAAATTTCAATTGGTATTCTATTGTTTAACAGGGCTCGTTCACCTGCACATCTACCAATGTGATATATGCCATCATGTGCCAGCAATGCCCCTCTGCCATGTACATTGGCCAAACCGGACAGTATCTACGAAAAAGAATAAATGGACACAAATCAGACGTCAAGAATTATAACATTCAAAAACCAGTCGGAGAACACTTCAACCTCCCCGGACACTCAATTATAGACCTAAGTCACAATTCTTCAACAAAAAAACTTCAAAAACAGATTCCAGTGAGAAACTGCAGAACTGGAATTAATTTGCAAACTGGACACCATTAAATTAGGCTTGAATAAAGACTGGGAGTGGAGGAGGCATTACACAAACTAAAAACTATTTCCCCATGCTAATTTCCCCCCTACTGTTACTCACACCTTCTTGTCAACTGTTTGAAATGGACCATCCTGATTATCACTACAAAGTTTTTTTTTTCTCCTGCTGATAATAGCCCACCTTAATTGATTAGTCTCGTTAGAGTTGGTATGGCAACACCCATTTTTTCATGTTCTCTGTATATATATATCTTCCCACTGTATTTTCCACTGCATGCAGCCAATGAATTGGGTTTTAGCCCATGAAAGCTTATGCCCAAATAAATTTATTAGTCTCTAAGGTGCCACAAGTATTCCTCGTTCTTTTTGCTGATACAGACTAACACGGCTACCACTCTGAAACCAGAGTGCAATTAAAAGTATGATTAATTGCGTTTAATTTTTTAATCACGATTAATTGTTTTGAGTTAATCACGTGAGTTAACTGTGATTAATCGACAGCCCTAATCATAATATATTTTTCAACATCTCATGACCCACTGATTGAGAAACAGTGCTTCAGCCTGTACTGCCTTGCTTAGCTTTAGACCCAAACATCCTTGAAGTTCAGCGAGAGAGAGAGAGAGAGAGAGAGAGAGAGAAAAGTTGGTGCTGGAGTTCCATTATTGATCTCTCTTTACAAAGGAGTTCAAGTTCTTTCATCTCTACTCACGATATTAACGAAGACGCTTGTGGATGCCAAAGAGAGAGGCGTGCAATGCTGGTTAAGCCTCTTTCTCAGCCGGCAGGGACCAGATGAAATTCAGTTTGAGCTTGAAAGCCAAATGAAAAGTCATAATGCTGCCTTAGCCAGGATTATGAGACGAGCCGTCACAGTATCACCTGAAATCCACCTCCCTGTGCTTTTCCATTTAAAACAATTGACACATGTTTGCAATGGGCTTTTCTTTCATTACGATCCAACTCTGCTATTTAATCAGCTTCAGCTTTCCTTTGTTTGTACAAGGAGTTGCTAACCCATATTAAAGGGAGAAAAAAAGCCAACGCAAGAAATGTCACTAGCGCAGCATTATCCTTTTCCTGCCAACACACTCATGCTTCGGTGTCAGTGGAAAGGTTGCCTCTGATTAATATTAATAAAGAATTAAAGCTGTGTTTGTCATGATCACCTAGACTGGTAATGCTCTGTGCCGCTGGTGAAAGTGGAGGGGGAAAGTAAGTGGTATACATTACATTCATTAATCATTTCATCAGGGAAGAGTTCAAAGCCAATCTCTCCCTTAACGAGCACCACAGACTAAGACGAGGCCATATTTATTCAGATGTTACTCCTTTCACCTCTTCCCGCCAGAGCAGTTAGCCAGGATGCACCACTGAGCCCTAAATTCTCTTGTGGAAGCTGAGACGCCCCTTGATGGAATTTGGGGATGTTTGGAACTTGAGTGGTGGTTGAGTTCACTGTGGGCATGGAAATCTAGCTGTGAAATTTGGATTCTGATTTTAAACACTCATATTAATGGGTGTTTGAATTTGGGAGGTTGGTCCGGACCTATCTCTAGAAGACAACCTGCCAGAGTTGGGGAAAGTGCCTCCTCTGCCCCCCTTCCCCCTTTAGTATCTAGATTACTTAAGCACCCAGGCCCTCAAAGGTATTTAGGCACCAAACTGCCGTTGATTTCAATGGCAGGTGCCTAAATACCTTTAGGGATTTGGACCAAATCTCTTTGGAGCAAGGACAGTCTTTCCATTATATATGGAACGTTGTGAAGGCCAAAAGTATAACTGGGTTCAAAAAAGAATTAGGTACATTCCTGGAGGCTAGGTCCATCAGTGGCTATTAGCCAAGATCAGAGGTGGCCAACCTGTGGCTCTGGAGCCACATGCAGCTCTTCAGAAGTTAATATGCAGCTCCTTTCATAGGCACTGACTCTGGGGCTGGAGCTACAGGCACCAACTTTCCAATGCTCACTGGTCAATCCCGGCCTCTGTCACAGGCCCTATCCCCACTTCACCCCTTCCCCCAATGCCCTGCCCCTTCCCGCCCCCTTCTCTGAGCCTGCCACACCCTCACTCTTCTCCACACACCCCAGAGCCTCCTGCATGAGGCACAGGGAGGGACGGGAGGCGCTGATCAGCGGGGTGGCTTGCAGGCGGGACAGGGGAGCTGATGGGGACTGCTGACATAATATTGTGGCTCTTTGACAATGTACATTGGCAAATTCTGGCTCCTTCTCAGGTGCAGGTTGGCCACCCATGGCCAAGATGGTCAGGGATCCAAGCCCATGCTCTGGGTGTTCCTAAATTTCTGACTGCCAGAAGCTGGGACTGGAAAACAGGGGATGGATCATTTGATATTTGCCCTGTTCTGTTCATTCCCTCTGAAGTATCTAGCACTGGTCACTGCTGGAAGATGAGATACTGGGCTAGATGGACCTTTGGTCTGACCCTATTCTTATATGTACCTCGCACAATTGGGACCCTGCCTCAGTTGGAGTGTTTTGGTGCTACTGTACCGCAAACAATAAATCACAATAATAGATGTAAAAGCCAGACTGCAACTCCAATGGATCAATCAAGGCATTTGGGAGCCAGCAAAGTTTGGAACATTGTTTTTTTGCATTTTGAAAACTAGAGTGTAACTTTCTGTTTGTCCTCGATCAATGAGAACAAGTGAGTATATTGGGGAAGGCCATCTGGTTATGGGTTTCTTGGGGAAGGCTGCATGGTTATAAGAACATGCTTAGTTCTATACTTATTTACTATGGGCCTTAGATCCTGCCAATGTACACGAGTTTCCTGTGGACTTTAGGCAACGAACAAGGCTCACGGGCAAAGATTCACTTTTATTGTGGAGCCATGTTAAACCCTGAATGAGTTTGTGAAGTCTGCCAGGATAGCCAGAGCCAAACCAGATGATGAAGGATGGTCTTGCGGTAAAGATATAGGCCACAAAGCCAGGAGAGCTGCATCCAATTCCCTGCTCTACCCCAGGCTTTCTGGGTAATCTTGGACAAGTTGCCATCTCTCTGTATCTCCCAGTCTATAAAATGGGAATAATAATCGTTCCCTTGTCTGTTTATATTGTAAACTCTTCAGAGCAGAGACTGTCTCTCATTATACGTGTGAGCATTGCACAGGGGTTCTCAAACTGGGGGTCGGGACCCCTCAGGGAGTCACGGGGTTATTACATGGGGGGGTTGCTAGCTATCAGTCTCCACTCAAAACCCTGTTTTGCCTCCAGCATTTATAATGGTGTTAAATATATAAAAAAGTGTTTTTAATTTATAAGGGGGGGTCACACTTAGAGGCTTGCTATGTGAAAGGGGTCACCAGTACAAAACTTTGAGAACCACTGGCCTAGCACAATGGGGCTGGATGTAACATTTGTTCGTGCTATTGTGTTGCTAACAGTTAAGTTAAACTCTCAAGGGAGTCCCTATCCTGATCTATCCATCCCGAGCCATCAGCCTAAAAATGGTCTCCTTTGGAATGCAGCCCTAGAATGGAAGGACTCCGCCTCTAACACACAAATGCTTGTAAATCAGTGTGTTTAGAACCAGGACATAACCTACCCTGTAATGCACCTTTCTTCCGCACATGACATGCTGGGGAAGCTTGGGGAAGGCTTTGCGAGGCTTTATATATTCAGATGCGCACATAGATTATATTTAAGCAGTTGTTTGGCAGAACAAAAGGAGTGAATCTTGCCTGAGGTCTGCCCTTTCATTGGAATCACAGTAAACTGATCCAACTTCTGCAGAAGTCAATAGAAGGACTTGGTGGGAGACGGTTTGAGCTCAGAGGGACCAATTTGATTTAAATTATACTTTAAAATAATATGTTGTGCATAGCTCAGCAAAGATTCCAAGAACTCCAGGACCAATCAAACACTCCTGCATCTGGGTCAGAACCTTTTTGGTGCTCTCTACATCCTGTAGGTTCTTGAAACCCCCACCAGAGAGACAGACACACAGACAGACACACACTAGGGAAAAGCTCCATTCATTACAAATTTGCAGTGTGGCCTTAATTCCTGTTTCATTTTTTGATGCTATTTATTATTCAAATGTGGAGAGAATCCAGCCGAATCGTGCATTACTATCATTAATTATTCACCGGGATTAAGGAATCAGTTAAAACCATATCTCCCTTAATCCTATTTTATTAATTTTATATTCTTGGCAAAAAAACCTCTTTACAAATGGATCATGAAGCTTTCTGTTGGGACCCTAAGAAAGGAAGGTCTCTGGTGTTCAAAGAATGCTCTTCTTTTTCATTTGATAAAATAAATTAGCACAGGATTAAATGTCCCATTAGCATGCAATACAGCTCTGTTGCTGTTACCACCTTACATGGGGTATTAGAATGATTAGGTTGTATCTTGCTTGGCTTCCTTTTTATTCAGGATCCCTTTGGTCATGTACCAAAACATGGCAGACAGGTACACAGAATTCATGAACATGATGAAGGGAAAGAATTCAATTCCTTCTTTCCTGGTCTTATTTATGTATTTGCTTTTATCACACCAGAACCAGAGATGCCGCTGAACTACAGCTTATTGGGAAATGGTTCCAGTCCCATGAGAGGTTTTTTGAGATTTTGAAATTTTTCCCATCCTGAACTGGGACAAAAAAGTCAGAATCTTGAAAAATTTAGCAAACTGATAATCCATAAATAAATAAATAAAATCCAGATCAGGTAAATAAAAGCATATCATTTTGATTTTGACTTTTATTTGTTTAAACTTTATTTTTTAAACTATAAATGAACTAACATTTTGAAATATAAAGTAATTTTTTACTGGAAAGGGAAATTTACATTGAGGAAAATGTCAAAATGGGATGTTTAGACATTCAGAATTCTTTCAATGTGGGAGATCCCACAAACAGTTTAAAAAATTAACATTTTCCAGTAAAAAATTATTTAATTGGAAAATTCCCAAGCAGTTCTACTCTCAGCCAAAATGCTGTTTCCAAGAGTTACCTACTCACACAAGGTGGTTCTTTGACTCCCTCTAGTGGCTAGACCACATAGGTTTATGAGTTGACTCCTGCATCTCAGCTAACTCTTTTATTTCACAAAAAGAGAAGGAGTACTTGTGGCACCTTAGAGACTAACAAATTTATTTGAGCATAAGCTTTTGTGAGCTACAGCTCACTTCATTGGATGCATGCATGAAAGCCTATGCTCAAATAAATTTGTTAGTCTCTAAGGTGCCACAAGTACTCCTTTTCTTTTTGTGGATACAGACTAACACAGCTGCTACTCTGAAACCCATCTTTTATTTCAGTCCTTTTAGATTCCAAGGTCCCAGGTTCAAGGCCAAACCCTATAAAAATCTGGATCCAGATCTGAATTTTGTTGCTTGACTTCAATTGGGCTATGCTAATTTACATCATCTAAGGATCTGGCCCATTGACTCTAATGGATCTATACTGATTTGCCAGCTGGGAATATGACCCCATTGACTCCTGTGGAGCTATACCAATTTACACCATCGGGAGGTCTGGCCCCATTGAGTGGTAGATTGTACCTTGAAGTCTTTGGAGGAATTCAGTAACTCAGCCAGAGGTTCTAGGTCTCCTACAGGAAAGGGTGGGCGAGGTTCTGTGGCCTGCAATGTGAAGGAGGTCAGACTAGATGATCATGATGGCTTTTAAAGTCCATGATGTATAAGCTATGCCAGGATCTGGCCCATTAACTCTAGTGGAGCTAGAGTGATTCACCAGCTGGGGACTGACCCCATTGACTTCAGTTGATTGATGCTGATTTACAATTTACTGATTGCTTAGCATCTGGCCCTTGAGTTTCAGCATATTTTTCTCAATATAGTGGTGGCCCTGCTCACATCAGTGCTTGTGGAAAGTGAACGGGAACCATTTGTGAACATGATCGAGTAAAAATTTCATTTTTGCATTTGAACAAATACAAGAAAAATAGAATATTTAGGATAAAAATGTCCCCTGGTCCAATCTAGTCCAGACTCTGTCCCCTCCCAATGTGCCTTGGATCCTGACATGGAAGGACCTTTTCTGTAAGTAAGAGGAGAGCTCACTCCCCATAATTACTGAGTTCTTGGCCTCTCTACCTAGCTTGCTGTCAGAGGCTACTGTTGCTGGTGGTGATGCTAGTGTTATTTTAGGAGGACACTTGCCTGCTTTGAATTGGCAGAGGCCCACCAGCTTCTTCCATATACCAATTACAGATGATAGCAAGAACTAGAATCCTTATGGACTGTGATGTCATGTGAAGCGAGATGGTTTGCTTTGCAGATGCCAGGCTGAACAGGAACCGAGTCCAGAAGCTGAAGACTTGGATCTGGAAATCATGGAGGGGGAGGGAATAAATGAAACCAAAGGTGTCTATACAGAGATTTTTCTTGGACCATTACCACCTTTTACAATGAACCTGTCACAGAAAGCAGTGTTCTCATGGCTGCACCAGCTGAGCCAATCTAGCATTCAGTGGAATGAGTCTCGGAACTCATAGCTTTTCTCTTATTCGTGGGACACATGGACTGAGGCTGATAATGTCACCATGGATCTGGCGCAAATCCTGTTTTCTCCACCAAGCCGAGTGCAAGAGAAGTCTGTCAGGGTGGTGTGGCGTGTGGAGTAGCCTCCCCAGCTCTGGCTGTGAGCCAGAAGTTTGCAGCCGCTATACAGCCTTAGTTGCCTCCAACCTGGTTGTTCCACACTCCTCCCCCATTGAGTAAACAGCTAGTGGCAATGCATGCCCACAAATCCCCCTGCCTCAGCTCAACCACATCCTTGTTCCTGCATGCATCTCCACAGAAGGAACCCTAGTAAAGTTGGCTTTCCAGCACCCATGGGGGTAGATCAAGAAAAAAAATGGTACTAGTTCCACTGTGAAAGGGGCACTCTCAGACTATGGGATGGGGAAGGGCAGGATTTTTCCCTCTGACCACTGGCTTGATCCAAAGCCCATTGGAATCAATGGAAAGATTCCCTCTCCCACTGATTTCAGTGTGCTTTAGCTCAGAACCCCCATGTGCGTGGTCCATAAAACAGGGTTCAGAATAGGATGGGAGCTGAAAATGTTACAATCTGTCTATACAACCAAGAACTTCTCAGTCCTAGGCCAAGTTCATCCCTGGCCATAACGTGACTAACGTCAATGGCGGGATTGATTTGGCTTTATGGGCCTTAGTGTCAAAAGAGCTCAGCTCCCATTTATACACCTAATAAGGGCCAAATTTCCCAGAGTGCTCAGCACCCTGAAGCTCCCATTGTGGTATTTAGGGTCAGGTTTCCCCAATGTGCTGAGCTGTTTTGAAAATCCAACCTTGATGGGGAGCACTGGTCTCTCTTGAAGACCTGTGTGCAAATCACTTGACTCACTGTGTAGTGACAGAGGTCCTTGCTCTGCAGGGATGCTGAGGGAGCTGCTGCTGGCCTCAGTTACCAGATGAAATTCCTATGGTTGCTTTTGCAGAATGAATAAGTCCGTTGCATGAAGTGTGTATGGGGAGTGCTCCAAGTTCCGCGGTATTAAATATTGAGGAGAGACTCTGCTGCGAGTTGCCATGTGGCAACAACATTTAAAGAAACGACGAGGTCTGACATCTGAATAGTTTATCTTTTCAATATATTAAGGCTCCTCATGGTAAATCTCAAGATAGAACCATAATGCCCTCCATGCTGGGCTTGCGTATTGCTCTAAGACAAAACTGTGCTATAATTGAGCATAAAATGTTAGAGTTCTGCTAAGAGGCTTCCTCTTATCTGGGCTTCTTACCTAATAATATTGACCGCAACTTAGAACTGAGACTCCAGTGATAGGAGCCCATGCCATCGCAAACGGCACTAATTGGCAAGGTCATCAGAGAAACCCGGAAATGAATGATCCATAAGGGTGGTTGGTCCTGAGTGCAGTGTGGAGAAACTTCCTCTATGGGACAGATCCTCAGCTGGTGTAAACTCAATCTCTGAGTATCTGCCCCTACATGCTTTATGGATGTCTGCAGACAGTCACTTAGACATCTTCCACAATCTCAGGTATTTTCTTGGTTGAGAATCTCTTAATTTCACTTTAAAAATACTGGATCACCTCTCTTTCCATCACCTAAATGCTGTCAATCAAGGTTCTTTACTAGCTGCATGAGGCATTGTTTGGATGTGAAAAACTCTTCGAAAGTGAAGGCTATAAAAATGGGATAGTTGCTGAGTTTGATGCCTGTTGACTAGACCCTAGAACAGACTTTATCAATTAGCAGGAAAATTAAAAAAAAAAAATTTAAAAGTGAGATTTTTTTATGTCACTGTCTCTCACTTTTTAAACTTTCCTTCTTTTTTTTATAGCGGAAAAAAATATAAAGAGAAGGGGGGGGGTGGATAAAAGTAATTTTCTTTTTTAAACTTTCCCCCAAATAACCATTATAACTTCAACTAGCTCTGGACTGTAAAATCTTTGGGAAGGGAACTGTCTCTTACTATGTGTCTGTACAGTGCCTGGCACAATGAGGTCCTAATCTCAGTTGGGGTCTGGAGGTCCTATAATAATATAAAATATGATAAAGGTTCTTCAGTAGCCTGGAAGATACCAAAGTGGGGGCTTTAGCCTTAATTTCTATACAATAAGTTATTGCTTTTCTACTGTGATATTAAAAAAAACCCTTTTTTTCACTTGTTTTTGAAACTTAGCTAATCAGGTAGCTGGGAATTTTATACATCTACAATCATGTTTCTCTTGGAGGAAAAGAATGTAAGACAAATGTTCTACAGTAGAACTTTAGAGTTTTGAACACCAGAGTTACAAACTGACTGATCAACCACACACCTCATTTGGAAGCGGAAGTACACAATCAGGCAGCAGCAGATCCAAAAAGCAAAATAGCAAATACAGTACGGAACTGTATTAAATGTACTAAAAAATAAAGGGTATTTTTTTTTAAAAAAAAGATTTGATAAGATAAGGAAACTGTTTCTGTATTTGTTTCATTTAAATTAAGATGGTTAAATGCAGCATTTTTCTTGTGCATAATAAAAAGTTTCAAAGTTGTATTAAGTAAATGTTTAGTTATAAACTTAAAGAACAACCATCATGTTTTGTTCAGTTACGAACATTTCAGAGTTATGAACAACCTCCATTCTCGAGGTTTCGTAACTCTAAGGTTCAACTGTAGTTGTTTTAATCACTAGTAACTGCTTTTATAATCTGTTGTGCTAGAAACCAGTCATTTCTTGCTTGTCTTAAAATTAACAAGGTTAGGATGAGCAAGAGATACAACTTGCCCCCAGTGCTTTCCATCCATATCTTGTACCTGTCTCCCTTTCCCTATGCTGACCATAGGCAAGAACCCATGACAGCTCAATTCCCCTCTTCCTCTGCCACTGGGCTGCTCATCATGCTATTTGTTGTGGTAACAAGATCTAGGCAAGATCCAATGACATCTTAACTCTACTTCTTATGTTAGCCACTGGGCTTTAGCAAGGTGCAATAACTGAGTTCTCTTCTGTGCCACCGTCTGGGCTCCATACAGATCCCATCTCATCTCAACCCTGGTCCACCTGTATTGACCACTGAGCTCCAACTCGGATGGGTTGGGTCAGATATTGGCCTAACTCTGCTCCCTATGCAGTCAATGGGAGTTTCACTACCAGTGTCAATGGGAACAGAGTTAGGCCAATGCTGAGCTCTGTTGAAAATCCAACCTGTTGAAGTTTCCATATGAATTAAGATGCAGCTTGAGCAAATGGAGTCTCTTCAATTATGTTTTAGTCAGAAATTCTTTTATTCTCTTGATACTTGGTTATCTGCTTCTAATGACAACTCCATGAATGCTACTTGGCTATGGCTTTTCTTGAGCAACTTTTCCATGCCATGATAAAGTTGGTGGGAAGATCATTGAGACAGACGTAGAAGACATCAAAGAATGAACCTGCATCTTGGAGGCTTCCTGGGTAGTTAAGGCTACAGCTACTGTCAGGAGCTTTGGAAAGGGATGAGTAAAACAAAAAGACATTAATAAAGATTTTACAGTGATTTCTGCCAGTGGACCAGGGATGACTTTATCTCATTTTCAGTCTCTAGGGCAAGATCTATTTTAAGTTAACCTGTATCATGAGGCATGGATGAAGCTGTTGTGAAAGAGACCTTGGACGGCTGTGAGCCACAAACAAAGATGTGTGTATTTCAGACTTCAAGAAGGAATTATATATACTTAGAGTCATGAACTCTGGGTAATAATTGAAAGGTCAGATTGATGAGAGCAGCCTCGGAGATGCGATTTCTATGACAGGTTGATGGATGCACCACTATCAAGGTGTACTTTTAATCATAATCTCATTACTCCACTTCTTATGGTTTGACTCACCTAGGTTTGCAGAGGGAATCTGGGTCCACCTTAGAGGTGAATAGACTTTTTGAGGAAGAGCAACAGAACGGCCAAGAGAACAAGAAAAAGAGAGAGACAAAAAGAAATGAGACTAGATCCTGCGCTGCTGGAAGTCAGTGTCGCTTCATTGAATGATGTTCATTTATATCAGCTGAGCACCTGACCCCATGGAGATATAAACTAAATAGCAATTAGAACTGGCAACACAACTTGGCAGAGTTGTGGGGAGTTAAATTGCTAGCCCAGTTAAATTGCTAGCAATAGCGAAATCTTCAAGAAAGGAACAGTGAGGTGCGTAAGTGCACTGTGTTTGCCTTTGCTCCCCAAAGCTTTCCCCCACTTCGTACTCCCAACAAACATAACGGAATCATAATTTCAGAGGAAAACAAAGGGCTAACAACAATAATTTTGTTCTGTGCTTGTACAGCACCTAGCACCATGGGGTCCTGGGCTACGTGGTGTATTGAAAACTCTGTTAACACCATGATCTACCACTTCAAATTCTCAGGGGGTTTCCTGGCCTGCTTGATGGGTCCATGACCAGGTGCAACGGTGATACAAAATTAATAATAATTTCTTTGTTTGTGTGGAGTCGACCCTATGGTTGGATTATCCATGCAGTCCTGTCTCTCCCCAGTGTGGTGGGAAGATAGGGGCTTGGTTACTGACCCCTACACGTGTCCCATCCTAACCAGGAGTTTTGAAAGGTATGTATCCTTCCTCTCTTTCCCACCGGGGGGGGGGGGAGGAGGTAGGGAGGGTGAGGGGGATGAGGGGGTGGAAGTCTAAAAAGTAAGGGGCTTTGGGCCCTTCTTAATAAGGGGGGTTGAGAGGGGAGCCCAGGCCTTCCCACTCCATTGGACTCCAGCCCAAGGCCCTATCAGAGTTACTAAATGTCCAGCACCCAGGAGCAGCTGCTGGGCCACTCCCTACCATCTGCACTGTTGTCCAAATCTTGCACTCTGTTCCAAAACCGAAGAAGGTACTGATTGACCCTTCAGTCCCTGTGGGCTCAGCAGGTGTGCTCTTCTCCAGGAGAAGGGTTCTGCAGTGCCCTTCCTCAGGAACTCCCAGGGCAGGTCCTTCGCCCAGCCTTGCCAGCCCACTTCAGAGCTGTCTGGCTCCCTTTTTAAGCTCCCTCTCCATGTTGGAGTATGGTGGTGTGGGTCCGGAGTTGCTGTTTAATCCCTTCAGTTCTAGTTCATTCTCCTCCCCCGTCACATTTCACACAACGCATTTTTAACTTGTGGAACTCCTTGCCAAGGGATGTTGTAAAGGCCAAAAGTATAACTGGGTTCAAAACAAAATTAAAGAAGTTCCTGGAGGATCGGCCCATCAATGGCTATTAGCCAAGATGGTCGGGGACACAACCCCATCTCCACAAAACATACATGCAAACAAGGGGCCTGTCTAAGCTGCTGAGGCCAGGCTATCCACAATCTCAGCAGTGCTCTGAAAAGTCTCCCAGCCTTAAAACTTAGAACAATCTGGGATTTGTTTGACTTCTCACTATGATCCTAAGACAAGGCCCTAAGTGTGAGAGTTTGGGAGCCTTAGCTAGTGAGTTAGGATGGCTGTACAGTGGGCCTGTCTGGAATCTCTGCCGATGCCTGAAAGCTCCCCATCTTGTATTGTAATTCATCCTTGCTTTCCTTGAACCTCCTGGAAGAGTTAGTATGTAAATTTCAACCTATTTTTAAGGGTTATTTTCACTCAAGTGAAATCTATCAAAGAAGGAGGGTTATTTTTACAGCACACAGCAACTGCTGGTCCCCATGGCAACGGGCCTGGTGAAATGCAATAAAGCATCCCTCTGTTATCGTAAACACAAAAGAGAACCACTGAAATCTAAAAGAAAGGCAATTATTACAGAGTGGGAAAAAACAATGGAAGATTTGCAGTCACGTGATTCATCTGAGCTCGGAAAGTTATCTCTGCTGAGATTTCATCGCCTCCTGAGTGAGGGGGTTGTAAAGAGGATGGGGATACTTGAGGGTTCCCTTTGTGATTAGCTGAGAAATTCAGGTATGATATTGCAGGCCAATATAAACTTTTCCATCTCTTTTCCAGAAGCACGAAATGAGTTTAGAAAATATAACCATTGGGGAGGCAAGAAAGCCATATCCATTTAGATGTGATTTTTTTGAGGGAAAACAGGTCCTTGTTAGCAGTGAAATATTTCAGGGATTGTTTTTGAAATGCCTGTGCACAACCAAATGTTTTTCTGGGTACTCTTATTTGCCCTCCTTTCCTTGTATGCTTAAGGTGTGCCTGTGTGAATTTAGACTCCAAATCAGTCAAAACTCTTAAACACCCGCGTAACTTTAAGCCTAGGCATAATACAGGTTGACTTCTGCCCATGTACCTCAAGCCAGAGCTGTGGCAGGCTCTGGTTTTCCAGTCCAGGCCATGCATGCAGCTCTGCCATTCACCCCTCTGCAGCACCCTGCCTCTCTGCTCTTCTATCCATTGGCCCAGCACACCATTTGGCTACTGCAACTCCCTCCTGCCCTACAGCCCACTACTGCAATGATGTGAAGCCAGAGGCGTGGGTGGCTGTGCACTAAGCTGCTATATTGACTACATGCCCCTAACACTCAGCCGTATGGGAATCAAAGAGAAACTGGCGGAGGATTTATTACAGGAAATTACAGCCGAGCTCTTGCCTCAAATTTGGGGAGATGCACTGACAGTGTCTAAGGCTGCTGAGATTAACTTGGCAAGCACTTGTATATTTCATAAGGACAGCTTTATACCAAAGCATGTGGCTAAACAGCTGTGCATGAAGACTGCTCTGCTGGCATCAGGAGAGCTAGACGGTCACCTATCTCCTTCTATAGCATTGTCCCAAACAATATGGATTGCTGGCTAGGGGAATTGTGGTTTAAATTCCATACTGGATGTGGAATTGGAAGTTGACTAGTTATGGGCCTGTTTATGTCCAGGCTAAATAAAAGGCTACATGCAACTTTAGACCTTGCTCATCCAGGGCCAGATTGTGGACTTGCTACATTCCCCGAATAAGGAGCAGTGGCTAGGGGCATAACAGGGACTAAATCATGGCTCAGAGAGACACAATCTGGACCCTAGTTCCCCACTTACTCCAGAGCGAGGTAATCTACTCCAGCCCTTTACCTGGAACAGATGACTTTCCTCTCCCTGCTGGCTCTGGTGCCTGTGTGTGAAGGGGTAGGTAAGGCTCCACCCACTGCAAGCTACTGCCCGCCCTCTCCTCTCTGCCAGCTGCTGTCCCCTCCACACAGACACATACTGCAGGGATAGGGTGACCAGATAGCAAGTATGAAAAATCAGGACAGAGTGTGGGGGGTAATAGGTGCCTATATAAGAAAAAGCCCCAAATATCGGGACTGTCCCTATAAAATCGGGACATCTGGTCACCCTATTCAGGTACCTTGCACGAAGGAGTGAGAGCATTCCTTATGTCCCCTGCATAGATGTGCTGGAAAAGTGACAGTCTTGCCCTTAGTAGTATAACTAATGTTCTCCATCATCAGACATTGTTAGGGCCTTACCAAATTCACAGTCCATTTAAGTCAATTTCACGTCATATGATTTTAAAAATAATAAATTTCATGATTTCAACAATTTAAATCTAAAATGTCATGGTGTTGTAATTGTAGGGGTTCTGAACCAAAAAAGAGTTGGGGAATGGGAGATGGCAAGGTTATTGTAGGGGGTGTTGCAGTACTGCCTGCCAAACTGGGCCCTCAGTCAGCAGCTGCCACTTTCCAGCCACCCAGCTCTGAAGGCAGCAGCGCAGAAATAAGGGGGGCATGCTTTGGTATTGCCATCTTTATTTCTGCACTGCCCCTGGTGGGGCACTGCCTTAAGAGCTAGGCACCCAGCACAACAGCTGCTGCTCTGCGGCCGCCCAGCTCTGAAAGCAGCAGTACAGAATTAATGATGGCAATACTGTGATCCCCCCCCCAAATAACCTTCCAACCCCTTGCAACTCCCTTTTGGTCAGGAGCCCCAATTTAAGAAATGCTGGTCTCCCCCATTAAATGTGTATAGTATAGGGTAAAAACACACACAAAAGACCAGATTTCACAGTCTGTGACATGTTTTTCATGGCCGTGAATTTGGTAGGGCCCTAGACATTGTGTCTATCTAATATCTACTTGCTTAGCAACTGGGCTTCAGCCACTGTTTGAAATCTTGGGAAGACCTCTCCTACAGTAAGAACACATGCAAAGATACAGCCTTAGACTGGAAGCTCCTTGGGGCAGGGATTCTTTCTGTTCTGTGTTTGTACAGCCCCTAGCACAATGGGGTCCTGGTCCATGACTGAGGCTCCCCAGAGTATGTCCAATCTACACACTAAGTCCAGGCTCTGATTCAGTTTTGAGCCAAAGCTCCCCTTCCGGCCACACAGAAATCAATCTGACTTGGGTGAGCAAGCACTCAGGACCCAGGTCCTAGAACCCTGCTAGGTGTGAGTCAGAGCCCAAGTCCCACTGTGACTCTGGGTCAAGCCCTGTCATTTTTCAGTGTGGATGTAGGTCAAGTCACAGACCCGAGTCAGAAGGTCTGCACAGTGCAGTGTGGACACATTAGCATGGCTGTGAGACCCAAGTCCAGCAATTGTCAATCCAGGTTCACAATGCTGTTTGGATGCTTAAGCGTGGGCTCCCATGGACCAAGACTTAGTGTGCAATGTAGACATAAGATGCTACAGGGATGCTAATAATAATAATACTTAAAAGAATAACCCTGCGACCGCTTTGGCTTTGCTTAGTGCTTAATCCATTTTTTTTTATTCCCATGACCTATTGCTGAAAATTTGTGTCCCTTGGTTTAGTATCTACAGTATTCAGAAAAAATGATCTTGGGCCTTTGTTTTTGCTTCTATAGAAATAAAAGGTAAAAAAACCAAAAACCCTACATCGTTGGAATGGTTGCAAGCAGGTATATTGTCTCCTTGGCAAAGCTCCATTGAAGATCTAATGTCAGCTGTCAGTGTTCGGCTGCCCTATCTGGATTTGTTTAGCTCAATTGTCATTCAGCTGGTAATCACCTTCCTTTCCTGGAAATGCTACACAACCGGAGCTGCATCAGCATCAAGATGACATAATGGAAGAGAGAAAAGGAGTGAGAATGGATGGGGGGCGGGAGAGAGAGAAAAAGAAAGCCCTGGAGGTTGAAAGAGAAGCAGGGAAAGAGGCATGTGGAAGAAACAGGATATGGCTGATTTTCCAAAGCGAATAGTGATTTTTGGGAGTCTGACTTGAGATCTCTAAAAGGGGCCAGAATTTTAGAAAGTGCTGGGCTCTTATCTTTGGAAAATGGAGCCCCTTTTAAGGTGGCGCAAGTTGGATATCCAAAAACAAGCCATCCAAAACTACAAGTCATATTGGAAAATCTTGGCCTGTGTTCTGATTTTTAAACCGCTACAGTCTCTGTGGTCCTCCGTCCAAGGTTCAGAGCCTGATCCGATGGGGTGCGGGGCAAGCCCCATCTCTCACTGAAGTCAGTGGTTATACTTAGATGGGTGGGTCTTTGGATCCAGGACAGGCTTTCTGTTCTGTGTTTGTACAGCACCTGTTGTTGTCCGTGACTAGAGCCCCTGGGTGCTACCAGTAACAATAGGGACTGAGAGTGCTGGGCACTTTGTGGTTTTGGGCTCTTGCCCATGAGACACACATAGGTCAGTTGCCTCAGAGATCTACCTAGCAACCAGCCCTGTTATTGCACAAACCCAAGACTCATTCAGTGGGTTTCTATCTCCAGGAAGCCTTAGCGGCACTGAGAAGTCAGCAGGCATCTCTGCTTTCATTGGCATGCTTGATGGAGAAGAGCAGATGAAAAGAACCAAGAGTCCACATAGTCCATGCCCGGTGGAAGCAAAGATTCTGCAGAAGAAAAGCTCCATCTAGACCATCTCCTGACCAAATGTTAATTAACACCCATCTGTCTCCCCAAAACCAAAACAAGGCTGGATGGTCAAAGGGCCCTACAGCATTTAGGAACCCAGTTCTCATTGAATTGCATTGGCTTTGGGGAGCCTGACTCCATGAATACCTTTGAAATGGTCCATCTAGCATATCTCCTGCAGAGCCAGTCTCCAGGCAACATAACAAGCGCAGCTGGCCTGTAGTAGGCTGCCAGGTTGGCTACACCTCCTGATTGGTTGGAAGAAGCACCAGACTGCTTAAGTCCAGCACCAGTTCAGTGACTGTTTAGACCACTCGTCCATGGCTGCAATAGCTCCTGTGATTGCTTGATCCAATCCTGTTCCTGCCTTGGCCATGTCCAGGTAACTCAGTCCTGACCCTCGTCTCCGATTCCTGACTACCAACTCCTGCTTTAACTCCTGGGCATGATTGCCCACATCCCAGTCACTAACAGGTACATCTAGTGCTCTTCTCCTTAGAAGTGGTATGTCACACACTGCAGCTTGCAGAGCCAAGATCCACCCCTATTTTTCACAGAGGCTGGAGTGAGCCCTGCTTCCTGCAAGTAAGTCATTCCAAAGGAAATGAAACAAAGGCATGAATTGCAGTGCAGCAGCATGTTTATAAATAGATCTCTGGGAGGGGGAGACTGGCAGAAGAGGTGAGCACCAGTCTGCTTCCATTTCGAAAGAGGAATAATCCCTTGTTCGGTACTGAAGTCTGATTCTTCATAGTTTGCCTTTGTGCTCTGAATGCTGTGAGGTCAGCGGTCCTTATCCCTAAAGCGGGTGATACACTTGTTTATCTAGGTGAGGATACTGTAAACCCTGCTGCTGCTTCTTCCCAGGGAAGGGGGTTCTTTTTTTTTTTAAGGTTAATGGGCTTTGTTGAATAGGAAAAAAAATTATAATAATGCCCGAATGGAGCCATATCTTGTTTTAAAAGGGTTTCTAATGATCAGTTTCATGCTGAATTATTAGCTAGTCAGTTATCAGGGAGCGTGGAGATCTTAACGTCTCTTCTGAGCACAGATGAATTAGACTCAGGGCTGGCTTGTGACTCAGACGTATGTCTGGGCCAAGAAGCACTAGGAATTTACATGTTGACACAGGTTCCATGGGCTTGAGTCTGGGTGTCCTGAAGTGAGGTCCAGCTGACAGCCTCCCTGCTGGAGGGGGCTAGGGAATAAGGAGCAGTGTGGCTCCATCCCCTTCAATCTCTGGCCCGTGCAGCTAAGTGGACAGGAGGGTGTTGTGATTTCCTGCTGGTATGGGCCAGGAACAAATGACTGTTTCCTGGAGGAAGGGGGGCAGCAGGGAGGGAATGGTGTCTCTGACATTGTATCTCCCAGGACTATTCCTAGTATGCAGAAGCTAATGGAGCACCACTTGCTCAGCACTGGGCCTCCAATCACAGCCTTGATCCCAGAGGATAATAGGGAAACAGAGGAGACTGCTTGGCTCGTGCAGTCTGCCCTTTCCGCCCCCTGGCATTTTGCAAGAAGCCTTCTTCTTTCATCAGTGGCACTCACTTGCCATGTAATCCTTCCTTGACTCTCTGCAGTGATGGCTGCTTGGCCTCTTTGCTTGAGGAACCTCTTCCATTGTCCTATTGCTACAGCAGGACAGAATTTGTCTTGATATCCAAGCTGAACATCTTCTTCCTAAAGCTCAGCTGTTGGTGCTTATACACTGTGATCAGGTCCCCTTCTCTTTTCTAGACCACGTAGTTATCCACACAAAACAACAGCCTTGGGGGCTGCACTCCATGGGCTCACTATGTCCGCCTTGTAGGGAGGATTTAGCCACATGGTTCTCATTGCCAGTAGGAGTCAGGTCACTAAGGAACTGATGCAAAAGCCACTGTAATGAACGGAGATCTTTCCCCTGGGGATCAGGTCCTACTTCTTCCACTGAGAATGCTCTGAAATATACCACACCAAGTGCTGGATGTCCTCTACTGGCTTAAACTTAATTCACAACTCTTTAACCTAAGGTTCCCATTCATAAGCGTTTTATTATGAAAAGGTGAGTACATGGCAGCTTCATTCTTTAATCGCGTATATAGCATGTTACACTTTACAGAGCATTAGCAATAAATGCTTAATGGAAGATGCTATATCAGGCTGTTAGATAGAAAGCCTATTATAAAATGTGGCTTTTGCTAAAACAATGTATGTGTCTGTTTAACACCTGATGTTAACTTAAAAGGCATATTAGAAAGAGTGGCTCTCTAGAATACATAAAAATAGATGGAACTTTATATATTAAAGTGTCACCAAATTTCCTTGCTCGTTAAAAACAATCATGAGACAATCTCATATAAAATGGAGGTGGGTGAAATTTGTGCATATGGAACAATTGGATGAAAACACATGAAGCCAAGCATTGTAGAGGGAAACACTGGGTAAGCATGGCTCTTCTAGTGGATCGCAACCTGGATCTGACACACCCCATGATACTCCAGCACAGAGTGTGACATACTGTAACGGGGTGCACTCACCTCTTCTGAGCACCCCCTTGGCTGAGTGCATGCCTGTACACTCTCTCTGATTGTCCCTCCTCTGAGACAGTGTCTTCACCTTCTTGGGGCTTCCTGGCTACAGCTCTCCAGCTGGCCACTATAGTTCAGTTCCCCCCTCTGGGGTGCCTCACTGTCCAGGCCACTTCCCCCAGTGACTAATGGCTTTGACCAGCCTGAATTATACTGCAGAGTGACCCCAGCACACGCCCTGTCACTGCCTGTCCCGAGAAATGTATGTCGTGTACTGTCTCGTCCTCTCCTGGACAATACAAGCCTATATAAAGTCTGTCATTTGATTCGTAGAAATTATGGGTCACTTGGGGTGTTTCTCCTTTCTGTTTATAGTCTTCTCTGCCCTTTGAGAAGAATTTCCAGCTGGGATTATGGAGACAGGCAGCTCCATGAATCGGAACTCCATGCTATTTCTTTGATAAGATGTAGATTTTTCACCCAGGTCCCCTTTCCTGCCAGAGAATGGCCATTTAGCAGGACCTTGTTTACACCTGGCTGAGGCGTCGGCTTGTCCTTTGTCTCTGAGGAACTGCTTTGGCCACTCCCCAGATGTGGAAGATGGTTTAGTAACACCGTACAGTGGAATCCTGTAACTTTACATACAAAGTTGCTACACATATTTTACGAGGACAGTAATGACCAGCAAATTTTGAGTTTCCAAATGATACCTCACAAGGCAAACTTTGTACAAAGACTGTTACAATAGTGTGCAAGGGGTGAGTACAGGGTACAGTTTGTCACAGTTCTGTGAAGATGCCTAAATCTTGATCTGCCACAAATGCTGCATTTCCAGTACTGGGTTTTGCGTGTGGCTCTACCAAGGCTTTTCAATCCTGACCTCCCCTCAGAGGTGACGTGTAGGGAAGACTTGAAGGGTCAAGTGCCCCCTCAGATTGGCCTGCCAGGGTGGGGAGAGAGAGGGACTTTGTTCTTCTTCTCCCTCTGGCACGCACTGCCCCTGTCCCTGGCAGCCACGCATTGGGAGCGGAGGGGGCAGGACCAGCTGCTTCTCATGCCGGCCGCTTTGGGTTGCTGTTCTGTGCAGCGCAGCAACTGCCTGTGAGCGAGCCTGGCTGAGGCAGTGGCCCACCCTGCTCCCTCTGCCTCCTGCCTGGGTGCCGGGGCAGGGGCCAAGCGAGCCAGAGCCCCCTCTCCTCCACTGGCACGTTTCCAACTTGCTCGGCTCCTGTCCCTGGAAGCCAGGTCCAGGGGCAGGGAGTGGGCCTCTGCTGCCAACTGGCTCTCACGGGCAGCTGCTGAGCTGCACAGAGCAGCGACCGAGAGCTGTCAGCTTGAGCCGCCTGAGAAACGGCTCCCTCCCAGCCAGGCCCGGCTGTCAGGGAGAGCGGCCAAATGTGCAGGGGTGGAAATGCAGTGTGAGAAGGACAAAGGGCACCCCCCAGCTCCACAGGTAACATGGGGCTGGGAGAGCACAGCAGCCCTGGGCTGGGTGCAGGCCTGGGGCCTGTAGGGTTGCCAATTTTGGTTAGATGTATGCCTGGAGATTTCATCACATGGCATAATCTTTAATTAAAGATTAATCTTTAATTCCTGGAGACTCCAGGCTTATCCTGGAGGCTTGGCAACCCTATTTGGGGGGTGGGGAGGTGTCTCTGGGCAGAGGAGACGTGGGGGGGTCACATTTCCTCCCCTTTAGATTGTGCCCCCCGCCAGTGTGGGGAGGCACAAGTTTTCTATGCCTCCCCTATTCCAGTGTTTCAGTGGTTAAATGCAAAACTGCTTTGGAGAAGGCTGGAAATAAGTCATTAAAGCATCTGGACATTTTTAAGAGGATTGCTGAGAGTTGTAGTACTCGAGATTGACTTGAGAATTTGGGGGTGGATTTGCAGCTGGAAGATATTCCTCATGTACAATATACCTGCCCCCTGTGTATATGTTAGCAGACTTGCTGCAGATGTCTCTTTGTTTCCATACAGGAAACTAATTGCCTTTCTTGTTTCAGTCGGAGAAGTTTTTTTGCGTCACTTGCAAATAATGGGAGGCATTTTTTAGAGTTTGCAAAGCACCCTCATCTCTCCTGATAGCATTTTGCACACGCCCCACATTCAAAGGAACAGCCACTCCTTGGAAACCTAGACTCACCTCGACAAGATCTGTCCCGGCTCTTATTTTTGTCAGAGGGAGACATGGCAGCAGGGAAGTGAGACAGGGAAAAGGCTATTACGCCACAGCAATGAGTCTCACCTCATTTTAAGCTCCCACAACTTTCTTCATGAATTCAGTGCAGCTGAAAAGGTGCTACACTGACAATCCTGGTGTGTAGAGTCCAGTATTTAGCCACAAATTAGATCTGGCTTAGGCAGCAGCATGGCAAGCTTCCCGTATGCTCCCTCCCCCAGTGGGCTCTAGCCCAGTTCTTGGAGGGAATACTTGCAAAGGGAATAGGTGAATTTAATTTCTTTGCCCATTTAGTCTTTTCACCCTCTCTGCTGAGGCTGCCAGCAAGATGGGGCATTTAGTACAAGCTGTGGTGGCAAATGAGCACTTAGACTGAGCCCGTCAATTCATGTCATATCAGCCACAGAGCATTCAGAAGAGGGCAGTGATGTCTGGTCACTATCACTTTAGCCTGGGTTGGGTCCATTGACTGAGCAAGAGAAGGAAGGGTACAAGCCTGCGGTGTGTGTGTGTGCGTGTGCGCGCGCATGCATGTACGTGTGGAGTGTAGACATAGCCTCAGAAGATGGGCAGAGGGTGTTATTCCTTCTCACTCCTTTGTATACACCCTGTGATAGGGTGGCTTGCCTTGAGCACTAGAGAACGTGGGGCTCAGCCCTCCCTGATTAGAGGACAGGCCCCACTGGGGAATCAGGGACTTTGTGTATCAAAAGAGACGGCAGCTGTGTCTCTAGTGACTTCCAGGGAGCAAGAAGGCTCCTGCAGGGCCATGGGCCAGCAGGGGAATAGCTAAGTGCAGGAAAGAAAACTTCCGGGAAGAATGAGGAAGAAAAGCTCACCAGACAGAGAGGCCTGGAGAGACCCTAACTAACCAGAGAAGGGACCGGGAGACTCAGAAGGGAACCTGAGAGGCAGGAAGTGGCCCAGAGAAACTGCAGCAAAGATAAAGGAGCAGGCCTAGCAGTACAGTACAGGGCCCTGGACCGCAACCCAGAGTCAAGGGTGGGACAGGGTTCCCCTACCAGCCCCATGGTCGGAGGCCTACAAGTCCACTGAATGGGTGACTGAGCTCAGTCGACAGTAAGGAGACTGCAGGCTGAGGAAGAGCCCCAGAGATGGCAGAAGGGTTTGTTTTTGTGACGGACATTTTTGGATTGTAGTTTGGGACAATTTGCACCCTGGAAGTGGGGGGACGAATGATGGTGACCCAGTCAGAGGGCTGAGCGATCAGCAGAGATACCGCCACAGCATTGGAATAATGGTTAGCAGGGGGCGCTAGCCCAGGGAGAGATCTGCAACACCACACCTGGCCACGAGGGGGCACCTAGCGGTGAGTGGACACTTACACACCTGTAGTCTGAAGAACAATCTAGCCCTAAATAGGCAGATAGGGGCTTAAAATACTTGTCGGATTGTCGCCCTGTTGCTGAAGAAACTTCATCCTTCTGCTACATACAATAGCTGAAGCTTTGAGCAAACACTGAGCTTTGCCAATGCACTCCTGGGAGAAAATCAATGTCTCAGAATGACTTGGTATGTTGTGCAGGGCTCTCTTCCCTTCTGTATGTCACAGGGTACTCAGCACTTACGTTTCTTGTGGCTGAGGGGCAGAGAGTTCAAATGTCGATGGGGACATGATACATTTCTACCGTCCAGGGAAGGAGTCCAGTTTCCCAGCCCTGGAAATGAAAGCCCTGGGACAAGAGACTTACTTTTGAAAAGCTGGGATTCTTACATAGTCGCCTGAGTCCAGGTGCTAGGGTTGAATGAAAACCACCAAATATCACCAGACTCAACAAAATTGTGAGAGGCAGCACTGTAATAATATCACAATGCCTTCTTCTTCTGACAGGCTCCCACTGGTACTAGGCGTATCAGATGAGAACGTGGCATGGATCTATCGAGAACAGGGATGCCTAGAGCCACGTATATGCTGGAAAGATCAATGGGAAACAAAATTACAGTAGCAGAGAGAATGCAGCAAGTGTAAAGCGGTATCTATTGCAATCCTGGGTTCAGTACTGTGGGGAAGTTCAGGCCCAATAGTGAGAGAGCAGATGAGAGTGCAAATGCAATGGATGGAGAAGGACCTGCTGTCATTATTCAGACTAACCCACAATGAGACTTTGAAGACATTTGAGAAGCTGAAGGAAAAATGTGGCCTCCAGAACAAAAGGCAATTTTGGCAATGCGTATAAATGAGACTTTTCTTAATCAATCAGGCTCGTCATCCCCAAGCAATAGCAGCCTTAGAATATTCAGCCTTGCTACATTTTATAAGAAAATTCAGAGAGCTGGCCAGATCTCCTACCCCTAACCATGTATTGCATTTATTTAAAGAAGGCCACACAAGAAAAGTACAGAGGCAATTCAACATCAACAAAGTTGAGATTCAGGGATCTCCGTGACTTCACTGGTGTGATAGTTGGGCCTACAATTGTGGACTCAACTGTAAGAAGTGAATGAAAGTTCATAAGATGTCACAATAACCTATTGTGGGAAATATTGCTTGGAAAAGGGGTGAAAGGGAGACAGACTGAATTAATCCAAACAAAAAGGCTGACTGATAGAACCCAAGGACTGTGTTAAGATCATGCCTGGGAAACAAGAACAGTCTGAGGTTGAAAAATTTTGGGAGAAAAATTGGTTACTGGACCAAGCTTCACTATTATGGTTGCCACTTCCACTATCTCCGGGGATCCCAGACGACTTCTTCTCAATCCTGAAAGATGTGCTGACCAGAGCTGGCCAAAGAAGGTGGGAGATAGATGACACCACCACCTGCACCAGCGGAAACCCAAATACCATCTGGGATGTGAGACTTTGTCTCTCTCTCTCTTCCTCCCCCATGTGTCCTTTTCCTTCCCTACCTTATTTGTCCTCTCTCCCATCCCTCTCCTTTTTTCTTATGTCTAATAAGAGTTGGGCTCATCCAGTCAAGACTGTATATTTTGCAACACTGCTGCAACCCTGTGGCTAGAGAAGCAACTAAATGCATTGCCCTAAATGGCCCAATGCTGGTACAAGTTTGCTAGGTCTCAGAGTGGCTGATAAGACTGTGAGCTGTGCCTGTTTTTTTTTTTTTCCAACAGAGAGGTTGCAAGAGTCAACACCAGAGACAGAAGCTGCGTTTTCCATTCTGCTGTTCTTTTCTCTCCGCTTGTGCGTGCATTTGGCTTGTTTTCTAGGAAACGGGATCAGACTTTAACAACAACAGCAATGACAACTCCCGCCTCTCTCTACTACTGGCTTCTCTTTCCCCAAAAGAACAGTTATTACCATCTTTGACACCATCTAAGAGATTGTCAAACAAGGGTTTTTTTCCTTCTAAAAGTTCTCTCTAGCTAAAGGGATAGGTAACAAAGCAGACTGTTTAAATGAAAGCCTGACTTACCACTTTACATTTTAGATGGTTTAACTGTTTTTTCCTTCTTTTCTGTCTCTCTAATAAAAGGTTAAAAAGGATTTTGAATGGTGTGTTTGCCCTGGTACTAAGCAAGGTGAAGTCGCTGAACACCAAACCCTGGACCTTGTTTAAAAGTATTTAATGTTGGACAGTGACTGGGTCATGTCAGCTCCTTTGGCCCAGACCTAAATTAATACACCTCCACAACAGGGGACAAAAATGGGCATAACACAAGTTCAAGTCCCAACAGATCTTTGTCTGTTTCTCCAGGAACATATTTTTGATGTGGATTCTAGCCTGCATGTCGAAGGAAGGCATTAAAGATCCAGGGAAGTGTTGGAGATGGAGAGGGTCTCCTGGCTCTCTTTATGAGACTGTTCAAAAACATGGAGTCTCTGCAAAGAGTGGCGTTTAAAACTGAATGTGAAATTACGCACTTCTCTGCTGTCTTGTTTACATGGAAGCTAACCACCCTGAGGCTGAACCGCACTGGCTCACAACAGGTCTGCTTCCTACAAGCTTTATTGGTAGCAAAATACCTGCTACTGCAACTCTGGAAACCCACCTCCACCTCCCAGGACAGCCAGGAGATGGGTGCAGCGGATTAAGTGACACGGTAGCTCTTGAAAGAGATACACAACACGAAAGGAGGAACAACGCCACAAAAGTGATGACATTTGGGTTTTGTTTTTAGAGCTGTTCAGCTGACAGATAACTATGGGGGGAGGGGGAGGGAGGAGTGAAGGGAGCTGTGTTGATGAACCTGATGAAACAGCCCTGGAGACAGTTATAGCCTAATGTCATTGCTGTGTGCTGACAATTTCCTGGCTCTGTGTGACTTTTCTTCTGTCTGAACATGCTATGCTCTACATGTCATCTTTCCCTCATTTCCTAAGGCTTGTTTCTTTTCTCTTTTTGCTTTGATCCATTTCCCTCTGCATTCTCCTATGATACAAAGCAACTAACAAACGGAACCTAGTATTTTATGATATGATGACTATAGCTGTGTATTGGGCAGGCAATCTGCTCTGGTGGCTAAGGCTAAGGAGTGGGAATATGGAAACTTGGGTTTTATTCCAGGCTCTGCTACTGACCTGCTATGTCACTTTAGACAAGTCACTTCCCTTCTCTCCCTTTGTCGGTCTTGTCTACTTAGACTGTAAATTCTTCAAAGCAGGGGCTGTCTCTTATCATGTGTATGTACAGCACCTACTGCAATCAGAATATGATCAAATAAATTTGTTAGTCTCTAAGGTGCCACAAGTACTCCTTTTCTTTTTGCGAATACAGACTAACACGGCTGCTACTCTGAAACCTGTAATACCAGTAAGAGTCCTTATTATTTTACTTGCTTTTTCTTATTTCACTGTAATTTGTGTTTTTCTCTGTGGCACAATAAAATATTTACTAAAAAATTTTTAAATCAGTGAAAAAAGCCAGCCGAAGTATTAACAACACATGAAAATAAGTGGATCTTAACCTTTGAGTAACATTTACCTGTATTCTTTAGTACAAAAATCAGAATTACATACAAAATTAATCTCTTCACCTTGGCTTTCCTCCAATAAATTCCTCCCTCGCTCTCACAGACACAAGTTAAGTAATATCAAGTACATGGATGGCTGGGAATGTTTTGGTTAGAGCTGTTTTGGTTAGAACTGGTTGAAAAATTGCCTGTTATTTTTTGTAGGAAATTTTGAAAAAGTTTAGTTGCTTTCATCAAAATTTCTCCTGAACATTTTTGGGCTTTTGAAAAAACAACATTCAGTAAATGTCTTTTTTGTTAAGATTTTTCAGTCGAAAGGAGAGGGAGGAATAGAGAAGGGGAAGGACATTCCCCCACCCCAGCTCCCGAGAGTCCATTTTCTAGAGAGCCAGGGCTCCGGGTCCCAGAGGCTGAGGTTGCATTTGGATTAATTTTACACATGTCTTTTCCCCTCTCCTTTTTTTGAGCATCCACAGCCCTTTGGCAGCCTTGCAGGCCCATAGCGTATTTGGGGGCGTTTCCCTGAGAAAACTTTTGGCGACTAGGAGGCTGTGTTGTCACCTTTCTTGATCTCTCCTTCTCTCGCAGGCACCAAGCCGGTCAGCACTGCCACTGACTCTGTGGAAGGAAGAGGCATCCTCTATTGGTGAGTAGAATACTCCTGCACAGTATTCCTGGCTCTTCCACTGAATCACTGTGTATCCTGAATCACATCATCTCTCCGTGCCTCAGTTTTCCTCTCTGTAAAATGGGGAGAACCTTACTGCCCTCACAGAGGTATTTCAGGGATTAGCTAATTAACACTGATGGAACGTTATTAGAGCAATGCAAAGTATGACTGAGCCCTCTGTGCTGAGCTCAGTACAGTTTAGTCCCTGCCTGCTGGAGTGGTTATTTAAAGTTAATTAACATTACGGAGGGGGAGGGGGGCATATCCTTGGCTAGTGTCAATCAGCATAGCTTTGATGACTCCATTGACTTCAATGGCGCTATGCTGATTGACACCAGCTGAGGATTTGGCCCGGGATTTATTACCTGTCGTGGTTTTGCTCTGAAGAAAGATCAAACGCTTTCTCTCAGGGGAGTTGGTGGGTCTATGTCTTTGGGTCTGTCATATTCCTTGTGGGGATCACGTGGCTTTGTGAATAGGTGGGTTCATTAGCGCGGGCCTCTGCCTGTCAGGATCTACAGAGCACACATACTGTGCACTTCCAATTCCTCCTGGAGATCTGACAGACCGTGACAACGGTGTTTCTTGTTCTACCCCTTTTAGGCGGCCAGTCACCTGAACTGCTCTATCGGCTGCTGCTGCAGCATGTTGCCATCTTCTTAGGGCCATATCCTGAAAGGTGCTGAGCACCTGCTGCTCCCACCAGTGGTGCTGGAGCAATTTTTATAATGGGGGCGCTGAAGGCGGAAACCATGTATTTGGGGGTGCAGCAGCACCCCTAGTTCCAGCTCCTATGGCTCCTACGGAATTCAACTGCCTGTGTCGCAGGGGCCCAGCCCCACTCAGAATTTGGCCCTGGGTGAGTCGCTGGAATCGCATATCCTTTCCCACTCTCTGCCCTGCTGCTAATAGTAGGGTGCTTTTGATTTCCATGCTGCTTGACATAACCTGCCAATCACTCTTTCATTCCCCTCCATCTGCTGGCTTTTGTTTTAGAGCAGGAAATCGGCTGCAGTGTATTCACATCAGCCCCGCTCGCTGTACTGCAGAATGTCCATCATATGCATCATGTCTGATGTGTCACTGCATATTTCTGACATTGACTGGATACTTGGACCTTGCTAGGAAGTGATGAATGGTAATTGGGTCTCACCCACAGCACAGAATGGGCTGTGTTATCTGCTGAGAGAATTATGCAGGCAGTGGGGAACTTATTAGGCATCTGAGAAAATGTTTGGTTTCAATTTCTGTCAAACGGAGACAAATATATTATACATTTATTTACACTGACAGAGGGTTTGGGGGGGTGGGTCACTCATTGTCACTATTATAGAGCCAAAGTCTTAGCTGGTGTAAATTGGTGGAGCTAATGAGTTAGGTGCCTAACTCCCCTTGAATGTTGGTGGGAGTTCTGAAAATCTGGACTTAGGTGCCTAACCTGCTTAGGTTCTTCTGTAAATCCCAGTAGATGCCGATTTGCATCTTAATATCTTCGTAAATCTGGCCCCTCATGTCTCAACCTAACTTCCGTTTTCCTCCAGCGTGGCCTAGTTAGACTCAGATTCAGGAGACCTGGCTTCTATTCCCAGCTTGGGCAAGTCACTTTACCTTGCCAGGCCTCAATTTTCCCCATCTATAAAATGGGGATGATGTTACAGCCCTCTTTTTTTTTTTTTTGAGTGCTTTCAGATCTATGGATGAACAGTGATGATGTGAGCTAGGCATTATTATTGGTGGGAGTGCTTACAGTCAGTCAAATGAGATCTCTTGTGGAAATTGTGGGAGGCACACCTGTTCTCGCTCTTGTAGAATGACTTCCATTTTTATGCCTTTTCTTTGTTTTATTCTGATATTTCTTACTCTATAAATATGTGAGGCCAGAGTCCCAGCCATTGACTTCAGCACCAAGTCACACCAGCTGAGAATCTGGCCTGTGGGTTCCAAATATGTTTCTATTGTCTTTGCAATTCAGATAAAGAGGAGCTTCTGAAGGGACAACCAAGAGGGGCATGGCATGTGATCGGTGGCTGCTGGCAGCACGTTGGTATCTTTAACATGTACACTTGCATCTTAATTTGGGCTTGGAGTCCATTTATAGTTTGACACTGATCAATCAATCAGTTATGTGTTTGTTCAACATGTGTCCATGTGTCCAAAGACAAGGGTGATGGGCCCATTTTAAAAAACAATCAATAAATATGGAGATGCAGCCTCCAGGGTGTGAGGATTTGCCTCCAATTCCTTGAACTGGCAGGTCAAAATGGGATCAAACTGCAAAATGTGATTTGAAACTTAATAAGCAATAACAACAAAACCCAGAGGTCCCAACTTAGATCAAGGCCCCATTGTTCTAAAAGCCGTACATACAGAGCAAGAGATATCCTGCCACAAAGAGCTTACAACTTAAACATACTAGCCAGTCAAAGCCAGTATTATCACCCCCATTTTACAGGTGGGAAACTGAGGCACGAGCAAGTCCTTTCTGTTGTGTGTCTCAGGCAGGTTTTAGAATACGCAAGTGACAAATGTCAGTTACTCTATCCATTACTTATAGCTCTGCTGCTTGCAGTGTTTCATCCTCAGCTGTCTCTCCTTTCATCCCATCTTCCTGGTGAGGCAGCACCTGATGCCTTTATCATGTTCACAAGGGCTGATGCTGCTTGTTCCAGATCTTCTGGTTGCATGTCATCAAGAGGAGCATATACACTTGACAGCACATCTGCAGTTACTAGGAGATGTCCTGCCTGGAACTCCAGGGTCCTATCAGATTTCTATGCTTTCAGTAATAATTGCTGAATCCTGGGTGTTTACTGAGTTCTTTCCAATCAGCGGGATTCATGGTTAATTTCAGCTTTGAAACTATGACTGTAGAGAAGAGTGTGGAGCTTTGTCCAGCCTCACATATTTGATTTGATTTGCACATGCTGTTTCTCTGCTGCTGTCACAGCTCTCACAGCATACCTTACGGCAGACATTCAGCTCCAGTGTCTCTGTAGCAGTCAATACAGCTCCCAGCCTACCTTCTGAACCATCTGCAGAGAGCATAACTTCTTTCAATGAGTCAAACTTTGCTGCAGTCTGTCAGTACCTGCTTCAAATCCCTGAGCTGGCATCCATGCCCATTCAGCATCTTTCTGAAGGAGCTCTCTTAGGTGAGTTGTTTGAGCGGCATAGTTGGATGTGAACTAAGAGCTAACTTCACAAAAGGGTTTAGAGGCCACCACCTCCTCCTCTCCCTTCTCACTTCTTGCATAGCACAGCATAGGCGCCTAACCTCAAGAGAGAGGTTGCAGCTGAGAATCCCAAGCAGAGAGAGGTGCCTATCTCTGCAAGGGGCAGGGTTTAGCACACGCCCCTTGCCTTGGCATCTCCCACTGGCTCGTTTAGGGGTGGCGCCACCTAGCGGCTGGTTTTTGTAAATCCTATTCTGAGGCGGCTTTCTCTCCCTATTCACTGTACAGGGAGCATGGGTGCCAAACACAAGCTTTGTGAGTCCCAGTGATTTTCCAGGCACCGAAAAATGAGGCGTGCCAACTCTCACAGTCACCACGCCTACATTTCTCAGTGAATCAAGTCCTAAGTGAGATAATTTAACATGCAGCTGGAATTCCCCTTTTTCTCTTTGGGTCTCTGCATGTTCAGAATCACTTGGATTTCAGAATCATCAGGCACCATTCTCTGTCTGGTCAATTTCACACTGATGCAGGTGATTTTAGTGGTTTGAAATTGACACTTTGGCCTTGTGTAGTTTCACATTTCTGCTTGCAATCTCCAGTAAACTGTGCAATGGTTTCTGATGATCAATAGTGCTGCTGACCCAGACTGGTATGTCACTGCTGTACACTTTCACACCTGCCAGACCTTCTAGCATGTGAAATGCTGTATATTGAAATGTTTCTGGTGTTGAGCGTATTCCTAAAGGCAATCTGAAGAAGCAGTATCTGCCAAAATAGTGTATTAAAAGTGAAAATCTCAAGTCTTTCTGTGTCCTGGGAATCTACCAAAACCTGGCTGATGCATCTGCTTTGCTGGAGTATTTAGCACCTGTTATCTCAGCACACATCTCCACCATTGTGTGCAAGTGGAAACATTCCTTCTTATGTTCTGGTTCAGCTCTCGGGGTCAATGCCATTACAGCCCTGGCTGAATCCCCCCTAGTGGCTGTTATAACTGGACCCAACATCTGGCTCCCACGTGCTTCCAAGCCCACTGGGTCTGAACAGGAATTCAGGCCTTGCAAGGGAACGTCTTAAACACACCCATTACTCTTAGGAAGCACAAATGATTTACAGATCTACGACAACACAACAAACAGCTGCATGCAATACACTCCTGCAAACTTCTCACCACTCCTGCAAGTCTTTCAGTGTTTGGTTACAGAGTAGCAGCCGTGTTAGTCTGTATTCGCAAAAAGAAAAGGAGTACTTGTGGCACCTTAGAGACTAACAAATTTATTAGAGCATAAGCTTTCGTGAGCTACAGTTTGGTTAGTATCCTTTGGTGAGTGGGAGTGAGGGGAGGTCTCTCCAGCCCTCTGCTCCTCCTTCTCAGTCTTCACTTCCCGGTGAGGGTGTGTCCCTTTACCAGAGAACGTTTCTCTTTTTAAAAGAAGTCTGTAACACCTTTTCTCCTTCATTCCCTCCACTGGGCTTTTCCATTCTCCAACCCCCTCCTCATGGACTACTATGTATTGAGGGTTGTTTAAGAATCATTAGCAAGTCAATAGTCTTTGGACAGTAGCCCCGTTGTCCCACCAGAGAATGGCTATTCAGTTGTTGATGGCCTCTGGAGGTTTCTGTCGTTCAGGATCCAGGCATCCTGAATCCAGGAGGGATTATGCAGCATTCAGGAAAAGACATAATCTAGTTGACACTCAAAATGGAATCTGAAATACAACATAGTTTTCACAAACTCAGAGGGGGGACACAGATGTATCCCCAAACTGTCACCATTGCAAAGTGTGGGTCTATCTCCTACACCTTTCCTCTGCAATTATCAAGGAGTGCATCCAGCCTGTTGGCTCCTCTGTTCTGTGCATCATGCCATCTGCTGCCATGTTTTAAGGTGCTTCCTTTAGTCCCTTGTTAAGGCTGTGGGACATTGCAGGTAGCATGTATAATAGGGTCTGTGACTCACCTTAACTGTGTCTTGTATTTCATCAAGAGACTGACCTTTCCCACGAACACCTCCTCCTCATCTGATGCACCCTGTCCATTCACATCTGGCTTAGGTTACTTACTAGAATTTTTATTCTGCCTGTTTATGGGGCAGAAGCTCTGGAATAGGCCCCACCCAGGCTCTCTTTCTGGGAAGTGCAGCCCTTAAAGGCACGATCCCCAGTCCACATATTTCACATGTGTATTGCCCAAGACTGATTGCTTTGCTTCTCATGCTGCCACATTCTCAGTTGCCCTTTGGCCTTTGAAACTTTAACACTCCTGGAATTTGTTCTTTAAACTTTTTGAGTCTTACCCCCTTTTCTTTGAAGCATTCTATTTCAGTTCTGGCTATTACATTCACTTGTGCCCCTGTGCCTATTTGTATGTCTCATGGAAGCTGTGATAGTGTGTGTACCCCTACACAGACCCTGAAGGGATTAATGTGAGTCTGAAAGGTCAATTAGAGTGTCTGGCTGTACTGGGGAGAGAGCCAGGCCTAACTGAACAAGAGGCACAGTTGGGCCAGAGTAGGCTGGATTATAAAGCCAGGAAGTTTGCAGCAGAAACAGGCTGTAAGGAGAAAGTCTGCAGTCACTCTCTGGGAGCAGAGAGAAGGGGAGGAGAAAACCCAAGAGGGAGAATAAACCACATGATTCTAGCCGTGGAAGAAGGTTCACCTGATTAAATTAATAGGGAGCAGGTTTAAAACAAACACAAGGATGTACTTCTTCACACAACATGCAATCGGCCTGTGGAACTCGTTGCCAGGGGATGTTGTAAAAAAAGACTCCAATAAATTCCTGGAGGATAGGTTCATCAATGGTTATTAGCTAAGATGGCTAAGCCTTTGACTGCCAGAAGCTGGGAGTGGATGACACGGGATGGGTCATTCAAAATTGCCCAGTTCTCTTCATTCCCCCTGAAGCACCTGGCACTGGCTATTGTTGGAAGACAGGATACTGGGCTGGATGGACCATTGGTCTGACCCAGTATGGCCATTCTTATCTCAACTGAGAGGAGTTGTGGGAAAAGAACACTTGAGAGAGCTAGGTAGGAAGAAGCCCAGAGAAACAGTGGCAAGGAGTAGGACTGTGTAGATCTTGGTCCCTGGGCAGGAATGGGAGTGTAGAGGGCAGGCCTAGGTTCCCCTACCAGCTGCTGGGAAGTGACTCAGAAGCATTGGAGTCTCCAACCGGACAGCTGGTATGGAGAGACTTTGTTACCCTGGAAGGGGAGGACTGAATAAGGACTTGGCTGGCAGGCCAAGAGGGTGCCAGACTGGGCGAGAGCTGATCCAAGAGCAGCCACAAGGAGGCGCCACTAGCAGTAAGTGAACCCCTCCACAGAAGCTGCTTGTGCATATATATTTTAGTAGCTATTTTTCCAAGTTTGCAGGTTGTTTCTTTCTTGCCTTTATGGACAGATTGTTCCCCTCACTTGAGGAATCCTCACCTTTTAGCATTAACCCAGTCATTTTCCTGCAAAGTGGTTGAGCTTATTACAGTTTTTACATGTTTGCCTCAGTGATGGGTACCTTCTACATTCCTGCTAGCTGAGATATGGCTCTAATCACTCCTGGCTTGGCAGGATTCTTTTCTCTTTTGCCTCTTTATTTACCATAAACCTTTCCCTTACCTGCTTAACTATGGTGTTTACTATACAATTATGTACAACAAGCCTCTCTAGGGCCTTTATATGCATTTGTTTGCTTGGCTTCTTGTGACGTAAATATTGCTCTTTCTGAATTCAGATTTGTAAGTCTGAATAGCCTTGCATATGCTTCTTTGTTGTTGCACCTCTGACAACATCCCTTACTGTGGCAGCTGTGGGGACAGAACAT